>NC_135552.1:17064693-17664693 GCF_964340395.1 Glandiceps talaboti
ACAAAAAAAAGTGTGTACATACAATATATGCATGTCAGAGCTTATTTCAACTTAACCTGATACAAATGTGAAGTAATGTATGGATCAGTTTCACGTCCCATTGTTTCATGACTATCACAAAAAAGCCTGAACGACAGTTATGCTTGTCATTAAAAAATCACAATACAAATTTAGAAAATAGACGTTCACTTCAAATACCTACACTCATGTTATCAAAAGTGAGTTAACATGTGATCCCGACGTTCATCCTTAAGGTCAAACAACCAATCTTGGTCTGTGTAGTCACAAATTATATAAGTGACTACAATTTCCACTTATAGAATTAGTCAATAATATTCAAACCCTTATGAGAAGTATTCACTTTGCATCTGCTTATATACGTGCTTGTAAGAGATGGTTGGAAGATCTGTCGTTGACATTATGTATATGAACAGAACAAAAATGCCTAAGCATATTATCGGATATATGTATATGTGGTTTACGACTATGTTCTTTGACAGCCAACAACAATACTAATAGCATGATTTAATATTCCTGACTATACATCTTAATTTATTTACTTCTGAACAGCCAGGTAACGGATTTGGATGGATAGATGGAACAAAACTGGAGCCTGACTTTACACCATGGAATCGAGGAGAGCCAAACAATGGCAATGTTGGAAAATCAGTTCAACTGGATATGCGAACTCTTGGTCAGCCATCTCTATTGTGGAATGACGTACCATTCGATTATTCCATTTCTGAATATCGCTATATATGTGAAAAAGCTCTTTCTTAACTTTTGAATGAAACCCGTCGTATCTTCTCATGTTGGCGTAGTGGTGATTATGAGATCTGATAATTTGACATCTTTATGATTTGTACACTAGTCTACTAAAAGAGGTTCATTGATTATAATATAGTTGATTAATTTATTCATTCTTTATCCTCATTCATTTTGTATGAAGCGTTAAGTACGTGTAGTTGAGCAAAATGCAAACAATAAGGCCTTGATAAACGTAAGGAAAATAATACCGATCATTAAAACAGCTACCTGTGAAAGGCTTGTATAAAAGCTTGATTGACAGTACTCTATATTTAATGCTATCTTACCACTGCGCTTGGGGTTCGAGCTTGGGATTTGATTATTAAATATGCCATGCTGTCCATCATACGGTTAGAAGTTATCTTTAAGTGACAAGAAGCATGTCGTTCGAATACTATGGCACTGGGTTACTAAACTGCAGGGTTTTTTTTTTTTAGCACAACTGAACTGATAAGGTTCAGTAGTGATATAGGTATGGTGCGGTGTCTGTCCGTCTTTGTGTGTGTGTGTGTGTGTGTGTGTGTGTGTGTGTGTGTGTGTGTGTGTGTGTGTGTGTGTACGACTTAAACTCAAAAACCGCCAGACCAATGCCTTGGTATTTGGTAGGGATATTACTTGTGGTGTCTAGTTGGGAAATTGTTCAAAGCAAAATGATCGCATCACATGTATATGATTTTGGTCAAAAAAATTAAACTCGAAAACTACCGGGTATATTGGTCTGAAATTAGGTGGGAACGTTCTTAGGTGTAAAAATGTGTCTTTTTGTTCAAAAATCTTTAATTCTAAAGTCACTTAGGAGATCGGGCTAATGCAAATTAGGTGTAAAAATGTGAACTTTGGTCAAAAACTTATATATCAACACGTACTTGGTAAATGTGACTGAAATTTGGTGAGATGTTTCTAGAAGTGATATTCTGCAGATTTTGTTCAAAACATTTTGACACAATTGGCCCTAGCATACATGAACACGCCCTAGCAACAACCACATGCCAGTATATTTTGCTAAAATAACAACATCATCTGGTAGGTAGGTAAGTAAACATTACAAAATGTATGCAGATATCCCTAGTAACCATGACCATGCCCATAGCAACAACTATGTATGAGCGTAGCTTGTCACGGATAAAAGTATTTTTGCTTCAAGATCAGTCATTGGATGTTCTTTTAACACTGAACTCAGTATGTCACTGATAAAAAAAAAAACCAGTTACTGTGGCTAATAGGGTATCGGCTCAGCTTGTAACGAATAGTTCGTTAAACTTTATAATTGTGTAAAATTTACACACAGAAAAAAACAATGTTTATGCATTCATATTTATTTCCATGAGACCTTGAAGAAACAGTCCATCACTAAAAATTTCCTATAACCCCAATAAAGATTTCTCAATAAAGTACAGTTCGGTCAAATATAGCTTGTTGATCATTAAATAACACAGCAACTCTTCGCTGCAAAATCTGTAACGGAAGAATACATTTAGATACGGCTTAAGTCCGAAACACTACATTTACTCTAATATTTACAACCCATCAACTTCAAGTTGCCACTGTAGAAAATTGCCATCTCGAAGAGTATTATGAAATGTTCGACAAAAGTGCTGTCTCCCTTTTTTAAGTTGGTAAATATTTCAATATTAAACGCATATTCTACATTTTAGAATTCTCAGAATATATTTAGAATGTACGTGGAAATAAACAAGACGAGACGAGGAGGGGAGGGGAGAGGATGGGAGGGGAGGGGAGAGGAGAAGAGAAGAGAAGAAAAGAAGAGATGAGAAGAGAGGAGAGGAGTGGAGTGGAGTGGAGTGGAGTAGAGTAGAGTAGAGTAGAATAGAGTAGAGTAGAGTATAGAAGAGAAGAGAGGAGAAGAGAAGAGAAGAGAAGAGAAGAGAAGAGAAGAGAAGAGAAGAGAAGAGAAGAGAAGAGAAGTTTAATATAATTTGAAAATGTTAAGAATTGGAGATTGGTGATGTAAAATATAAGTTACATCTATTAATCAATATAATGAATACATTTTACAAATACAGTCGTTCTTACCGTTTTCAATATATTATTTTGTAAACATGATTGGACCATGGACCACCTTCACCATCACTTGCACATTCAGTCCATGGCCCATACTTGTCATAGGTGTGACATGCGATGGCACTCGATGCACACCATCCGCCATTTTGGACAGCAAAGCAATCGAATCCCCGGTCAGCTGCTACAGCAGCGCACTTCTCTAAAGCATTTTCACGGGTCACGTAGTGTCCGTCAAGTCTTGCATCGGAACCTTCCAGTGTCGGGATAGCACGAATGGAAGTGTCTTTATAACAACCTATTGATCTGTATACTGAACAAGTAAAGAGGTATGGTATTAAGGGGCTACACATTCTGAATATAATGATCAATTGAATGCAGTGTGGTTGATGAAGAGATTTTAGTCCAAACTATACCAGATTTGAACTGAATGCCTTCCGTAGAGGTAGTCTTGCAATTTCATGATTTATGCAAAAAATTAAGCTGTATAGCTCTGATTTTTCAAGTCCAAGTGAAAGTTAGTTGTCAAAAATGTTGTTCAAATGCCCGCTTCCTTTTCTTAGCACACGAAAGCTTGCCATCCTCGACTTCACTCGACTTTCGTGATCCCCTTCATAACGCATCAGAAACTTTACACACTTAATGGTAAGCACCGTATTATTGCCGTACTTCGTCCCTGGGTAAAGTGTATACATTCCTTTTTCGATCAAGATTGACAGACGCACCATGTACTAGTACTCCAAATCCTATAAGTTTCTGCTTCCAACTTTCATCAACTTTGCCACATATAGTTTTGTCGCACTAAAACCACCGTCCGCATGTGCGTGTTGAACTTCCTTAGGCCTTCTGTCCCACTAAATTCACCAGGCATTTACAAGTCTGTTTGTCTACTCGTCGCATCGCAGACAACTAATTTAGTGGTCGCATGTAGACTATTTCACACTCCTGCATAGCTCTATCAGTGTCGCCGTCAATCAAAATAGAGATATATTTAGCTTCGCTTCCCGGGGGGGGGGGGGGGTACTCCCATTAATTGGGTATACGTGTACGTGCCGCCCTTTGGGGTATGGTTTTTTGCCCTTTGGTCTAAAACGGGTACTGTCATTTTAGAGCTAATGAGTCTAAAATGAGATCCCCATTTTTTCTTCCGTAAGGAAGAGATATATTTATGGATGGAAGTCTGTGTGTCTCTGTGTCTCTGTGTCTCTGTGTATGTCTGTCTGTCTGTCTGTCTGTCTGTCTGTGTCATCGTTTTCTCCATAACGGCTTGCTCAATTCAAAGGTAGGGTGTTAATCTGGGGATTAACAGCTCGATCCTTGCCTTGGGTACGCTACAAGGGTCTTTAGCACTTTCAACGTTATACCGAAAGCTACCGAAGTCCCTCTTCGGGTACTATCGGCGTTTTGTTGTTTAAACAGCACAGCAACATCGGTAAGGGTCAAAAGTCCGATAGCATTATTTTCAACCGGAAGCCGACAATTTCTGCGGAAACAGCTTGAAAATCGAGCGAGATTTAGCCGAGTTATTGCCTTTTAAAACTGGCATGTTTGGGATGGTCAAAATTATGAATATATAGCGGTACAAGTGTACAAAGTGCAAAGTAAAAATATGTATTTTGAAAGTGTCAATAACATGTAGTACTCATAAACTTTCTTTGTTTTTAAAGGATCGACGGACCATTTATTTTAAGGTATGTTGTTATGATGAGAAACAAAGAATTAAGCACGGGCGCCATCAAATCGCATGACGATTTATTGATTTTAACGATATAAGGAAAAAAGGGAATTAAACAAAAACTTATGAAACGACTTAACAACGAAGAAATAAACGTAAGTATCGAATCTGCGAGACATAGGAACGAAAGAAACAAATATTTGGCCGTTGAGAGCACTGTATTAATGCAACGGAGCACGTACCCCGTCTCAGGGGCTTGGGATTGGTCATATGTTTTGTTTATTGTTTACTTTCACATTTTGCATTTTGGGTGTTTTGGTGTGCGTTTTTTTTAAAAAAACTATAGCTATCTGATCTGGTGTGAGTCAATTTTGACTGTTCTGTTGTTGGTGTAATACCCAGGGTGTAATAAACCAGCTTTACTATGACTACCGTATTAATTATTTATGAGTTAGTTCTACTGAGCGCCCTCAACCCTCTTCCCCACGCGCCATAAAAGAGTCCTTTTTCATGGTGAGTTTGAACGCGGAAGGTCACCAGTGCCCCTAGCTTAATATCCTTCCCTAGTCACAATTGGAATTGAAATTAAGAAATCTAACACCAAGACAAATCCTCAAAGTATGTTGTTACATGCAATACTATTTAAATTATGTTATCATCATGAAAACTTACAGTATTCATTCAAGGTACTAAGTCAAGTCAGTATTCTTAGTAATTTGATGTGATGATAGTGTTTTGGTTTGTTTCAGCATTTGCCAAGCAACAGTTAGGATAAACCTTTGACAAGAAACTTGAAAGGTTTACACACACATATATATATATATATATACTCGAGAATTTGACATTTGATGCTAGTTTCTGCACTTTATACAGTACAACAAACATTTTTAGCTCATACCCTGGAAGCAGTTTTTTCTCTCTCTTGAGTTGGCCAGCATATTTTTTTCCTGCTTGCGGCCGATGACAACTTTTGTTTTCCCATCCCACCCCCACCCCCCGAAATCAAATGGTGTACTCTTTAAAGTAAATTTCTCTCTACAACTTCTAACGATTGTACACTCCCTGTTTCCATCTGTGAGAGAAGAATGAATTAAACTAGTGGGTCATAGTACCGTATCAGTACAACTGGTTCATTGGTTGACGTCACGACTCACGAATATATATGTAGTGTCGCAACTGTCCCATCTGATTGAACAGTAAGAAACAGTAAGATAAATTCAAAAGAGTTTGTTGTAGCCTGAAGTTGAAAACATTATATATATGAATAGTTAATGGTGATGATAGTTGGTGGGGTATTGTCGCTTTGGGCCCGAGAATTGAGATATGGGGTAGTAAATCTAAAGGGTATTGGGGAGGTAGTTGTGTCTGGGAATTTTTGGGGTGGGGCAGGTGTATGGGACCATGCGTCAATGGTAGATACAAATGTAGGTGTGCGGGGTTTTGGGGTTGTTGTTTGTTTGTTTGTTTGTTTTTTTTGGGGGGGGGGTTGGGGGGGGGGGGCAATGCCTACGTGAACAGTGTGGCCTTCGTTTATATGTGTGATTTAGGGCCTGTGGAGGAGGGTATTGTTTTGTCGTTATAAGCTGTTTGCACAAAAAATACAGGTGTGTAGATTTGAGGTTGAAACGTTACAGTTGTTGGGACTCGTAGACAGTTGGCCTTGAACCTAACCCGGCAGTTCATTTTATGCTTAGCCTACTTTAGTTACTGAATATATACACACCAACTCCTGACTGAAAGCTGAATTCATTGTCTGTCCATTCTGCTTGGTTGCAGTCTTTACATGCATTGTCAAAAATAAATCAAATGTTATGGCTGTTGCCACAACAGTGTCATCACACAACTGGTGACCAGGCTTATTGTAGAGAACCTCAAAAGGAAAGTATACTGACCTCATTGAAATCTTGGCATCATATGAGGTTCTTTATCCACAATTCTGTGGCCTTAACTTAGCCTTGTACTTTACACAAAACCCATGTCACCTAGGAAATATAAGACAAGGAAACAAACAAACAAACCAACAAAAGATGTATTAGTTGTAAGCGTGGGATATAAAAATCACACATTGTACTGCATATCGTCGTACACTCTGATCGTCAAAACTGACACCAAATTTGTGCATGAGACATGCAAGCACCTCTTTGACTTTACAGGTGATAATTTACAAATGTTTTGTTTACCTTTTGCTCTGTAAAAAATATATTTCCCTACAAGGTGCCATGTAATAAATAATGGTTTGAAACTCTGGTGTTGTTTTTTTCTAAATCAATTTAAACTTGTTCTCTTGTTGGCTTTAATAAACCAGCTTTACTATGACTACATTATTAATGAGTTATGAGTTTGTTCAACTGAGCACCCGTTGGACCGTTCATCCTGCCTCGTCCCCACTCACCATGTAATTAGTACTCTATTGTACATATAGTTACCAGTATTTTAACAAAAACTCTTTTTTTAAAGAAAGAAATTAAACAATAAACAATAACCAGATATTAACTATTTGTAAACAAATATGGCCAATTCCAAGCCCCGGTGGTTCAATCAGAACATACATAAGGATTTGCTCTGAGTGAAGGGTTAATCCAAAAAAAACCGTCAGCTATGTGACTTTTTTTTGGACTGAGGGCTTTCTATCTCACTGTACCAAGTTTTCAATTTAAATATGCGACTTAAGTGTCATGTAACGAAAAGGACCATTGTGCCAATGTGGTATTATGGTGGTCTACTGTGCTTAAGGGGACGATCGCAATGTCGCACAAGCGCAATATATACAAAACGAACACCGTTCCTTTAGGACAACACCCCCCCCCCCCCTCCACCTCATAAAACAACGTTCACAAGTGTGATATTACACGTTTGGAAACCATGTTGAAAACTGCCGCGGTCACACCACTACGATCGATGTTATACACAACAACAACAACGTAATATGACGGTAAACATGAAGTTCCAACCTTATGAACTGTTTACTGAGATGATGGGTAAACACGTCAAAGTACTACCTGAATCCCAGCACTTTATGTCACATCAGAAATAATTTTTTATCAACTTATCAACATCTAATTAGTAAATACAGAAAGCTTTTATCATTGAAGGAGTGAAAGTTTTTGAAATTTGGTAAGAAGTGCGAAAATGAAGTTAATTTCTAGTTCAGCAATCGCATTGATGCCAGACCCCCACCCGGCACCCCCGCCCCCAAACGAACAAAGTTCGCTTATTGAGCTTGTGTAACATTGTGTGGTCGTCCCTAACTCAGGGGCTATAGGCTGGTCAAGATGAAAATTTGATATGATTGTTCAGTGACACACTTAACATGTAGTTACCAGTACTGTTAGCATTTACTGGCAACTGAGGGGGCGCCACTGTCGGGTTATACTTCCATGGTTTTATATCTGAATAAGTAACGTTCTCTCCTTCATCGTATAACACAATAAATTAAAATTTACCAGTTCATCATAGCATACATTCTTGATGCCGATAGAACTGAGTTGATGAGTTTACACTTTTTATTTTAAATTCAAATGGCGTGACAGGTCGTAATTCGTTTGTGTAGGTGTAGCCTTCCCCGTCCACTGTATATGGTTTTTGTGTGTATAAATAGTCCAATGACGTAGCGCTTCACCCCCAACCCCCTTGAATAATCTTTTTAAGCATGTTTGTGGAATTTCTACCAGATGAAAGGACTTTCTATGGATTTAGAAAATGATTCAGATGCTAAATCATGCACTCTATAGAAAGCACAAGAGCCCTCTCAACGACACAATTGCGTGTTGTTACCCGGGTACCCAGAGACACTAATTCACGAAAATGAAAGTCGTGTTGACTGTCACGCGATGATATAGTACATACATAGCCATATTATTCATCGCGGTGAGGCAATGCTTACATTCAGACGGACCAGCTACATGTACAAACTACCCAAGGGAGGGGGTGACTTGTTCGTGGTTAAAGCATAGACCCTGCACGAAAGTAGGGTCTATGGTTAAAGTTTGGGAGTAGTCTAGAGTACAGTCGCTCTATATACGTGTCTAGAGGCTATCATGGCGTATCAATGGCTTCGAATTTTCAAGGTGTAGACAAATCTAGAGATAGCCTCTAGATTAGTTTGGGAGTAGCATATTATACACATATTGTCATCATAGACCAACATTAATTGAAAATATTACAATGAGTGTTCATACCTACCAAATGATTCAAAATTGATATCCTTAATAAATGATGATAATATAATTAAATGTTGCACAATATATAAACATATGCTCAGACATGAGACCGCAACTAATAACCACCATTTCATTCATCCATTCATTCATCCATTCATTCATTCATTCATTCATTCATTCATTCATCCATCCATTCATTCATTCATTCATTCATTCATTCATTCATTCAGTTATTCATTCATTCATTCATTCATTCATTCATTCATTCATTCATTCATTCATTCATTCATTAGCATGTTTTAATTAAGTAATAGCTTTTCTTTTTTATCTTTAATATGACACAATCACATTTCTTCACATACTTCACTTTTATTTTACTTTACTTGCTGTTCCATTTTAGTTTTGTAACTTTTAGTAATTCCTCTGGGAATGATCAAATGATTATGTCCCAGTGCTTGAATAACTTGGCATCATTACATCTCGTTGTTTCCGTTTCTGCATAGACCCTACACGAAATGGTTTATGTAATAAAGCTCCAAACCAGGAGGGGGTAGCGAGTGATTCCATAAACGGGTCAATGAATGGACGGGTCTTCCAGTCTAATATTTTTTTGTGTCATTTTTATGGCAACGCTCTTAAACCATTATGTAATCCGAACCCGAATAATCTTCAGCCCACTGTCTGTGCTCAGACCATCAGACATTTTAATGGTCTGCGTTAAAACAAAAGAAGCCTCCAAAAGGGGTGTTAATTTGAAATGCAAATGTTATTACATGATTACATAAATTGACATCTGCGAACAGAATGGAGCATAAAAGAGGAGAGAGAGGGGCGGGCAACTGCTACATCTACCTTCAAGCGATGTTGACACTATTTGTTGTAATCCATAGGGCATTGTCTATCCCATTCTCACAAGCCAGACAGGTAGTTTCCCGTAAAAAGGGACAAAAATCAAGTAATTTTTTTTAAAGTCTTCTTTGATAAAATGTGACTACAGTAGTAATTAAAGTATACAGGTGGCGATAACCTAAATTTCAAACGTAGTACATATGCAGACATATGGCGATCTTGAATGCTTACTTTGTCATACATGAGGCAATGCATATTAAAATGGTCATATGGATGAGGATTGGGTATTTATTTTAGATTTTTAATTCATAAAACAATTTTATCATGGCCTCTTATCTCAAACATCAACATAAAATAACATTGACAAAGTCTGTGTTTGTAACTCATTGCATTGCAAAATGCTATAGATTTTTACACATTTTTTATGCTTTTGTAATTTATTGAGTTACAAACAAGGACTAAGCATATGTTGTTTCACATTGATTTTTCATGTAGGAAGCCATGTTTTTTGTAAATTAAAAATCCAAAATAAATACCCAATCCTCATCCATGTGACAACTTGAAGGCTAGTGCTTACGTTACGTCACACGCTCCTTATCAATGTCAGGTGTTAGATTCCGATTCATATTGCTCAAGTGATGTTTTGTGACATATTCTTGTTCTTCTCACTTTAACCATGGATCTATTATCTCAATAATAGATCCATGCTCTAACCATGTCCTTCCTATCTCCATGACGCCTATAATGGCAGCATGACTCGATCGAAACACAGACAATGCTCTCTATTCGAGACAATACCTTAATTAACACAGCTCTCCTTTGTCACTACAATACAAAAAAGTCGTTTACTTTATACACAGATATGGGAGAATCTCCATTGTCTGTGGTTTATCGCATTTTCAGCATTACACAGGTAGGTATGGCACCACTCAATCATCTGCATTTCCAATAGGGTCGCTAAGCCATGTGGTCGATACTCTCACTTTATCGAGATGGAAGAAGAGTCTTGGCATTGTGAATGACGCTAGCTGCATTTTGAGAGGCAATAGATAGTGGACGATTTCTTATTTAGACGGGTTTTATTTCGGCATATGTCATCGTCAACATATTATATTATATTAACGCAGTCAGGGGCTATGCACTCATGTGATGGCCAAGTAATTCTGAACTTGGAATACACATTCAGAGAGGGAAATCTACCTCTTCTGTCGATGCATTCAATTCTAGGGTGCAACTAGTGTTTTACAAATTATAACATGAACATGACCTTTTGGTGGACGGACGACATCGTCTGAATTTGCGCCTTGTTTGGATTTAGGATGAATAAATCCACCAAACCTTGATATGCCTTATAAATATATAATTGGGATATCGCTGTTTTGGAATTTCGTTATATTTCTATGTTTTACCACTGTCCATCTATAGGTCCAATCACACCTTGACATAAAGGACCATATGGTCATATTTTACAGTTAGTCGTTAGTTTGTCCATAGACCCTACATGGAGGCGGGTCTATGGTTTGTCCCGAGGAAGGCGACATCACTTTTTTCATGTTTACGCTTCGATAATATCGAAGCGTAAACATGAAAAAAGTAACGTTGGTTGTGAATCAAAGAAGAATGCTCTTAGACTAATTGTGTCAATGAGCCCCTTCCATTCTCTTGCAGGTGGTATAGCATGGCTTGCTTTTGTGTAGCACTCGTCTTGCATGGCGACCCATACTACCTTTGGTAGTCTGAGAAGAAGAGCACTGCTCTACAGAAGGACATGAGGCCCTTAAGGTCGTCACATGATGTGTTGGGATACAAGAAGTGGCTGGTTTGCTGGTGTTACTGATATAAGTTAGTTACATGTAAAGTACCAGAAGGGTCTATGATGTAATCGTGGACAATACTAGGCGAGGACCATGTTTGTTGTCTACCGAATAATGAACAAGAGAGTGCCTACATCCATTTCAATTTCTAGCAAGCCAGAGTAACATTTTTCCCGCTGACGCATGCGCGCCGCCACCGTAGAGAGGCCAGTGGTTTTACGACCATGTATTCTGCACTACATGGATTACATACAACCATGGATGTATTAGTGAGATATAACACATATAATTTTAACATATTTTGGCGCCGAATAACTTTTCAGTAATATCGCCGCGCAAAAGGTGTTCTATTTTGACCAAATGCTACAAACCTTTCGCTGAAAACTAGGAAAAGCGAAGAATTTGAGAATCCAAAAACGTAATTTTAGAATCAAAAAATATTGAAATTGAGAAATAACGCAAGTTTAGTGGTTCCTGTGTAGTAGACTACAGCACACATTATGACATCGTCAGTTTTCACTTTTCATAGCAGCATCAATGGCTACAGGTAATGTATTAGTTCAGCAAACACTGACTTGGACTACTGGTAATGATTATTAGTCTGTTTACTCAGTGGCTGACAAACAACAAGTGTCTTACTGCTATTCATTGTGGTGGCAGTTTGTTTGAACTACATGTCGTGAAATTAACATAATCTGGGCTTAGTGACGTCTGTCAAAAAAAAAAGTGGTTGTTTTTCAAATAAAGGAGGCCATGACGTAGCAGGCATGTTACCGCGACTACTTGCTTTTCACAATCTAAAATGACTGAAGTGACCAACAGGTTGCACACTGCACTGCATATCGCCTGCGGTGGGAAGGCGGCGATCACGAGAAAAAAACTTAAACGTCACAAAACGATGGAGATAGTGGTAAATAAAGCATTAAGCCACTTTCACCATCGTGGTAGTATTTTTTTTTTCAATTCCCTGAATAAAACAGTCATAAAGCATAATGTCCAGATATATGAGTAAATTGCTCACAACAAGCAACAACCTGGTGTTTAGACATGTGAAAAGTAAAGAGTGAGAAGTTGTCAAAAAAGTTGACCTCAAGAACATTTGAGTCAGAGCTTGACTGACAAGAATGGACTAATTGTCATAAGCACTCATATATTTTCTTATTGTGTCACTTCGGAGTAAACTTGTAAGTGCAGGGGTCGTCATTATTCTAAATTGTAATCCGATAATGAAGGCCCTAGCTGACGGTCAGCACATTAAACGTATTGATTATACCAGTATTTTCTTTGCCGTTCTTTTCTTTGTAAATTCATCCAATGAAGAAAGTTGTTTACTCCCCGTTTCCATATCAATGTACAACAAGGACGCCCACACACTGGATGTCATATCCATGACAACAAGTTCCATAACGAGGCAAACAGTTTGTGTTACTGATCTGTATCGACGGTTTTCATTTAACTTCTTGTTCGCGAATAGAGCGGTTTCCGTGCCCTGGTTATCGACTTCGAATCACAAATACAACTGAAAAAAGATGGGTGAATGGTCAAATGGTCTTTTCGGATGCTTCGGCAATTGCGGTCTGTGCGCTATCACTTACTTTGTACCATGTGTAACGGCTGGAAGAAATGCTGAGGCTGTTGGAGAAAGTTGTATCAAATATGCCATCCTGTCTATGTGCGGACCCTGTGGTATTTACTTCTCAGCCAAAATCCGTGAAAAGATAAGAGAGCAGAAAGGCATAGAGGTAAGTGTAATGTTATGCTTAAAACTTGCAATTATAAACATGATTTTTTAAAAAGAAAAGTATACAGTAACGGAAATGACAATTTAAGGTAAAAACTCCGTCGTTACATGTCTCCAAGCTTAAGGTTCACGCCCTGATTCTCAGCGAATGCAGTCTTTGTTGGCCCCACGGACACCCTGAAGGTCTCGGAAACAACGAACGTAAATTTCTGTATTTCAATAAAATCGACTAATTATTCGCTTGTTATATGGTATATGTCACAACTAAGCTTATCCTAATTATTTGAATTTGGTTAAAGCATGTGACCCCTTATACCTCCATGGTTAAAGACACGTTATTTAGAATCCGTACAAATTAAGGACTGGCTCGGAAAGATTTGCTAAAAATCGACAGAAGTCAGGAAATTGGAGGATGAAAAACTGACAAAATGCATATGCGTAAGTTCCAAATTCCGTGTGTCCTATGTGAGACCATTTCTACAGATACTTTGGAAAATACACCTTTTCCGCAATAATTTTATAAAGGAAAAATCAATTTAGTAGAACCATATGGTTAAACCATAGCATCGCTACACATGAGTAGTAAGTGCTTGTTTCATTAACTAGATCATTACCCAAGAACAAGATTATTTTTTTTAATACTGAGCCATAGAACACGAATATACGGCCTGTGTATGATACAATTTTCAAACAAATTATCAGGTACTTTTCTGTTTAAACAAGTTGAGCATTGTCACAGCGAGTGTCACTATGGAAGACTTGATCGATGACTGCCCACAAATACATGTCACTTCCAGTCAGTCAGTCAGTCAGTCAGTCAGTCAGTCAGTCAGTCAGTCAAATAAGAACTCGATAAAAACACAATATGGCGTTTTAGGTAATTATGAGAACAATATGGCATGGCGTTTCAAGGTCACCATGGTAACAATAGATGTAACAGTAAGGGTGAAAGAGAATAAAGTAATGACCGTGCTTTATAACTATAGAAAGTGTACACCTCAGTAATGACACCGATCGTTCTGTTCCCGCGCAATACTACAGGCATGTTATAACAGGTTTGTAGTTCGAAACGCACTTCTCTTTATTCCATGCCCGAAATGTTGAATTTTGGAGTTTTTTTAATCAACAGTTATTGCATTACTTGTGATCGATGAAAAGCAGAGCAGTAAGAGTCCATCTTAGACATAATGCAAAGATAAACAAACGTTATTTTAATATCAGACCCATTTGTAATTACGTGAAATGTATTTGCCTTACAATTTAAGGGAAAGTGAATGTGTTGCTATGTAAATTACCACTATATGTCTATTTGCGTGAATATATCTCGGTTAATATGCAAATTTCATGTACAAATATCACTTAAATATTTTACTGTGATAAATATTTAAATAATCTTTTAGATCGTTCCATCTTTGTTTTTTTCTGTATCTTTAATGTTGAATAAAACAACCAAAAATCTGAATGTTATAAATACATATAATTCATTTCAATTTCACTGACTCAGAGTTACTTCATTTGGTTATGATTCACACCGTATTATCTTACTTTGACCCTTTGAAACCTACTTTCATTTTCCCTGATAAAATTTCTAATCTAAGATTTTCTTGACGGATTCCTCTCAGCTTGCAACAGAGGTTTTACCAATACAGTATTTGTGTAACTTGTGTCACAATATGACAATAAGTAATACAGGAAGGTTGTTACAAATGTAAATGCATCGTATAACTAATTCAAAACTCGCAATGTAGAATTTTCAAATTGTGTATATTTGTACACCTTATAGATGGAGATATATTAGGAGTGGGGTCTCGATAGTACTTCTTGTGACTCTGAAATGTACATATACATTGAGTAAATATAATACTTTGGTACCAAACCTGTCAACAACATATGATACCACCGTCGTTTATTGTTAGCTTACTCGGACTACTGGTGTAATGTGCTACGATATCATGATACTTGACACGTATAGTATGACATTCATTTATTGTTATTTGTTTGGTGTTGTTGCTATGCAACAGTCCTTTGATATACTGTTTTTTTTTGTTATATGTCACTTGAAGCAATGATTCACCTGATTTGTTTTCTTTTACAGGGGTCATTTGGAAATGACTGTATTATGCATTGGTTCTGCCCACTCTGTGCCTTAATACAAGAAGCCAGGGTAAGTGTTGATAATCATTGATTGGTATTCATATTTTCCTGTCGAATGCCCCTGTTGGTTTTTTTTTTCTTTTTGGTTTAAATTCAATGATTTCTTCAGAGACTAAAGGTACATCGTATTTCAAGGTACTATGTTCTATTCAGATTACAACCGGTAAATAACACACCTTTGTTGGCTTACTCTATTCAGAATTTATGAGATCCCTTCTATCCGTTGTTGTGTCCAAAACTTCAGTGAATAAACTCAATGTTGGATGAAAGGGGTGGAGGTGCATTCAAACATTCAAAAGTGCAGAATGCATAAAAAGCACAACACATCGTGGTAAGAAATTGTCAGTTATTGGTGACGTGATCAATACGGTCAGAGGTAGGGAATTGTATCCTTGAGAAACTTCCCTGGTAAACCTCCTCTGTGGCTTCGTAACGAAGTTTGAATTATTGATATTCAGCGGGCCACACAGTATGAACGTCTGGTACATTGTGATGGAAAGTCTCGTAAATCACGCGAGGACTAAAAAGAAATCTCGTTCTATGAACTATGGCTCTTCACGTGACGTGTATTGTGATGTTTATGAGTTTGCTACAAATGCAACCACTGTAGGAATAAATCCATCTCTGTGCACCGCTCCAGTGCAAGTGCGTTTATTCTGTGAGAATACGACTTTCGTTCCATGTCCACACCAGCTATCAAGCTGAACAACACGATGCATCTTACAGTCCACGGTCTGTTATGCTAATTTCCGTTCATGTGAAAAAAGAGAGTGCATATAAATTGCAAATTCTATACCCTACGACGTTCATGTTCAGAATGATTACATTACAAATAACCATACCCCAATTATTATAATCATGAACAGGGGGTTTGTCACGGGTATCAATTGTCAACTGACAGATAATCAATGAACCATAAAGTAATGAAGGCGTGTTGGACTCTTGACAATAAGGTGATTTATCAATCATCGACTGACAACCATTGGGTGGTGACATATAAAACAATGCTTCGTTTCTCCTTCAACCTGGCCTGGGTCCCTGTCAACAGAAGGAGCAAACAGTTTTTATACACCTGATACAAATCTTAGCTTATATCACATTACTATTTTGGGGAAAATTACGGAGGGGGCACAAACGCATTAATAACATGAGATATTCGGCTGTATGAACACCTAAGCCATAGATAAAGTAGAGAAACCTATTTTGTTTAAGGTTTAGCCATAGACCCTCCATCCACCCATTGAAGGGTCTGTGGGTGAAGGGTACGTGGGTTAGCATAGAAAAGTTGAGTAGAAAAGCATACACTTTCAGGCTTCAAAGGATCAAAACAGAAATGACATACATTTGATTTGCCAGGTCCGGGTTTTAGCATAGACAGTGGGTTGGTTGGCTAGCAAAATTCATACAGTTCACGCATATGTATATCATGTACTGGAAGAAGGAGATTTACGATGGCAGTAGTTTGTGCCTGTACACGGTGTTGGACATAGTTCCCCGCATCCACACACCCACTTGTCTTGTTGAAACATGTAGGACTATTTCCATAATGTTATAGACTAGCCCAGAACAGACTTTCAGATCTGCAGAAATTGAAAGAAGTTGTCTCCTCTTTACAGGAGTGTACATATTTACCTTGGTCTGTTGCCATCGGCATTTCACATTCATGTGCATGTTATGTACTAGTAGTTTGCTGATATATCTGTTTTGAATCGCAAGACAGAAAGACAGACAGACAGACAGACAGACAGACAGACAGACAGACAGACAGAAAGACAGACAGACAGACAGACAGACAGACAGACAGACAGACAGACAGACAGGGGTAGACATGTTCAGAAAACGACAACGATTGTAGCATACAGAAATACAGAGACAACAAAACATCAATACACAGTATGAGAATGAGTGTATATTCTCCCAGTTTAAACATGTTGCTATTATACTGAACAATGCACAAGTGGAATAAAATAAACCAAATTCCTAGCCTCTGTTTGCGCTCTTTACTAATAGGGCATGGTCCTTCCTACCTCCATGCTTCGTGGATACACGTCACACTTATTATCATCCTCAACCCACTTTTATCTTCAACAAAAAAATAACCATTGTCATACTGTTTTCAGGAATTCGAAGAATCCCCAGGCGGTCAGGCCATGGCTAGGGCGTAAAATGCCAGTCACCATGGGAACACCAGTCAGCCTTCAAGATCACAAAACAAAAGTCCTGGATCATAGCTGTTGGGAACCTACTACTGGAATTTAATCAAGCAACGTGACATCATCAAATTTATATTCAAAGCGGTCATTGTAATTAATTTTTTGATAATTTTTTTTGTACAGTCAGTATTTAATATGTGATCTCCCATACACATGTTACTATAGAAACAAGTTTTTCATCTGCCTGTGATAATAATTAGCATATCTCGTAGTCAACTTTTACTTATAAATGGGAAAAATAATACATCTAATTTCTGTACAGCCGTTTGATTTTATACTTGTTCCGCGTTCTGCGGATCACATACTATTTTGTACATAAAACCCAAGCTTAGGAACAAGAGAATAAATCGTTCATCCCTGTAAAGGTGTGTGTGTGGTCGTTTCTTTGCTATGTTGTGTGTAATCGTGTCTAGCATGCTTCAACAGGTATGTACACTTTGTTCAATCTAGAGTACCACCTAAGGAATGTACCATGCGTACAAGTTAATTGGGGTAGTTATACATTTGCCTCCCCATGGTCGGACCGATTGGCTTAGATGATGGGTAGACAATATTAGAACAATAGATTTTTTATAAAAAAAATAAATACTATAAATGATATCAAAGGGCTCAAAGGAATGGTCACAGTCGATGAAAGTCAATGCCATCTGTTTCTGTCCAAGAACTTTCAGTTTAAATGTTGACCTTATGGAAATTTTAATAGAAAGAGAATTCGAAGTTAATGCCAAAAAGAAGAAGAATTGTTTCACTGGTTAGGACAGTTTGTCTAAAATGGTGAGATGACATGGTTACCTTTTTTATTCTCAACAAACGGTCACCTGTCACCCAAAACCATTGGAACGTACTGCAACCATTACTGCAACCAGACACATGCACGCATGCGCCTGTGTTTTGCCTGCAAGGTGGCACTTTAGTTCATTTCATTTAGACAAAATGTCGCAAGAAACTGTATTCATTCAATCTTGTAGTATATCTACAGTTTCTTATTGGTTTCTACGTGATTGTATCAAACAGATAACTTGAAACGGGTTCAATATGCACACACAACAGGTCATAGTAATAGAAACGGCGACAACCTATATCATTTCAATCGGATGTTTGGGCATTACAATATATCGATTTGCTTACCGACAAACACCAGGTTGCGAGGTAACAAGTAGAAGTATGTGCCTCGAAGACACTAGCAGCTTTTCAGTATGGCGTCCAGGCTGCATTGGTTATATAATTATAACAAAGAAGTGAAGCTCACATTGTAATATTATGTACAACCTTGTCACTCGGAGCACATACCACAGACAAGTAACTTACTTGTCTGTGCACATACGCACTATTACTGTTGAGTTCATTAACTAATTGGGTAACGTTGCTGTAAAAATAATTATGTATACAATATACCGATATGAATCAAATTATCCTTTGTACTGTTACGATCCAAAATATCGTATTTTGGAATTTACCATTACTATAATTATTATACCAAACATTTCTGGTGAGTGTTATTGATGATTTGTGACTGACTGTCAATATCCAATTGTCCCCAGTCTCCCCCACCCCCCGGGAATTTTGATGGCAGACAGAGTGTACTTACACTAAAACATAAAACCTTTACTTTATAATAACACAAAAGAAAATGTAAATATGTCATGACTTTGTGTTGCAATTTGAAACAAGTCGCGGAAGTACACTTTCTTTGTGTACAACAACGTATGGTAGCAGGTAATCCAACATGAGTGCCTGTATCACGTATACACCATATTCTGAATGTAGGTCATTGTTTAGAATGTGTCTATATAATATTTCATTGGTATTATGTCAAAGCTGCAAATTGTAATCAGTTCAGTTCATCATATAAGTAGATTTCCACTTGTTTATAATCGTCGACATGAAATTGATCAGACTGTGATGGAAATGTACTACCAGCATTAAAATAATACCATCATTCTCAATACTATTTTACTGTAATGGTTATAGATCAGCATCGACAAAAAGGATATGTTGTTTTGGGTCATTTCCTGGTGATGATAGGCTGGAATAAGCCATGTCTCACTATTTTCAAGTTGAGTCTTAAGCCCCCCCCCCGCCCTAGTACGTTGAGTAGTACCTCTCCTTTAAATCCCAATGACCCATATGTGATCGTCTGTTTTCAGCGAATACAACAGTGTACACACACACACACACACAGAGTGACACACATACACGTTTTCATTTTCCTAGAATAACGTGGGGGGGGGGGGTTATGAAATGATGATTTTCATTCACACATACATACATACATACATAATACATACATACATACATACATACATACATACATACATACATACATACATACATACATACATAACATACATACATACATACATACATACATACATACATACATACATACATACATACATACATACATACATACATACATAACATACATACATAATTTCAACCGTCAAGGCAACAATGTTGACAAGCCAAAGTTGTATCGTACATGTCACCACAGACAAGTGAGAACTTACTTGTCTGCTTTTTTTTGGCGTTAGCAGTCCTCCTGAGCTAATATTAAAGTTTGTGTAGCGGGTGCTTGCCTGTGTGAGACAAAGGGGGATTTAGAAGGTGTGAATTCGGTTGACCTTTGTAGTTCAGGTTCAAGGAATGACCATTTGGTCAGATGAATTTCTAACTCGTCTTTGTCTTCAGCAATTTGCTTTTCTACATTTCGAGCTTGTTTCACTCTGAAGAGAACATTTTGAAAGTTTGGAAGTTTACATTGCAGTTTACAGTTGTAGAGGTACTGTTTTGCAAGAAGGAACAAAACATTAATAACCATAGGGAAATGGTAGGACCCTAGCATCACGTGTTGCAGGGTGATGGGTGAGAGGTGTAAATCCTCTTGTTTCATGAAGGTATCAATGTCCAAAAGGCCTGGGAAAATCTACAGTGAAAAAACAGATCATACGAAGTTTCCACCTCTTCGTGACAAAAAGTGCACTCGGGATTATCCACTTTAGGGGGAATCATTCTGAACAAGTCCCCGTTTGTGAACAATATACGGTGTAATAGTTTATACTGAAACTCTCTGGACTTTGTGTCGATCGCTACTTTAAAGGGCAATATGTAATATTTTGATAACTGGAAGAAAGAGATATGGAAATCCTTCATAAAATAATTTGCACTTGTAGGCTTTTGAAACTTTTTGCCAATGAAGACCTTCTTAACAGCCTTACGGTCGATTTCGGAGGCTTCAATATATTCATCATTTATATAAATATTAGGCACTGAATTATTATCAGCGCTTAACCCTATTGTAAATAGGCATTGGAAGATTTGCCTTCAATGGAGCAGGTATAGCTGTAAAAAGTCGAGACACATTAAACAAATTCTAGCCTAGAGAGGCCATACTTATGTATTAGAGAAGGGCCCTTAAGTGGACGATTGTTTTCAAACAGATCGTTGACAAAAATAATTCCCTTTGTGTGGATTTCTGAACAATGACTTATTATTTATAGTAATGTCATTGTTGTTCCATAAAATTTTACGACCGATTTCAAGATTCTTTGGATCAGTAGCATACAAATCTGCCCAGGCTGAGAGTGCCTCTTTGTAAAAGTTTGAAAAACTCAACTTTAGGTTACTAATGCCAAAATGACAATTAAACAGAAAATTTCCTCCTATAGACTGTAAGCGACGACTTTGGAAAAGCTTTTTCCAAGGATGGGTGATGGAGGGGTCAAAGAATCGTTTTAACCACATGATGCGGAAGGTCTTGTGCATTGTAAAAATGTCTGGTGCTCTAAGATCACCATTGACAGACATGACGTTGTTTATAGATGTCGCCAAACACCTAGTAGTCAATTAGACAGTGGATACCTCTGGTGCAGATACTATCTCTTGTCTAGAGACGTGATTCCTTTTATACTTCTATGGTTTCAAGTTCAACGACGTTGATAATTATGCGTGACTTATGACTTATTGTAATCACAGGGAAGAAACTTACTTGTCTGTATTGTAATTTAGTTACTGTGAAGACCATAGACCTTCAAGGGGAGTCTAGGACTTGTTTTTACCTCCGTGATCTACGTAAGGACCAAAGAGTAGGAAATTCGAGACACGCTTGAACTTGGGAGCTGTGAGCATCTCTCTCACCTGGCTCCAGCTTTGGCGGCCAAACTCAGGGCTACCACGAAATAAAGTCTATGTTCCAGTTTTACTCCACACATCGTCTCGTATGCAGTTTATCTTGACCTCTATTCTCCTAGTACTAGTTATGACAAAGCGGCGGCTAGCTGAAATACGGTTGCCACAATACTCTAAAAAAAATTGCATCTATCGATCACGTTTTATAATCCCAACTGCAAATTTGACAAGACTGTGGTGAAGCTGTCAGCTTGGTATGTTTGAGTCTAAATTTGTACACATGTTGTCATTCAACAGGTAGACGACAAATATTGACCGTCAGTAGTTATGTCGATAATTGACATACACTCCCTGGCACACCTTATGTTGTGTATTTGCCCTCAATGCCATTTAGACCTTTTCAAGTGTTTCACATCGATGATGTTGTCATCGCGACGAACATAACTCATAAAAACAGTAAAGCATATGGGACTACCTCGCTCGAAACGTTGCGAAAGCTTTGCTATACAACGAGTGGAAATGGCGCCTTCACAGTCGATTGTGTAAAATGACAATTCAGCCCATTATGTCTTGCGCTTTAATAGCGCATTCGTCGTGTGTTTGTTTGATGACTATCGTTACCATATACCAACACCAGACAAAGAAAAATCGGTTCCTTGCCTCTGCTAGTCTAAAGGCTATCGGGGACTTTGAATCATTCTTTGTGCAAGTGACACAAAAGAAGTCGAGAAAAAATATCCACTAGAAGATTGACATCAATAATACCGGCATCTACCTCTCAACTTTGAAAACGAAATCAAAATATTTTTGACTGTGTACCGCGTTTTGCCCATATATGCCAATAATGACGATGTGTCATACATGTTAGATAAAGCACTATATATAGTGATCTGGGGCCATTTCTGTTCAATTTCTTTCTGGCATGTCTCCATAGGACAAAATACGTAGTGGTTTATCAGAACATGTAATAATAACTCCCAGAGGAATTACTAAAGGTTACAAAGCTGTGATGAAATGACTAAATAAAATAAAATTGAAGTACTAGTATATGGAAAATTAATATTAAAGATGAAAAAAAGAAGGAAAAAAATCTATGAATGTGAATGTCGTACATTGCATTTTGACTGTGCGTGGATACAGATCCCCATTCTAAAACCTGATTGACATCAGCACAGATGTGTCACTAATATCACTTTAGATGTTATTCTAGTACTAAATCAGGAAATGTCTACCATACATTATACCATGCACGAATCAAGTTGAACAAAAAAATATGGAATATATACTCTGGTCGTTCTATGTCACGACAACGTGTGTCTATAACACAACAACATGCGTCTATGTCACTGGTTCTGCTGTGTTCAAAAAACGAATCATAACATTCAAAATTGTCATTACTTTCCCTGATTTTTCTATGATATTACATGGTACTGGTATAATTATGTTATTCTCCAATATTTGCCTTCATTCAGCCGGAAAATACTCGTGACCTAAGGGTTGTCACTACAAGTCCCTAGATGAGTAGTGTCAAAGACCCCTTAGGTTACTCGTATTTTCCTTGGCTGAACGAAGAAAAATATTGGGCAATAACATCTATATCTCAAGATTGTACTGATACTAATAGTGCACATACAATTCAGTTATGAAGTGATAACTCCTAACCAGCAACACACAACACACAACACACAACACACAACACACAACACACAACACATACAATAACAATAGCCCATGATGTGTAAATCTCAGTGTGATATACTTGGGATGTTTGCATGAATGTTTACTGTGTTCTCTGTTGCTTTTGTTTATGAATGTGCTGCAAAAAACCACTTCAAGCACGAGTGCAAAAACCCTGACTGCCCAAACTGACATTCACGTCATGTGATTGTGATAATAATTACACACGTTTATCTAATAACAAATTTCACAAAAACGTAAGTGATTTTACTTGTGTGTACAATTGCATAGAGTTATACAATAATGGTTTTACTGCATGCAAATACTAATAATATATGCATGCACACTGATACAAGTAATAGCTAGTACCTATGAATGTAATAATGAATAGTTTCCTAGGAACCTTCGAACACTTTAAAGACAGAATTAAATGTTTACATGTATTTGACATAATTTCTTGGCAATGTTCAAATCATAAACTATTCTAGAATACGTATTGCATCTTTTTTAGTCCATGTGGATTTATCTTTTTTAGTCCATGTGGATTTTTCATTCAACCTTGACTGGATCACTTAGGTTAGGAGATACTCACATGAAGCAATGTTTTGAATTAAACCTGTGTAAAAATGACTTAGATATATTTAAAAGACCCTTCTTTTTGTTTTTTAAAAGCCATTATCATACTGCAAGATTTGAGTGTCTGAGTATTACAGTTTTTGAGTAATTAGGCTGAAAACATTGATTTTTAATGACAAATATGGCCGCCATTCAGTCAAATGTGCATATATCAAAACACAAATATGGCCGCCATTTAGTCAAATGTGCATATATCAAAACACAAATTGACGTATATATGTACCGTATAATATGTCACCTTTGTGCCGAGTTTGAAAGAAATTGGATATTGCATGTCTGAGAAATGACATATTATGGAAGGATGGATGGAGCCCATTGGGGCTAACAAAATGTACAGATCATTCTTATCTTGACAAAAAAAAGAGTTGGTACACAACATAAGACAAATTACACTTCTGACAAAACTATTTAAAAGAACACTACTGAAATGTTGTTCCACGCCACACAACTTCAGTAAAATCCACACTCACCACAATCTCATCTCCTATACTATCACTTCAAAATGGTGGCAACTTTCTTGTCTGTTTGTTCTAATTCTTTCCTCTTCCTCTGGTACACTTGTATGACATATTTGTCAGGTGTCACACCTTTGTCTCTCATTTCATTCCATATATTATCTAAAACTCTGACAGAGTTGGCATTTTCTAACTTCCTTGCTGTGAAATACAATTCCAGTTTCTCCACCGACATCATTTCACACGAGTCTACATCACACAAGTTTCTAGTTTGGCTTTTGTCCAATTTGTCCAAAAATGTTGTTCCTGACAGTTTTTCCACTTCTGTTAGTGGGACCTGGAATTCTTTGAGTTTGTGGGCTGAGGTGATTGGTTTGTTCGGGACAATGAAAACTCCAAGAGCTACAGGTTCATTTGGTTTTCTTGGGTTATTCTCAGCAGTTACAATCTTGAACAGATGCGTTGGCACGGCAACATTACTGTCACCTATGACCTGAGAGTTACAATATGCAAAAAGGTACCTCATTTCATTTTCTTTATTAAGTTGTAAAATATTGCTCTCTGACCAAGGGCATGAGGCAACAATTCTGGTTTCAATCAACATGAATAAAGACAATATCAAAAAGTTCCGTCAAGTTTATAATTACGTTTATAATTACTTCATTATGTTGAATTAATAATTGATATTTAATTAAAATACACAGAAAAATACATACAGTAACTTGAAATGCACTGAAATATAAATAGAATACGGTGGACTGGGATGTAACATGTGTCTGCGTAATGCACGTCTAGTCTAACGTGTGGAGTGTACCGATTGAGTAGCGCCCCCAACGGTCATATGAATTATCTGTCTTGTCGTGCGCTCGCGATCGCGAGCTCGAATGATTCAAATCTTTGCAACCGTCCATAAAAGTACTGGTTTTTGAAAATTCAATATGCACGAGCTCGACATTTGCTCAATTTGCTCAATTTGCTCAATTGCTAAAAAAGGAAGGGTAGGACAGGGGCATGAGGCAACAATTCTGGTGAAACTTGAAAATGATAATGATGTCATACATGTAATAAAGGCCCAAGTTAGCTATGAGTCACATTTACATACTTACTTCTTTATTTATAGTATATTTTAATAAACTCATTATACACGTCTACACATATTTGTTATTTTGGGTATAAGGCCAGAAATGGAATGATTAAAAATATTATATGTATGTACTTACGAGTATTTGTTTACTCAGTCAAATGATGTTGTTACGTTTTCTCTTTCATTCAAAGTTATTTTTTGAAGAGACACAGATATGACGACTACAGTTTAATGATTATATTTTACGTAATCTTATGAATATAATATAGACCGGAATCGACTGTGTGTTCGAGCCTACTGCAACTCTACGGCACCAAATATTGATTAAACCAAGATATTATCAATTGTGTTTTTGTTCATATCCCTCGCATAAGACACACCGTTTCGGAGCTTCAATTCATATAATATTCTGTTTCAGCAATCTGTTTTACTGTCCCGCAAACACCACAATGTACTGCAACATGAGAAATATATATCTCACCACAAGAGGGCAGCAGGTGGTATCAAGCTTTGAGAGAAAATTCATGGATCACATGTTTGATTTGAAGCGTCCTGATAGGTTTATTCGATGCCGTGTCCTAACCCTCTGTATTACAAGTTTAAGCAAGGAATGTGTTTGAGGTCGAG
Organism: Glandiceps talaboti; assembly: GCF_964340395.1. Lineage (NCBI taxonomy): Eukaryota > Metazoa > Hemichordata > Enteropneusta > Spengelidae > Glandiceps > Glandiceps talaboti. The sequence goes on from NC_135552.1 coordinate 17,090,733, forward strand.
CACAGCAAGCAGCACGTCATGCATCGACGCGTCAGCTGTCGCGAGCGAACTAAGCATCGACTCTATGATTTTGCATGCACCATGATCATGTTCCATTAAATCTTTACAGACAAAATCTATCCGTATACTTTCTTTTCCTTTATTCTTTTTTGGAGTCTTCCATATTTATATAAACTTTTTCTTCGATTATTAAAAATGTTTCATTTTTTTTAAAGACCAGAAAGTGTACAAATACATACCCAAAATAAAAAATATGTGTAGACGTGTATAATGAGTTTATTAAAATAAACTACAAATAAAGAAGTAAGTATGTAAATGTGACTCATAGCTAACTTGGGCCTTTATTATCTGGATATCATTATAATTTTCGGGTTTCACCAGAATTGTTGCCTCATGCCCCTGCTCTGACTTGTAGTGACGGTATCCACTATGTAAGTTACTTTTCTTTTTACTAATAGACTACAACCTTTTGGCAAAGTTCATTTAAGTAGAATCTAAATTACCAATATTGGCAGGATTTTGCAATAATTTACAATCTCAGTTACCTGCCAAAATAGTTCTAGGAAGTCTCCTAGTATATGCTTAACAATGGTTTTTAACATAATCTTGATTTTAAAAAAGCTCAAAAATAAGGCTTAGTCTAATTAGCTTAGCTAAAATACTAACCTGGTATTTCACAAATTTATTTCCCTTGGCATCTGTTTCAGGTAACATAAGGGGTCCACTGATGACATAAACATCTGTAAAACTTGCAGTGAGGTCTCTGCAGTACATTTCAAACCGATTCCAGAATCCCATATTGTTGTCAATATCCTGTGGTAAGATATTGGACAAGTAAAATGTCTCATCCATAGCCATCTGAAAAATGAAAATAAATATGATTTTCACGGCCAATACCTGTAAACCTGCACATTTTTGCTATGATAGACTTCTTTCTCCTTTTGCAGGAAAACAAAAATTCAAAGATAAATACATGTAGTGTCTTAATATACATTCTTGCACATGAAAACAGTGTACCAGTCTGTTAGTTCATTAAAATTAATCTTTGAGAACTAGCTGAAGACTGTCATATATCACAAAGTTTTCTAATAATGGCAAAAATATCTAGGCTATAATACAGTATACATTTCATATCAAAATGATACAGACTTTGGGAAGCAATAGGAAGCCATAGTTATAACATATTATGATTTTATTTTTATACCTGAAGATATATTAGAATGGAATACTACAGAGTTTCAAATTAGTAGAAGTATGTGGTATAGTATGTATGGATGTGTACTTCTATTCGACATACATATTTCTATGACTTGGAGTGAAATTACGCTTTTCTGTGGCTTGAGAATGTCTGCTAAATACTTAAGTGGCACAAGCTGAGTTTATAAGCTTTTTACTCAAGTGAGAATATTTATTAAAACTTTGATTAACTATTCCGGTAAAATGTTAATGTCAACACATGCCGCCCTCTTGCATTTCAGTTTGTGTTCTGGCATTGTTAGAATTGTTGATTCTACAGTAGAGAGTTCCTGTACATTTCTGATATGTATAACAAATTACGTCATCGAATGTTTAGAAGTTACTTGCTGTGTATATCCTAATACCAGGTTTGAGTTAATTGCAAGTGATGGTTAAGTGTACTTCAGTAAGTAGAATACTATGAGTACCTATTAATATACAGGAAAACATTACATCCCCAAAAAAACGTATAATTTACTCAGCTTGAGCCCCTTTAACTATGGTGACCAAGTTTGTTACTTATTTTTTTTTTCTCTTTTTTTAAATAAATTTTTGTGCTGGGAATTCCTCCCAGCGATTTTCTGTTATGCAGACAAATACAAACAAACACACACAAATGCTACAGAGATCCATTCAGGTTTGGGACTACGTGACAGAGCTATGCTGCACGCTCCATATCACATTGCTGTGGAACTGTCAAGGCTTTCCCAGTCAGTCCACAGGCTATCCCAGAGTCACCCAGGCCCGGCAAACATAGCACCTGCAGGCTCCGTGTGTGTAATCGTCCCCGACTTTTCAAGTCATTACTCCAGGAGTCCCCCAAATTCGCACTCGTCTTGTGAGTGAGACACGGCTGAGTGATACAGCCTACCCATCGAGTCTGTAGAACACTCACCCTGGGTTTGGGTCAGTCACAGAAAAATCCCCTGTTTCCAGTGGGATTCGAACCCGAGACCTCCCGACTGCTAATCCTGTGCGCTAACCACTATGCTACAGGGAGCCGGTCCAAGTTTGTTACTTTATTTGACTGTAAAACTTGCCAAATTAATATCCTAGTACATAGAGAGAGCTAAAATTGATAACTGCTATTTACCATGGATTATAAATGAATTAAAGCCAATTACTGTCTCAAACGTAAAACCTTGTGTAAGGACATAATAAGGTTTACTATTTCCGGTAGATGTATTGTATTTATTTATTCATAAATTAGTTGTTCATTGATTCTAGTTAACTAATTGTACCTGACTATACTTGCAATCTCCTGCTGGTGCCATATGACCTCTGGACCATCCACTCTTCCAGTAATCACTATTGAATGCCGAGAACTGTTCTGGTATGTCTGGGTCTCGTCTGAACTTACTGTGTTTTCTGTTTGCTGTACCTGCGTGGTACATACAAAGTAGATGCATGATTTTGTAGGGAGATGTGTTAGTCAAAGAGTGAGTGAGCTTGTGGATGGATGGATGGATGGGTGGGTGGGTGGGTGGTGAGTGGGTTAATGAGAAAAGGAGGGGGTGAGAGATGGGGCTTGGATGACTGGATGGGTGAGTGGAGGGACAAGGGAGGGATCAGTGGGTGAATAAGCGAGTGAATGAACCAGAATTAGAGGGGGTTGATGGATGGGTGGGTGGGTGAGTGAGGGTATTATGGAGTGAGTGAGGTTGATGGAATGAGTGAGTCCAGGGTGGGTGGGTGGGTGGGTGGGTCAGTGAGTAAGAGTGAGTGAATCAGTAATTGAAGTGAGAAATAAGTTTGTGAGTGAGTGAGTAGGTGAGAGAGTGAGTGGGTGAGTGAGTGAGTGAGTGAGTGAGTGAGTGAGTGAGTGAGTGAGTGAGTGAGTGAGTGAGTGAGCGAGCGAGTGAGTGTATAACTCTGAATTCACGTTAGCTTTCTGAGAGTTTTCAAGTTTCTAGGAATTTACACTTTGTAGCCATCTATTATCATTTTCCAGGTATTTTGTAAGATAAAGATATGAGTGAATAAATGGGTGCATTTCTGAGAAAACCAATCAGTCTTTGAGTGAGGGCCAATTTTTTCTCTCCTTTGTATGTTAAACACTTTTAGACAGGTTCAATCATTCAAAATATTTGTAATGCATTTTGAAAATACTCATTCTATGATTTTCAATTTCCATTGAATTTCAACTTTATATCAACCTTTGATATGGTCCTTGGTGATATGCTCAGCTACCCAAAGTGGCGTTTTCTTGGTTTGGTCATAACACAATACATGGTTGGCATAGTAATGCAATTCTGGCCCCCTATCTGGTACACCATATTTCAAAATCTGATCTCCTCTCTTTAGTTTCTGCAGGTCTGTTGATTGGGGAGCTGAAAATTAATACCAGATATCACATGGTATGATAAATGGTGGTTGTATGTACAGAATAACATTTACATACTTAACTGTCCATTCCCACATTGGTGTTGGCTGTATGAAAAAAGATCACCATTTACATGTATTTAGTGCTAAGTTAGAAAAGTCAACCGGCTATGTGGATTTTACTGCTTGTTAAAAAAAATTGACATTTATATTGATTTCTCTAACAATACAAAAAATTGTCTGGAGTCTGACTGTTTTTCAAAGGTAGAAAAAAAGTATTACAAAAAACGAACACAATTTAAAATGACACATTTTACAGAAAGACACCTAGATGTAGAAAAATTCAGACATGCTATGTTTACTTGAATTGAATTGAATTTTGACTGACAGACTGACTGACAGACTGACTGACTGACTGACTGACTGACTGACTGACTGACTGACTGACTGACTGACTGACTGACTGACTGACTGACTGACTGACTGACTGATTGATTGAATTGATTTTCTTATAAAAGTGTAAAAGAATAAAAATATTGGAGCCTAGTAACAGACTAATGTACATTTCTAGTCATTGTCAGTGTTGTTAATAGTCTGTGAGATACGAGATCCATACCTCAGTATCAGCTACTCTACCCAGCATGGTTTAGAAGCCTGATAGGGCTGAACATCATCCCTGTTCAGGTCAAGTCCATGTAAAAGATAATGGCTGTGACAGGATTAGTCTAGTTGATGGACACTTTATATGCCAAGGGTGAGTGGCATGTGAAATAGTCTTGATTACCCAGACTCTCGTAGTTGGGGAAACTTGCTTTATATGGCTACCACCACCCAGGGAGTCTGGGAAAACAGCATTTAAATTTTATGTGACTTCCACTTTCGTTTAGAATGACTGTATCATGGTAAATTGCACTGAATCAAGAATGGGACGCCGAGTGTCACCCCAGACAATTCAATCTCATATGTCACATGTTTGACAGTCTACGTACAACAATTAATTTCAAAAAATATAATTTTACAAACTCAATCTACAGCCCTTTTCGTATGCTTTGTGCATCCTAACCAAAAGTGTAAGTCAAATAAAATTGGAATACTTAATTTTTTCATAGACTCTCTTGATGGGGTGGGGGGTGGGGGTGGGGGGGGGGTAGTCATAAGTGAGTGCCCCAATCATAAGAGTCTGGGGAACTGAAACTACATGTATACTATAGCTTCTATGACATACTAAAGACACAAAATAGTATAAAACTGACCAGTAACAATTCTGGCTGCATTCACTCCAGGTAGTTCATGTCTTGTATTTACTAGGTAGCCAATGATTACAGATGTAACCGTGGTTCCAACAACCAGACCACCACCAAACAGTCTACCAGCTGTTGCCATGGTTTTATACAACTGTCACAATCTACAGATGAATTGGAATGTACATTTCAAAATGCTCAGATGTATAATACGGTGAATGCTTTGAATATCTACTAAGAGGAAATATCCAGAATTCAAGTAAACTTTTTTAACGTGTTGGTTTTCTTACATTTGTACACACCAAATTTATTTCTCATCTGACATGATCTTTCACTCAGTGAATGTTTGTTGGTCAGCCAGGAAAAAAATACCCCCCCCCCCCCCAGTAGTATTTTAGTGTTGGGTCTCATTGTAATCTTGTTGTGTGTATGCTAGATACTAGTATGCTAGACATTGTCATCTGTGGAATTATGAATGTACAATTGAATAGAAAACAGGAAGTCCAAATCTATGGGAAACATACAATTGATAAAGTAAAGTAGTCTATTTTTAGAAATAGTGTGCGTGGCAGTAAAATATGGCAATAATAAAGTTTGATGGTTGCATTTTGTGATCAGGAGAGAGCCCCGAGAATGGCCCTGACTGCCAACGTCGTGACGTAACACAGTGTATGATGGTTAACAAATATAGATCGAAAGATAGTGAATTTGCTATCAAAAATATCGAATAGTCAAAGAGTATGATCTTGCTGTTAAATTGTGCACGTATTTTTTTTCTAAAAGTTAGTAATATGCAGTTTTGTTCTCAAGTGTTCATACAGCTGCAATAAATAATTGTAGCTTTGTTTTTGTTTACAGTGCTTTTTATTCTAGTTCATATTTTTTTGCTGTTTTGCACTAGGTTGTGTCGCAACAACGAAATATTGTCAAAATCGAACTATGCCGCATAGTTGGCTTACAATCTGAAGTAATCAAAATGAATACTGAAACAATACTTTTTAAAAAATACTTACAGAAGTATGTTATAGTATATCACGATATTTGTGCATGCTGTCCGATGATGCTGACACACATACTCATGATACTGTACTGCACTGGTACTGCCAGCTGGGGAATGCGGTCAAAGGTCAAACCGTGAGTATTTCGGTCATTGTTAATATTGTTTAATGTTGATTGGTTTTTAAACTGATGAAAAAGCTGAAATGATTTTTTTCTCGATCAGACAAAGCCCGAAATTATCACCAGAAGGCCGGCACAAAGGTGAAGAATGTGGTCATATCGTTATCTATACCTGTAAGTGTATACATGTTGTCTATATATACCTCTGATATATACCGCCTAACACATGCGCCTAACATCATAGATCGCCCTCACGCGGTGATTTCATGACCTACTTTGTTTTCACTTTCATGATAATGGAACTTAATTACATACTGCTGTTTGCTAGCTAGCGTCAACGACGACATTGATTCTAGCTGTAAGACGATCTGGAGTTTTTTAGTTGAGTTTAGAATTTTAGAAAGAAAAACACTGTTCAGCTAACCAGCGACAGTATATCGTAACAGTAGCTGTTACAGCTGTAAAGGTCAATATACGATTAATGCTTATCAAAAATAGAATAATTAAACAATTCGATTATTGCAGCTATGGTCTACCAAATGGATGGATGGATGCAAATACATGAACACAACTAAAGATTATTGGAAAAAAAATTGTTTGCACATGAAAAGATTATTGGAAAAAATTTGGTTGCACATGTAAAAAAATGACTGAGGGTGTTATTTCATTTTCGCGTCCGGTTCAGTTCAAATCATTAAGCCAGCAAAGAGTTTCTTTTCCATGATCACATCTCAGAGCACGTTGGTGATTTGAGATCAAAAAGTAGTATCTTCTGAACTTCTGTGACTGGGGAGAAAATTTCGGGGGGGTGGGGGTGGAGAACATATAGTAAGAATCATGCATGCAGTGACTCCGAAGATGCGCTCGATCTCATTTACATCTTGTTCCTTATATTAAAACATTTCATACTGATAAAACGGCAGATCTCTTTTTGGAATATTCGGTGGCCTTGAAAAACTATTAAACTAGGTACGCAGTTTAAGATCCACTATTTGAAGATATTTCTTTCAATGATTGTGTTCGACGTTGTCTTTGGTTAAAATGTTGTTTGATATAATTATCTCATTGCACACTGACACTAGCGTTATTCCGCAATTCATTTTGAAGCGACAATTTGCTGTGGAAAGATTGGCCTTGTATTTGTAAACAGAGCTGTACCTTCGACATCAAAATCCAAACTTCAATTTCCATTATAATGATAATAACAATTTCTTTATATTTTCTGAATAGTATATGTAACAATATACATTTGAGTCTATTCCAAATATTATAATATCTTATACAGTGATTTACTTGGCTCTGATGTTGCATACAAGCATGAATTGAGATTAAATATCCAATATGTACTAAAAAGGATTGAACAAAAGTTTACGACCATTGGGCCATCAAAAGTCGGAAAGTCTTGAAATGTTTTTCTCTTTATTCGGGATTTTTTGGAACCAAATTAAACTTCAGGAGAAGTCATTTACCATGTGCACATCCGCATGATATCTTTCAGCTTTGCCACAGCAAAATACACTTCCAAATAATATGTAATTCATAGCATAATTGTTTCAATTCTGGTATTTTATTATGTCTATGGTTTGATATTTTATGCTTCTAAATGGCCTCCTACACTGTCTTATTTTCTTTCTTTTCACCTTTGGAGTTGTCTCCTTCCAATGCATCATTGTACCAGGTGATTTTATATCTCCACTGTAGTGTAGGTGACAGAAGGGGTGGCTAAAATAATGCCTGAGTTTCAATTGGCGGGGCTTAACATTTTTTTTTAGAAGAGAGGGTGAGAGGAACTACACCATTTGTTTAACCGTAAATTGTGTACATTTCCTAACTGTAGCTATGCAGGCAAATTGCATGAGATAGTATCAAGAACTGAATAAGTTCTATCTAAACTCGACCTGAAATATTTTGCTATCATTATATATGGTTTGTTTTATCCTTGTCAAGCATTGTGAAAAAATAAAAAATGAAATCGACCTACTTACCCAATGTGATGGGTTAGGTTACCCGTTGACCAGCATTTTTTTATTTTTTCTGACCTTCCGTATAATATTTAATTGCGTATGCTAAAATATAAATTATGTAAATTAGCACTTTTCTAAATTTTGAATGCAAGATTGCACCAAGACAAAGTTCTGCCCCCTTGGCAATTTGGTCAGGCTCCGGCCCCGGTGTGCGTGTGTGTGTGTGCGTGTGTGTGTGTGTGTGTGTGTGTGTGTGTGTGTGTGTGTGTGTGTGTGTGTGTGTGTGTGTGTGTGTGTGTGTGTGTGTGTGTGTGTGTGTGTGTGTGTGTGTGCGCGCGCGCGCGCGCGCAGCTCGGGGCCACGTTGCAATAATAAGCTATTTCACCGTTGATGGCGTGCTACAGGGATCTTGACCCATGATGATCTTATTTCTCCGGCTGTAGCTTTGTGTCAGATCCCCGAGTCAAATCGATCTGTGTCAGTTCCGGGTCAGTTCGTCCATGGATATTAGGGGAGAAAGTTGAAAGGTGACTTTGTTTGTGTGACAACGCATGCATTGCAGGCTGTACAGTTTATTTGCGAATCACAGATTCTAGTGCTTTTGTGTGTGTGGGGGGGGGGGGGGGGGAAGATGGACCCCGGAGACCGGGAGATGGATGGTGGAGGGGCTATTGGAGGTCAGAGGCTGAGGTCATGCAGAAGAGGTCTGAATGAAATAACTTTAAAAATGACTGATTAAGCTATGATGCTTTCAGATTTTACTTTTGGTGTCTAGGTGTCAAAAGACTCCAAATTGCTACGCGAATTCTCAAATATTTCATACGGATACATTAGGGAGCCTTCAGTAATTACAGGGGGGGGGGAATCAGCGGGCTGTTGCATAGAATGTGGCCCTCCCTCAACTTTGTTTCTCTAAATGATGACCCTCCCCTGCTAAAGTAGTTCAAAGACATGGGTTAACTCCGAACATAGTTGTAAGCAGCGATTTCATTGATATTGGCTTAGTGACATTATAGTACCTATAACCCTTAAACCCTAACCTTATTGGTTAAGTGGCAGCAGTAGGATTTGGAACTGGAGGCAGCGATGGGATGGCAACCCCCCACCCAATAATGCAAAATTAGACACTACATACAATGAGTCACAAACAGTAAAATGTGACCCTCCCCTGATCCCATTTTCTAGAATATGTGTCCCTCTCAGAGCCAATTTGTAAAAAGTGACCCTGATCCTCCCCCATGTAAATACTGAAGGTAACCTTCTGCCAAGATAAAGGATTATCATAGGTGAGTCATCATTTGTATGCAAATGAGGTCAGTTGAATTCCATCTTTGGTCATACACATATTTTCATGTATTCTTTCTGTTTAGAACATCAAGGACAAAATTCATGGTAGGGGAGAGTAAAATCCAGCAGAACCATGAAATATTGTAGTACAAGAGGAGGAGTAGCAGGATGGAGTTTTGAACAGGCTCTGTTTTCACCAGGATTTATGAAAGATGGCGGTCTTCTTATGCCAGAAACTATTCCACGTGTATCCCATGATACATTGCAGCAGTGGAAAAGTTTATCCTATCCAGAGCTATGCAAGGAAATCATTCCTTTATTTATCAGTGAGGAGGAAATCCCAAGACAAGACATGAATGGTTAGTTGTCATGGCTATATTAAAATTTCATGGATTACTCAGAGACCAGTTTGTCCATGCATAATCCAAGATTAACTTTGAACCAAAAAATATGAATTATTCCTTATTGGTCCTTCATTACTACAACCCATGTCTATGTCACTAAGTTCTACGGTGCTCAAAATATGAGTCAAAACATTCCAAATTGCCATTATTTTCTCCTATTTTCCATTAATTATGTTTGAGTAGATATAATTATGTTATTCCCCAGCCAGAAAATACTCACTGACCTAAGGGGTTTTCACTACTCATCTAGTCCCCTTAGGTATGTTTTTATACACATATTATAACTTTCATTAAAGTGAGAGCGAGATTCCCACCAAGCACTGGTAGATTGATTGGATGGTGAAGTCAGAGAAAGTTTTCTGTATAATACAGTCGTTGGGGGCGCTTCACTGGTTGCATTATCATGACCTTGTTTCAATAAATTTGTAGCAACAAAAATAAGATTTAAATTAATGGGTTTAACTTCGTGTTGCACCAAAATTTAATTAGCTCACCAAATATGATACGAAGTTAAACGCATTAATCTACACTAAACTTTTGCACAGATCAGATTTCATCATACTATTGAAGAAAAATAGATTTCCTTAGTACTCAAAAGGAGGGTAACTTATCATAAGTAAGGAAACATGTAGGATTGGCTAGATGAAACAGAGTTAGAAGAATGTAAACTGGCATATCTCTATTTCTCTCCAAACAGAACTACTGGATAAAGCATTTTCTAAATTCGAATTCAAGGATATCGTGAAAGTTGCCAAATTAAAAGATGGATTAAATGTAGCCGAGCTATGGCACGGTAAGACGCTGGCATTCAAAGACTTATCTACTTCCTGTCTTGGACAATTCTTTGAATATTTCCTCAAAAAAAGTAGGAAACACATCACCGTTATAGTAGGTAAGTAAACATTTTTTTTTGCTATTTTAGTTTGAAGTAATGAAATGAAGAAAATTTGTTTCTTGTTTTTACAACTGTGACTATTTTTTAAACATAATTTTTGTGCCATCTCCAGAGAATTTTTAAAATACAGACACAAACACACATTTCTACAGACTTTCCATGAAGGATTGGTACTACATACATGTAACAGAGCTATGTTGTACGGTTGCTGTCATGTCAGTCACTGTGAAACATTACTTCAAGAGTATCCCCTAAATTCACACCCACATTGTGAATGAGACACAGCTGTCAAGTGATACAGTCTGTAGAACACTCACCTTGGTTTGAGTCGGTAATGAAAGATATTCCCCTGTCTCCAGTGGGATTTGAACCTCCCAAATGTTAGTCTTGGGCTTTAACCACTTAGTAATGCCACAGGGAGCGAGCTGATCTAGGCCGTAAATTAACATACTTCCAATTTTTTCAGCTACTTCTGGGGATACAGGTAGTTCAGCTATACAAGGACTTTGTGGTCTAGAATGGGTAGATATCATAGTTCTACTACCAAAGGGGAGAATTACAAAGATACAAGAATTGATGATGACAACAGTGATAGATGACAAAGTGCATGTAATGGCAGGTGGGTGAATGTGAACTTTATCTACCCTCTAAGTGAAGAGGTATAACCCTCAGGGTATTTGCATTCGGCAAAACATCTACAATAATTACGTGTAGCTCTTGTGTTATATTAGTAACTATCATTAAACCTCTTAGTCTAGTTCCTATATGACAAGTTACGATTACTATGATCATGTCATGTATAGGGAAAGCCATTAATTCTAGCACAAAAATCTGTGCTACCCCCGACTGCATTCATATAAATGTTATGACGTTATCTCATCCCCATGATTTTAGTTTCAGACTGGAGGGGTGGAGTTTGGTAAATGAGTAATTGTTCAAAAGGAACTAACCAACTGCAACTGCCTGTCAATTTGTGATGGATTACTACTGACATGCATCATTTTCCCTTAGCCCAGCAGGGGTGCTATAATAATGACTTTCCCTTAGTATATGTGAGTGGAGATGATCGTAGTAGTCATAATGTGTCGTATAGGAACTATAGACTACAAACCTCTTAGTCCTTGAAACCAACTAGCTAAGCGTTTTTTAAGAACTGTTAGAACTGATTCTGTTTGCAAGTTAACAAGTACAGGTATACGCTAAGTCTTGAATGTCTTGTAAGGGGTTTAGGTTGAAGACGATATGATATAATGAAATGACATCACAGGTACCTGTAACTGAGGTACACCCTATGAATAGTACATTGTGACATGACATCATTTATTATCACTGCAGAGAATTATCATGTGTTGTTAACTAGTTTATTATCACTGCAGAGAATTATCATGTGTTGTTAACTAGTTTTAAAAACACCCCACCCCTCCCAATGACTTGCTCTGCATAGACATATTACTGGGTATACATGTTTGAAATGAGATCATTTTGCACTATTTGTAAATAATACCATGGTTACTTTGTAAACAGAGAGGTCATATCATTATCAGTGCAGGGAACCATAATGGCAATCAGACCCCCCCCCCCCCCAAAAAAAAAAAAAAAAAAGAGAGAGAGAGAGACAGACAGACAGACAGACAGACAGACAGACAGAGACAGACAGACAGAGAGAACAGACAGACAGACAGACCGACAGACAGACCGACAGACAGAGACAGAAACACACATACATCACACACACACACACATATTACAATATCAATATCAATCTTTATTGCGTAACATCATGCTTTAGCGAGCATGGTAAAGCGTACAAAAATAAGTAAATAAAATACAATCATTTAGCCAACTGCTATATTTTTTACATTAACAAGAAAGTTTCCAAGAGAAAGTTTATCATCTGCAGACAAAATATGTAAAAATTTACTCTTGTTATCTAAGGAATGAAAATTGTAATTACTTAATGAAAAAGAAGAAAAAAGTTTCTTTCTCTCATTTATGTAATGAGAACAAATAATTAAATGATGAAATTCATCTTCTACCAGATTTTGACAAAATTTACAGAATCTTTCATCCGCAGGAATCTTAGGAGTACAATGCCTTCCTAATTCCATTTGAATGTTATTATCTGAAATACTAAATTTAGTCACTCGTGTTCTATGAACAGGATTTTTAATATGAACAAGGTATTTCTCAAAAACAAACATGTTTGATTATTAAGACCCATGATTACTGGGAAGATTAATTGAGATAGCAATGTCATGTGAAGACATTTTTTGGGGCAACAAAATTCTAAGTAGGGTCTTCCTATGTACTTGATGTTTTAATTCTTTTATTCCATTAGGTGAGAATACAACAACAGATTGTCTGGATCTTGTCGTCAACGACATCTACATGGACCAAGACTTCAAAGACAAGCATAATTTATGCTCACTGAATTCCATTAACTGGGCACGTGTCATGATCCAAATAGTTCATCATTTCTATTCATATTTTCAAGTCTGTGAGTCATGTGACCAAACTGTAGAAGTGATAGTTCCAACTGGAGGTGCTGGCAATGTAGCTGGTAAGCTAACCTCGATTGGTGTTTCCATAAAAAGTGTGAGATTTAAAAAGGCAACTTTGAGTTCCAATATTTATTGTTAATTATGGCTGTCTGTCTTTACTTCTTCTAGAGTTTGGACACTCACATAAATGATCGTTTGTATTTGATATTATGAAAAATAAATGTAAGAAAATCCATCAGCATTCCTCTCCCTGCTACTAAGCTTACAAAATCTTTAAAATGGCAATAATGAAAAGCATAGTGTTAATTCAGTTTTGCCAAATTAATCATATTGACAAATTTTGTTTCTTTTTTCACTGACATATTGTCTGGCTCACTTCAAGCATTAGACCACGTCGCATCCATTCATCATGCAAGCTCTTTTCACAAGCTATCTCAATGGGCCTACCAATCAAAAGATTCCTTTTATTCTTTGTCAGCTGGTTGTATTTCTAAGTGTATTGGTCAACCAATCAAAATAACTCTTCTTTCTTTCTTCGCCAGCTGGTTGCATTGCTAAGTTTATGGGTCTACCAATCAAAATTGTCACTGCCGTGAATGCAAATGACATCTTGTTTCGAACTCTTCAGAGCGGAGATCACTCATTGGCTAAAGATGTTGTTCCCACCCATGCACCAGCAATGGATGTACAGGTAAATAAAAACAAATAAGAATAGTAACAATATCACTGAAAGTGTTAGTGGCAGTTACCTATATCAGTCATTTTGCAATGATTATAAAATTTCAATTTATGCAAGTTGACAAAAATAAATGTCAGAGAACTTTGCGAGAAACTACATATTGTGACTGTTATCCTTGTTAATTCAGTTGTGTGTGATCAGAACATCAGGTTATCAGTACTAGACAAGTAAAACTGGTTTGGAAGGTGTCAAGAAGCCTTCTCCTTATCACACTGTAAAATCAACATAGCTTTGTCCACAGATACACATGGCCACAACACACACCAGGATGCAACTTACAAACTTACATATACACACACTAAACACATGATACTCTAATCTAGTTCCTGACAACCATGTTCTGATTTTAAACTACATTATCACACACATTGTATGTGCGAAGATAACGTAGTGTAAAATCGGAACAAGGTCGTGAGAAACTAGACTAATGATATTCATGTCTGTTCTGTTAAAGAGACGACTTTTTATTTTCACTAAGGAAATTATCCTGCTGTGTTATAAATTTGTATATGTGATAAGGCTCCATCAATTATAATGCTTTGTTTGCCGTCCTTGAATTTCCCCAAAACCTACCAGGCACACAGGGAAAAACCAAACACAGAATGAAAACACAATGTTAGCATGTTATGTAAAATTCACATTTTCTGTTTGTACCTAAATCTACTAGACTAATGAAATATAAATGTCAAAATCCAAAGTTTGATTTTCTTAAACAACTAATTCGATATATGTGTAGTTATTCTGAAGATAGTTGAACGGTCTTTCCATTTACATAAGTATGAAATACGGCCTTCTGTTGAAATTTTGAGCAAAATGAAATGTGTTTATTTTTTCTAAATCAACCAACAAACCTACTCGCACATGGACGGCAAACAAAGAATTTAATTGATGGAGTCTAGGAGATCTTGTACCGTCAAAGCCAGTTTCTTTTAATTGTCCACTACTTACTAAAATGATGTTCTGAGTTCAGGTAATTTCTAATCAGCAGTGAATTAAGAATTCAAAATAACTACCAAATCCTCATCCAAATGGCAACTTTAAAATTATTCCAACCACCATCAGTGATACTATATTTAATGATCAACATATATATATATATATATATATATATATATATATATATATATATATATATAATATATTAGTTGTTTATATCAATTTCTTTTGGTCCATTGAATTATTACTGTTACAGTAGTCTCAGAAAATTTGTCATTTCCAAAGTTCTGAATTTGTGAGAGTAGTTTTTATCAGATGAATTACTATATTGCTAGAAAACATAAATGATGGGCATATATGTATGGTGTATTAGTGTCTGAAAATGTATGGTTTTGAAATACTGTTCTTTTTTCTACATTTCTCTCAAACTTTTTGATGTTTCAGTTTCCATTTAATTTCGAAAGACTGTTGTGGTTATTTTCCAACCAAGATGCAGTACTTGTTGATAAGTTTATGAAGGCTTTTAATGAAAGTGGAAGAGTTAAACTTTCAGAGGAAATACGAATGAAGGTATGTTGGAAAGATATCCAAGCTTTGTGATATCCAGGTATACTGTATAATCTAAGTATAATGCATCAAGGCAGAAGATATAAATGAAGATTAAATCATAGAAAACATCAGATGACGTCAGTTGCCATACACAACTTTATTGGTCTGTACTGTTGCAGCGTAATTTGTGCTAATCACATAGTCCTGTTTTCAGTCACATTGGTATAACTTTCACCGCAGCTTGTAGCTAACCACCCATGGTACATTCCTCCAGAGGTTGCAATATTCATATTATAATTGTGTATGCATACTTTTCCAAACAGGTCTTCCCAAAAGTACATCATCTAAAATGGTGAACAGATTTTTCGTTGAAATATATCTTAAATGATGCTGTATGGGATGCATACTTCTACAAAGGCTAACCACACATATAGCCCATCCGCATCCAGCAGGGAGTCAAACTAAAAGTGTCAGAGGGAGATTTTCATATCAATTTTCTTTGTCTATGATTTTGAGTTTTGAAAACTAAAATAGTTTGATGATAGCTGTTTACCTATAGTCAATGGAGAGTCCATTAATGAACTTTCCATTTGATATTAATTTCCTACATGTATACTGTGATAATAATTTACTCAATGATCATATTACCCCTTAAATTATATAGCCACCATTTCAGTCAATACAATCTTCTTGAGATGTTACTTATAATCACTTTACATATTTCAGTTTTTATCATTTTTCTTCAGATGAACACTGTGGTGAGTTCTTATAGGTTGGATGATGAAGGAATTCTACAAACAATGAAGAAATGTTGGCATGACAACCAGTATTTGTTGTGCCCTCACACTGCCATTGCTGTCAGTTATTACTATGAAAAGGGGTGAGACTGCCTATCTTAGTGTTAATCAGTTGTTAGTTATTACTATGAAAAGAGATGAGCCTACCTATCTCAGTGTTAATCAGTTGTTAGTTATAACTATGAAAAAAGGGCAAGCCTACCTATCTCAGTGTTAATCATTTCTGTGTTACCATCAAATTATTTAACTATGCAGTCCAATAAGAGTTTAGATTCTCATAGATTATCACATCACATGCAGTATTTCACAACAGCAATCAATATGTTATGTTTATACCAGTCATAATTGCAATACTGAAAAATCAAATTCCTATTGTATATGATAGACATGTTTATCTTTGTACATCTTTGTTATGGAATGGAATTCTCACAATGATCTGATTTTTTATTTGTATTCAAAGTTGGAAACAGAAATAGTTTGAAATGTTGAAGGGAGTCAGTGTTGATTGATGCTAATAGTGTTTGAGGTACTTTTCACTTAGCTTCAAAATTTAGACACTTCAACTGCATATATTGTATGCCTTCACAAAACTTTGTACTGATGCCTTCACAAAACTTTGTACTGATAGATTATTATCTAAATTTGTCAATAATAAGGTCAAAGTGGTAAGGTCAACAGGAGATTGTTTTATAATAATTGTTATGCACAAAGTACAAATTTGTCAGAAACTCATTTTACCCTCTTTTACTTATTACATACTTTTCCTTGCAAAGAAAGCAAACTTGTTGATTGCATGTTATCAAATATGTGTAACAATGCAACTAAATGAATTTTTTTATTTCATGCATTTTTTTCTAGGACAAAGTCTGATGAGAAACCACAGGTAAGTGTTTGTATAGCAACTGCATCTCCTGTCAAGTTTCCAGAGGCTGTTCTAGAAGCTGGACTAACTCCCCAAACAACACCTGAGGTTGAAGCTTTGGAATCCATGCCTACAAGGTATACATTACTAAAGGAGGGAGAAGATTGGAATCAAATCTTGAGGAAGAAAATAGAGAAAGTAACTTCTAAAGCAAATACTGTCTAGAATTAAGTGTTTGCTAGTAAGAATACTGACAACCGTGTGCCCAAAGTATCGGATTATAATTCCTTGTAGGGATAAGAGACTAGGAATAAACAATATTTTAATAAGTTTAATGAATGTCATATTTGTGAAGGAGAGTTTAGCACCCTATATTGTACATCAAATGCTGCCTTGGGTCCTACAAGAAATGCTTGTGATCTATTCGAAGTATTTTTATAATGTTTAGCCGTGTGATTTGTAAAGCTATCAATAAGAAACTTGTGAAGATGCCCTACTGGACTTAACACGTGTTCAGCAATTTTTCGGATTTCCTGCAAGAGTTTAAAAAAAAAGTCCATTTAAGTGATCAAGTACAGGCAGTTTGGTGTTACAATTTTGTAATTTAAAATAATGATAAATAAGGATAATTTGAATAGACCTCTGAGTATGGAAGTATCTTCTACAGCCATCTTCTACTTCTCTGGGGATGGTGGCGAGCCCATGGTACAACCACATGCAGGTTTATTTGTAGAAATCTCCACTAAATTCAAACGTGTTGTGTGTTAGGATCACATTTAGTTGGCGGTTTAGGAATCGTAAAATTGGCTTATTGACATTCTACAGCATTCAATGCCTCCACTATTGTCTGCATTGCGTCACTGTGCAACGTGTTGGTGTACATTGATACCACATCCATAGTAACCAGTGTTACGTTTTCATTGATCTCAACCGATTCAAGTTTTCTCATGAAATCTGTTGAGTCTTTAGTGTATGTTGGTTGTCCTCTGCCTCTAAAAGCAAGGCTGAAAAAACACCTTGCGGATCATGTTATGGTCGAAATCTTTGTTTGATGAACAAATTAAAAAGTAATCCCAACATATGCGGGAACACTCTCAGACAGAACTGCAACTGATGAAGGACTCAACAGCCGGTGAGAATCATCTTAAAACAAGGGTCAACTAGGTATCAACCCGGGGACATATCGCCAATGTCTTCCCTGCAATAACTTTGACAAATTGGTCCACTAACTGACCTTGAAACCAATTTATTATACCAAACAATATAATCAAGTTTGAACCAGCTTTGAAAAATGCTTCAGATCCATTTATTAACAAACTTGATCTAACAACCCAAGGTTGGTTATGGTAAAAGCAATGTCATACACTTATTTAAAATTGATGGTGTTTGGAGTTCCCTTCCCTTTATTACCACTACACATACACTTAAAGTTTTGAGTTCATAAAAGATTTTTTTTATTTGATTGACTACCAACACATTATTGCACACAAATCAGTGACCCCCTAATCCCTTGTGCAAAAAATAATGACCCACCCCTAAAAACTCCCCCCCCCCCCGTAATTTCTGTCCAGTCCCTAAGCTTCACTAAAGCCAATGGCTGACTGCTATGTAGATCCACATTGAGACATCTTTTGATAGTCATAAATACTTAACATTCGATAATTTTATGCAACAGATTGCTCAAAAACAGAGCGAGTCGACGGACCATCAGTTGTGTAGTCTCAGTTGTCGCACAAAGTTATAACATTGTATAAGGGTGACCCTGTTTTTTTAGAATATGTTCCTAATTACTTTTTCATATAGCAACTATGGGTCATTTGGTCGATTTATTTTTAAAAAGTTAAAAATAAAAAATCATCTTCATGTTTCTCTGCATCTCCATTTCCTCCTTGCTATCTTCTTTTTATTAATGAAGTTATGTATATAATATATGTAGATCTTCAAAATAAAATATCTTCAAAATTTTACATATGAAAATCTGTATTTGTCAAATATGTATATTGACAAATAATTGGTCGTTGTCAGATATGATTATGCAATGACGTTGTTTGCAATATTTACTTTTATTGAAAAAATTGTGGAATTGATTTTATACATGCAGAAGTAGTGTATTTTAGTCACTGAAATATCTATGTTCATAGTTATACATATTAATATGTACATTTTTAATTATACCCAATAAAATATTTCAAAACTATCATAATATCAATTAGGCACCATCAATAACAGCACAACAGCCCGATAAATACCTGGTGTGTGTATGTATATATATATATATATATATATATATATATATATATATATATATATATATATATATATATATATATATATATATATATATATATAGTTTTGGTAGTACTGGAACTCTTTCTTGGGTGTAACTCGGAGTTTCACGCATATTGCGATCATCAGACACTCACGCATATTGCAATCATCAGAGTGTCTGATGATCGCAATATGCGTGAAACTCCGAGTTACACCCAAGAAAGAGTTCCAGTACTACCAAAACTATTACGCTCTGCCACTGCGGTATAGAGCACTGTCTTATAGCAGATTGATACTCACCGAGTTATATATATATATATATATATATATATATATATATATATATATATATATATATATATATATATATATATATATATATATATATATATATATATATATATATATATATATATATATATATATATATATATATATATATATATATATATATATATATATATTATATTGGTTGTTATATACATATTATTATGACCATATGATTGACAATGCCAAACATTGAAATCAAGCTGTTTCTCAGCTATCGGTGGGTTGGTTCGTTGATTCGTTGGTTGGTTGGTTGGTTGGTTGGTATGTGATGTATAATTCAATCGAATGAGAAAGGAATGTGACATAAAAGAAACGTGTGGATGATTGCAAGAATGATTAGATCAAAAATGACTGAACAGTCATCATATTTAACTTGGAAACTAAAAGATGACTGTTAAGATTCAACAAAGATTCATTTATTGTTACCAAAGTTTTTCAATTGTTCGGTTCATAAAGTGAATCTGAAGACGTTTCAAAACAGAGATGTTATTAAATTAAATTAAATTAAATTAACAACACTGTACGTCTGTCTTTTCAGAAGTCATGATTATTGTGCTAATGTGGTATCTGGTCTCTACCCCTGCATATTTGTTTCTGTTCATTTGTCGTCCATATGCTTGGTGATTTGTGTGATAAATTTGTTCAACTGTAGATTTTTTATCATTTTGAATTCATGCTCATTCTAAGTTTTGAAAATTTACATTTTTATATCTTGTAATGATATTTTTTTTAATTCAATGTGCAAACATCGAAATGTGTATATTCTAATGAATTAAAAAAAAGGATATTTGAATAATATCGTCTACATCTCACATTATACTAGATTATTAGATAGGGCGAATTGGGCAGGCCTTGACAGTTCAAGGCAATTTTCATTGTAAAAAAAAAATTCCAAGCAACGCATTATCCTATTCTGAAGTCATGTTATCGGAATTACCATAGTTTATCTAGTTAATTTTGGTTCTTGGACATGTTCGCCCAAACAATTGCCCCCCTCCGGCACAACTACCCTCAGACAACTATGCCTCCCAGAACAATTGCCTCCCTCCAGCAGAAAATTGCACCCGTAGGACAACTACCCCCCCCCCCCCCCCCCCGAAAAAATACCCCGCACATAAAAACCTGGTTGATTGAAATAGAGAGAACAGTAAATGGATAAAGACTGTCCACAAAGATATACACACTTTATTCTATATTTCGAAGATAAGTAAACGTATTAAGATTTCACTTATTTCTCACATTCATGGTTATCTATTGCAAAACAATTAGTTGGAAAAATTAAAACTTGGGGAGGGGGATTATGGAAACATTGCAATGTTCAAACTCGTGTTCTTTCTCATGACAAACATTGTTTAAAACTGTTGTTGTTGTTGTTGTTGTTTCGAAATCTCGGTGATGTAAGTTTATACAGAAACACCACGAGCGTTGCCGACATTGGTATAAACTGGTCAGTATCCGTTACAGAGAGCGCCAATTTAATATCATAAAGTGGTCGGGGTTAGTTTATGCATGCATATAGTGATTCCATTGTTGCCAAGCAATGACCTCATAGATTCATTTGTCGTAGATTCACACATCGCCACCCTTCTCACTAATAATGTATGCAAAAGATTTATTGAGATAGACATTCATGCATCTAGGTGACAGTTGTCCTATGTGGCAATTGTCATAGGGGTCAATTGTTCGCGGGGCATGCAGTTGATTTGATTTGAGGGGGGGGGGGGGGGGGATTTTGACCAAAAGCAGGAAAAACAAATTGCTGCCAACTCAATATAGAAACAATGAATATTGCCAGGCTATGAGCTTAAAAAAATTGTTGTGTTGCAAATGCAGAAACTAGCTATAAATGTCAAATTCCCAGCTACATGTTTCTGGCGCCGCCGCCTGTGGTTGTGGCACCTAAACTTTAAAGTGTCTTATCAAAAGTTTATAGTAACAGTTGTCAAACGCTGAAACAAAACAATGAATGAATTAAAAGAATTCGTCAAGGAAAGCATGTGACTGAAAAATACAGCAGTTTTTGATTATACAAAACGACATTTGTCACAAGTCATTATTTGCAAGGCAAAATATTAGAGCCCAACTCTCATACAGTGTATGACTATCTTTTTTCTTATTAAATCGACAAAAGATGCAAACAATAATATCATCAGTTTAATCATTTACAGCTGGGCTTGAATATCCCTATAGTAAGTGCTTTTTAAGGATTGTGTATGGAAATACAAGTAATTCGTTCTTGTTTCAATCATTCATATACTAAATATACTTAGTGCTTCAAGGCCTGCAAAACTCAATATTATATACTATGTCGGATATCACAATTCATGATATATTTCAGATCTATTCCGGATACGGTAAAGTGTAATTTCAATTTAAAAAGAGAAACGGCAAGGGAGAAAAAGTCACCATTACCTCTGGTAGTACGTCTACTTGGTATAAGTTGTAGTGCACAGAAATAAATGGACCATAGATCTTTAGTTTCTTTGTTTGTTTCTTTATTTATTTATTTCTTTGTTTTGTATTGTTAGCTAGTCTCCCATATTTTTCAAATGTATCTAGGTCATTCATTGTCTAACAATTGAAGTGAATCTTCTGTGCCATGAATGTAATGTGTGCAGGGTTTGAACACACGATTACAATAGGTGCGTGTTTTGCAAGTAGCGTTCTGAATGATTGGTGGCTATAGGAACTTAGTATATAAAGAGTTTATTGTTGACTTGACTGTTTAAAGGCTCACACAGTGGTCCATTTTCAATACACCGCAAACGTTAACTTTACTTGACTGAACTTCCGTCTACGAAGTACAGTGCCAAAATGCAGTCGAGTCCAAATCGCCTTATGTTGGTTTTGAGTCAAGCTATAGGTCTGTAGCCATGATGGAAAACTCTCGCAAGAAGACTTGAAGTCATGACCTGATCATGAGGTACGTCCGGTCCTTTGGTCTGTCTGGTAGGGTTGTGAGTATTTTACATTTTGACAGGACATCAAGCGAATTAATATTTCCGAACACAATGCATTATCGTAATTAAGATCTAAAATTGTCAAATTACTTCATTTGATCATAGACCCTATACACGAAAATGCCCTTTCGTAATAGGTTCTATGATTTAGTGTAGATTTGTAAGCTTTATTATTCTCAGCTATACTTCCCCCTCGACTGCCATTTCTGTCACAAATAGTCACCGCATGAATAGTGTGTGCGTTTGGGGAAAAAAATCACAATGTGGATGAGAACAGCATTAATTATTTTCAACGCGGATTGCGGGGGAGGGGGGGGGGGCAATTTATGTATATGAATTGTGTACTATACACTTTGTAGTATAAGCTCTTATATTAATTGTTTTTGATACCGAACATAACAAAGTCAAATACAGTAGTAGTGATAGGACCAATTATGATCTCTCCTGAAAAACAGTGTTTACGGAACTTTATGAAAATAACCACTTATTTAGGCCAATAGCAATTACATTTTTAGATTCATTTTACGATAGTTACGACATGCGCCACAGTTTGTGATTCACATTACATCCATGGATATTTCTGTATTATATACAAAGTAGTTATTACACAATATTCAGCCTTTGGCCATAATACGAGTCAATCCAACATAAATACGAATTTGATATAAGCTTACAAATAAACAGTCAAAATGTTAAACTTATGGCAATGTTTGCTGTTGTCAAGTCAGTTACATGGCGTTGTCATGGTAGCTTGTACGGTGAATGCAATCAATCTTGCACGCATGCTCAAACTATTCAGGAACTAGTCGTCAAAAAATGGTGCACTCATGACCCTCCACTACTGTTTTACTTTTAATATTTGCAGACTGACTACACAGTACTAAGTTTTTGGTTCTGTGATATATTTTTTGTCAGATTTATGGTACCTGTGCAGAATCAATTTTGATTCAGAGCTAACTTTACATTTCAGGTCTCCAAGGCTGGATGTGATTTAACTTACTAACATGGCATATCTAGTAATCGTGAAGACTAACGTTATTAATTCATGTTTATCTCCAAGCTGAAAAATAATGTAATAGTACACCTGTTATTGTTTCCCTATAATTTGAATTTGTTTATTGATAAGAAAAACCAAACGAATATGCAATGATTGTAGCAGACATTTTATTTTCACATAAAACTAAAGGAATAAATCTTGATAAATATTATGTATTAGACAATGCACATTGTTAAATGTATTCAATTTGGTCACCGTGTTAGATGAAAATACCAATCATGTACAGTGTTCCCCACAATTCTATTGTGAGGGGTGATGCACCACCCTTCTGTTGTGGGGCTACCCCTTTATTTGTGTTATATTGTTAATTATATTGTTAAAATTTGAAATTGTTGAACTGAAATAATTTCATCACACTTTTGTGTTTTCTCATTTGCTTAATGGATCATTGTTGCAATTATGAATTTATTTGATTTTAAGCCTTTTTTGAAAACATTTTTTCATTGTTAAATGTCAAGATCTGAAAATATGCTAATGATATGCAAATTAATATGTAAATATGGCCGGCCCTTCATTTTTCAAAATTGTGGAGAACCCTGATGTAACCATGCTGCAGAACAATCCCATCCATTTTATTTTTGATTATATAGAATAATGTTTTGCTTGGCTTAAAAGCCTACATAATGAAGTGATATTTAAATCTCATCAATGCACTGTAATGTGTTTCTTTCTCAGACTGTAATTATGGCGTTCATCATATATCATGATTAAAATTTCACTTGACCTAATTTTCAGTGTAATTTTAGTTGCTCTCAATTGGAAGCAAACATTCTTGCTTAGGCCAGATAATAAAAATAATGTGTTTCCGATAACCTGATAGCCCCGACCCTAAACAATTGTTTTCCGTGCAAAAAAGTAAATTGGTAACAATTTACTTCTGTTTCCATGTACACCTTCATGCCTTTGCCTAATCTTTGGTCACTTTTTTGAAATCACATTCCTGGTCTTTTTCGACTACAACAGTACAGTCTGCATAATGTGTTTATCTACTGAACTTTAATTGTCTACATTTATTTTTTTTACACCTCATCAAACTCTCACAGAAGTATTGTGACTGACGAGGACCTTACATGTATCTAGGGGTCGAAGTGATTTGTTGAAAATTTAAAGTAAAAGAAAATAAAATTCCAACCTACCTATTTTCTGAAGTCATGTTATCGGAAACAAACATTTTTTTTATTCCGCCTTACCAATTATTAAAAGTTCTCGTATCTATGTTCATCTTTTCCAGGCAGATATTCAGACCATTGCACCATAAACAACTTAATACAAAGTGAAGTACACCAAAATGGAATCAGATTTAGATCAACATCTGAAAACACCTACATCATGTAGAAACTGTAATGGTGGGAAGGGAAATCTAAAACTTCTACCCTGTCTGCATTCAATATGTATGGACTGCCTACAAAATGCATTGGATGCACGCAAATATTTCAAATGTCCTGTTGACGGAAAGATTATAAATTTCCATGGAAACAATATCCATTGCTACCCGGACAATTTTCTAGCAAACAATTACTTTGATTACTTTGTGGTGAAAGAACAAGGATCAATTCCTCTATGTAGAAAGTGTTATGATTCACGAGAACCTGTTGTGTCTTGGTGCAGTTACTGTTCTTTGTTTCTGTGTCAACAGTGTTTAGATCAACATGTACAATGTCGACAACAAATTTATGCCATTGATTATTTAAGAAATTCACACCATGCAAAACCAAAGTTTTACAAGCGAAGAATATCATGTCCTCGTCACAGTTTGCCAGCGACATACTTCTGTGAGAAATGTCAACAGTTGGTGTGTAAAGAATGTCAAGTTGCTGACCACACAAGATACGGTGGTCATGTCTTCCGAGATACAAGGGACATTTATGAGAAATACAGATTCAGTTTTCAGGAGTCAGTTCAGAAAGCTACAGACGAATGCAAACTACTATCAACGAAAAAAGACAAATTAACACAGCACCTTAAAGAATTGAGAGTAAGACATCAGAAGTTGGAACAAGGTATTGACGAGATATATGAAGAAATAATCGCACACATCACAGCTGAAAGGGAAAAGGTAAAATGCAAACTTCACAAAGCCTTTCAAATTCAGACTGATGTCACAAAAAAAGACGTGTCTACCATAGAGGACAGCATCAAACATCTACAGGAAGTCTGTACTTTGAGTAGAGATGTTGTAGATGAAGGTAGTCATACAGAGTTTCTATCCTTGAGAAAACAACTTTCAAGGGAAATAAAAGAGCGAAGGTGTTCCCTGCCAGCTGAAGGACCTGTCTCCAAAGAAAGCAACATATATTTGAAGGTCAACAATCAACTAAAAGCACAAATCATGAAATGCATTCTTGGTTACATTGATGTCAGTTTAAAATACATCTTGCCAGTTGTTGAAGCACCAACAATGGTAATGGTCGGTGAAAGTACAGTCAGAATTACTCATTTCTGGAGAAGAACAGACAAAATAACTGTTATAGTAAAGATACTAGACCCACATTCCAAAGATATAAAATATCATGTACAGAAGAGTAATGAATACACAAGTGATATCAATTTTCGACCACAGACAACTGGGAAACACCGTGTTTCCATAACAATCAAATCAAACGATGAAAACATTAGTAATTCTGAACAAGACTTCGAAGTATTGGTTAATGAACCTGTGTTGACATTTGGTGGTGAAGAGACTGGAAACTTTAACAAACCAATGGGAATTATTTGTGCAAATGAGGAAGTGTTGGTGGCTGGTGCTGGTAATGGTCGAGTACAGATAGCTAGTCAGGAAGGTGAGATCCATCATACTGAATGCCTACCATGTACTGGTATCACAGTGACCCCAGATGAACAGCATATCATTACAGTTGGACAAAACTCCAAACATATCTGTATCAAGTATCCTGGCTATGTACATAAATTCACACATGACCAGTTCCAGAGACCATATGCTGTGGCTGCTGATCATCATGGACATCTTTTTGTTGCTGATGGCGATGCAGGTTGTGTATTCATGTTTACCCTAGATGGTACTTACATCAGACAAATTGGTAGTAAAGGTGATAGATTTGGTCAACTACAGAAACCTTGCAGTGTTACAGTGAATGATGTCAATGAAGTGGCTGTGTGTGACCTTTGGGGTCAATATATCCAATGGTATGACATGTATGGTCGACCACTACGTAGATTTGGATCATGCTGGGGATCTGGTCCAAAGTTTGATGGTCCTCGTACACTTTGCATTGACAACACTGGTTATATGCTTGTACTGGATGGGTGGGAGAGTGGAGAGAAGTATCACTCCAAGATCATGGTGTTTACATCTGATGAGAAGCTGATTACTGAGATTAATGGTGGTGAAGACACCAGATGGGTATCCATGGCTGTCAGTAATGATGGACATGTATTCGTTACTGACTACGCTAACCACAAAGTAATCAAATACAGGTACCGCTGAGATGTACATGCACACGACTCAGCATGTCAACCAAAAGTGACGTCACAGAGGTTGCACATTTAGGCTTGGATACCTGACAAAGTGGCCAATAGATTGTCAATGAAAGCTGAGCTACAGAAAGTAGTGCTTGATCAGAAGTGGTCAAAGAACTATCGATATTGAGAACATTGTGAGAGTGACCTGAGTTGTTACATCTAGTCTTTGGAGTATATCAGTATTCAATCTACTGGTATGTCTGATGGTAAAAGTTGAAGAACAAGAAGCCACTAATGACAAGATTTTTCTTATCTTTGATATAACAAGGTTTCACAAGACTTCTTCTCTGCTTTGACACAAAGCCTGGATCTGAATACAATTTGAAATCAAATAGTGAGATATGTCGGAAAAATGTTGAGATTATTCGGTAGTGTCTCATGAAATCAACTGAAAGAGAGAGTTACAGGTGAAATAAACATCACAGAAGCTGTACTGAATGTAATGTATGATAATTTTATCACTTAATTTAAAACTATAGGCAGCTAGATTGCTAGATTCTGTGTATCTGAATCAACATTTTGTTAATATACCAATTGAAGGAAAGTTCCTGTGAACAGACTCAGATATTGTGAACTTCAGAAATTTATATTGACAAGCACTATGTACCTGTTTAGTACTCACACTGTTCCTGAAGAACAATTTAAAAGAAAAGTCCAGTTAGACTTATTTCTATCTTTAGTCTACTGTTATTGATTACTGCTATCAACTTAAATATAATTTTGGCTGTCAGATAAAACAGTATGTCGGTAACTTACTCAACTTTCATATCTTGTAAAGAAGTGCTAGTCTGTATTTGTGATGTCATCACCAAAGCAGTGCATGCTGGAGAATACTTCCAATATTACAGCCTGAATGATTTAGGTACCTTCCTGACAGGTTCTCATTTCTCAAGTGACTGATGTATCCTAATTACAATAAATAGGCTTTGTAAGCCCATTTTCCATGACTTGGAAGAAATATACTGTATAACTTCCGGTGCAGGGTAGTTTGAATGTGTTTTCCCCAGACTCTTGTCAAGGTGAGAATCAGGGTAACTACAGACAGAAATGAGCCTAATTAGAGACAGAAATAATCCTGAATGGACTTTTTCTTTAAAACAAATAAGAAAAACAAAGAAAGCATTGATAGATACATAATTATCAATATTTTAATAACAAATATCAATAATTAAAATAAATACACTAAGATCTTAGTATTTTTAAAAGAGCAAATATACCCAAACTTGTCTGTATTCATTTCATACTGGATCATTCTGTCCACTGCTTAGTAAAGTGTCATAATATGGCTGTAAACTTTGCCAGCTGTATTTTTCAATATCAATCTGTAAAATGAAACATAAATTGTGTTACAGTGAAAAAATGTGAATTTATCAGTATGGACACATTTATTAGAAATAAATCATTTTAATCAGTGTTTTTAATAGTTATGGATACTTGAATATAAACAAACAGAACCAAATAAAACTGTTGAAGTGACTTCAAAATGACAATGTTACTGTTTTAAAACCTATCATAACATGGATAGTATTTGTTTTACTAGAATAGGATATTGTACAATTTTTATATACATTGAATTACATCAAGAATCCTTGCAGAAAATGCTTAGCATGATAATGCCTATTTTAGTCTTCATAAAAATGATCTGATCACATTGTAACTATCAGGTACATGATGTACCTACAAAGAATGTCAAAGAGTGGATCAAACATAAGCAGTCTTCTTATTTGATTTAGTGATTTACGCATACTGTAAGATACATCATATCGCTCCGTCCTCACTAGTCTGTAAGGTACGCCGTGACGGGGCGCCCTCAACCATCGGCCAACCCCTAACAGTGAGAGGAGGCCGGTGAGGGCGAAACGTCACGACGTATCTTACAGTCTACGTCCTCACCAGCCTGCTTTATGAAAGGAGTTGACCGATGTGTGAGGGCGCCCCATCATGGTGCCCCATCATGGCATATATCTTACAGTTTAAGATTTATTGTGAATCAAAACTTAAGAGGCAGGCATGCATTATATACGGTATCGGCTACATACCTGAACTGATTGTTTTTTCACTAAATGACGATGTCTACAGAACTCTCGTAATCTCTTATATAGCTGCTGAGGTGTGCGATACAAACACTCTGCTGTTGGTGAAAGTCAACAAGAAAAGAACACACTGTAGAATTACATGTACAGTATCAAACCAATAACATTAGGTATACAATACAGCCTGCTAGTAGCATAGTTTTATTGCATTTCCAGGCCTCCGGCCCATTTGCAAGGAGGTTACAAAAAATTCAAAGTCAGATCATGACTTTCAGTTACAGAGTGCGTGAAATCAAGGGATCTACATTACAGTGAAATCAAAGCACAGTTACATACAAACATACAGAGGTACGATAAAGTTATAAAAAATCAGAATCAACACTTAACTTGAAGACAAAATTTCTTTACGTCTCTGAAAAGCCTTATAGATATAACTTGATAGTTTCCTAAGAACAGCATCATCTTTTGAGGCCATCAGACGGTTAAATTTACATAGGTTAGGAAACAGTATGAAATTTTCTGGAATAAATTTCAATCTCAAATCATTATAAAGGAAGCATTCAAACAAAAAATGGTACTCGTCTTCAATCATATTTCTTTTACAAATTTGACAAAATCTAGCCGTACTTTCTATACCCTCATGTCTACCTGTTTCAATAGCTAAAGGCAAACATGCACACCGAAAACATGCCATAATCTGTCGTACTTTAAAATCACAGTTCAAAAATAAATATTTCTCGGGTTCAAGTAAACTCTTAAAATTTACATATGTTCGCAATTTTGGTTTAGACTGTATATGAGTCCACCATAATTGTTTCGAAATGTCTTGTGCTCTTGCTACAAATTCACTAATAAAGATATCCTTATTTCCTACTTCTTGACAAAGCCATACTTGTCCAAACCCATAAGAATATAAAATATTTTTAACAGAGGATACCCAGTTGTGTCTACCCATTAAATCTAAATTATATAACATAAGATACGCTTGACGAGGCAATCGATGGGGAGGTAGCTCGATTAATTTAAGCCAAAAATTAACACAACGTTTAAGTGATCATACGAAAACTGGTACGCGTCCACACTCTCCTACAACTGCCTCGTTAGTCGCACTAGGTGGTAAGCCCAGAAAGACCCTACACCATCTACGCTGAAGACGTTCAATAATATCATAACACTGATAGCCCCATATTTCAGAGCCGTACAGGATAATGGGTTTGATCATTGTATCAAACAGCATGAAATGTATGTCAAAAGGGAAACCGCCAATTCTTTTACTTGCAATTAACAAAATATTCAGAGCTTTGTTTGCTTGCTCAGCTAAAGTAGCAACGGTCTTGCCCCAAGTATTTCTGGAGGAGAGAAGTAGACCTAAATATTTGTAATAGCTTACAACATCAATAATTTGCCCATTTAAAACCCATTTTTCCGATTTGGCTCTATGTCCCCCCTTTCTGAAAATCATAATTTTCGTTTTGTCCATATTTACCTTCATTTCCCATTTTTCACAAAATTGACCTAAAATATTGATAAGTCTTTGCAAGTTTTCGGCCGCAAAATTCTACAGATGAGATTGAAAAGTTGAGTGACCATCTAACAGATGTGCTGGGTGTAAATTTAGACAAATGTATAATCTTAGCAGGAGATTTTAACGCAAGGATTGGTCAATTGAACGATTATATAATCGACGATGCAACTGATCACATTCCTGCATTAGATAATGTACAGTATGTGTCTGACGATTTTTGTAAAGCTCGCATGTCTAAAGACAAGGCTATAACACCTGCTGGTAAGGCTTTGATTGATTTATGTAAGAAATTTAATATTCATGTTTTGAACGGCAGAATTGGGAAGGATGAAAACGGAAGTTTTACCTGTTTAACGTATTCTGGTGCTAGCGTAGTTGACTACGTTATAATGTCATCTGAGTTGTTTACTAGTATAAGTGACTTTGAAATTCTTTCACGTGTTGAATCTGACCATTTACCCTTGTCTTGTAAGCTTCATGCATCAGAGTTTCGAAAGTCAGAAACTAATATCAGTGGAAGCAATGTAGATGTATTTAATTTGGACCGATATCGCTGGTCAGAGACAAAAAGGAAAGATTTTGTAGAACGGGTTAATTCAGATACGTTAATTGGAATGTTTGAAGAATCACTTTCAACTTTACCCGATATTGATGCTGGAATTAACAAATTTACAAAGGCCTTACAGATTGCGGGGGCAGATATGAAGTGTATTGCTTCCAAACGAAAACCTGTTTTTAGTCAACAACCTGTTTGGTTCGATTATAATTGTCATTCACTAAAACGTAATATGTATAATGCTTTAAAAGTTTTCAGAAAAACGAGTACAGATGCTTCTTTGCACGAGTATTTCTCAGCGAAAAAAGTGTTTAAAAATACGTGCAGAGAAAAGAAACAAATTTATCAGAATGTTGTGAGGGAGAAACTCAGGCAAGCTACGAAAGTTGGTTCTTCAAATATTTGGGAAATTCTGAACTCTTTTATCAAACGTAAAAGTTATGCTTCAAATGATATAAGCTTATATGAGTGGTACGAGTATTTTTGTAATCTTTATCAGCAATGTGGGGATTCAGAGCGTGGTGATAAAGATTTTCTACAGTCAGTTGATGATACCTTAAAGAATTTGGATTCGTTATTTACTCCAGGTGAAGTTGACAATGATCTAAATGCTCCGATCACAGAAAATGAAATATTGGCAAGTTTGAAAAGTTTGAAATCTGGAAAGGCTCCTGGTCTTGATGGATTACCTGGTGAATTTTACAAATACTCTGTAGATATTATTATGCCTTTTCTTTCTGTCTTATTCAATTCAATTTTTGAATCGGGAAATTTCCCAGATACATGGTCACGAGGGGTCATCATTCCATTGTTTAAGAAAGGAGACAAGAATGACGTAAACAACTATAGGGGCATATCGCTATTGAATGTTCTTGGGAAGATTTTCACGTCTATCTTAAACTCTAGGCTATCTAATTGGGCTGAAAGTAACAATATTATTTCCGATTGTCAGGCTGGTTTTCGTAAGAAGCATAGCACTGTAGACAACATTTTTGTTTTGCATGCCGTAATTCAAAAATATCTAAGTGTCAGAAAAGGCAAATTCTATTGTTTATTTGTTGACTTTTCTAAAGCCTTTGATAAGGTAAACCATTCTTTATTACTGTATAAGCTTTCTGTTCTTGGTATTGATGGCAATATGTTTTCCATTTTACGTTCAATGTACTCAAGCGTAAAGTCTTGTGTTAAGTCAGGTGAAATTGCGTCGAGATCTTTTGATTGTCCAGTTGGTGTTAGACAGGGCTGTATGCTCAGCCCAATTTTATTTACATTTTTTATAGAGGAACTAAATAATATGTTAATTAATTCTGATTCTATTGGCATTCAATTAACACAGGATTTGCATGACCTTTTCTCATTGTTATATGCAGATGATGTTGTTATTTTTGCGGATACAGTTGTACACTTGCAGCCTGCTAGTCTTTTATATTCAAAAAACATATTTACGATTTTCCACCGGCTTGTCTTAATGTGCCAGTGTTTACATAACTTCACCTTCATTCATAGCAATAATACTGAATTTAATAATTCAGTTATGATAAAAATGAAGAACTTTTCAAAAAATTGAAATACACATGTGCAGTACATGTATTGTCGATTAGTTATTTAATTTCACAGTAACAAATAAGCCCGATGAGCTGAGTGATGTATTACTTTTCTGTTCTTTTTATCAGTAATTTGTAATTGTATATATTCATATATTACTGTAACAGTGAAAATAGACAAGGATCAGCACTTGGCTTGTCAAATCTCTGAAGTTTAAAACTATAGTATGTTGAGAGTGTTCTATCTCTAAAACATGGAATTGTAAATGCCATTGTATAACTTTAGCTGATTTCCTTATACTATATTAGACCATAATAATATGGATTCCTGACCAAGGGGACAAAAATAACTCCCAAGTTATGATCTCAAACTATACTGTTTCAATGTTGTGGTCCAATATGTGTTTGTATGATTTTATATCAAATTTTGAATGTTTAGTGGCCGCACTATAATTTATTGCAAGTACGACCACTATATAAATATTCTGATATCAAATCATACCAACATATTGGACCACGACATTGAAACCATAATACCAAACCATGATACAACATGTACAGCACCTTGACTTGTCATTAGGCTAGCATTGTCACGGTAACCCATGTTCGGAGAGAATTTATATTGAAGCCTGCCCCCTTGCAGTACGAAGATGGTGGTACAGGTACAAACATTACATAAAGGTATCATGTATATGACATTATAGTATTATACCAAATATGCAATTTTATTGGGATTATCAGATAAACTTGTTAAAATCACAGAAATTAATTACCTGGAAATATTTCTGGATAAACTAATTTATTTGGACACAATGGATAACACCCACAGTACACAGCCTCTAACCTGTCAGAAAAAATATTTTTTTATAGTATTTTATTTGCCACAAACTCAAAATCATATCAACATAACAAGAGAGAAAGTAAAAAAGACAGTGGAATAAATATTACACATAAACTGATGGATGAATACAGAGTTTATGGCTGGACCACAAAAATAGTTTGAAACAAAGACATAGTCAGAAAAAATAGAAGTTGGTAATTATATTACGCATAAAAAAAAGAAATTTTTCTGGTCAGCATCACATTTTATATTTATCCATCCATGCAGTCTGCAGATACAAAAATAACCCTCCCTACTTCAGTGAAGACAACTGCAGAGCCAATCAATTCAAACAATTTGTTTTGTTTGGCCTTTGGCATATCTGATAATAATATTGTAGTGTGTGTGCCTCCAGTCTATACAGTGAAAAATAGAAAATTAATGTATGCAGTGATTAACTTCTCTAGTTTTCCCAGTTATAAGATTTGCAAAGCACAGTTAATATTTTATCATTTTAAAATTTCTGATTAAAATAATTAATATCCAAATCAAGTTAGATAGATGGTCTACTTCTAAGATTCCTGCAAATGAAAGAATCAGAAATGTTATCCAGATTTGGTAGATGTCGTCTTTCATCTACTTCTTTGCTATTATTGTACTAATGAATGAAAGATGTTTTTTTCTTCTTTGTAATTAAATAAGTCAAATTGTCATTCATTAAGTTAAATGACAAAAGTAAACTTTTGAATATTTTGAGTTTCAAATGATAAACTTTCTTCTAGAAAATTTTCTTTTGGATGAAACAATCTCTTACAGTTTTATTTTTTAAGCAATCGGCTAAAGGTTTGTATTCACACAATTTTGTTGACATGTTGTTATGGGTTATGCAATAAAGATTGACTGATTGATTGATTGATTGGACTCATTGGTTGTGATTGATTAATTAAGTGACTGATTGATTGTGATTGATTGATTATCTGACTGATTAATTGATTGATTGATTGATTGATTGATTGATTGATTGATTGATTGATTGTAAAACACACAATTTTAATTATTCTGCCAATGATTTCAGCATCTTTTTGAATAAAAATAATTAAATGTGAGCCTCATGAAAATTGACAAATGTCATCAAAACCAATGTAAATGCTTTTATGAAAATGTACATAAGTCTATCCAAATCTAGACAATTTTCTACAGAAATCTTTACGTAGATACAAAACTAAAATTTGTAGTCTCCTGAAACCATATTTTTACGGGTTTTTGAGCAGTGGATCATCATATCCAATTACAAATATGAACCCATAAGATTACCAAATCTGACTTGTGCATGTCATGTCAGGTCGGGGCCTGTAAATTACAGCTAAAGTGAAGTAGGCTTGGTGTTCACTCATGGGACATTACATTTTTGACACAGAGCTAGACATACTTCAACTCTAGACTAACAATAACAGAGACACAATATTAGCAGGATCCTTTGTCCAATCACATTGAACACTGATAAGCATTGCTATTCTTTCACAGTGTAGTAGAAACAGGCTTCTAATGAAAACATTACACATCAACTTGATGACTTTAATGGCTTCAATTGTTTATTTTCTAACTGATAATCAAAATTTTAACTAGACTATTTCTACATCCCCACTGTCCTATGTATGTCCTGTGTAATTGTTACTTTTGCATTAGAAGTTGTCTGAAGGTGTGTAATAGATGTCATGTCACATGAGTGAAACACCAAGCCTACATCATTTTAGCTGTAAGTTGTTATTTTGTAAATAGAACTTACATAGCAACACCAAAGAATTCATGTTCAGCCGTTGATACAGCAACATCAGCACTCTCTAAAATATCATAGTAATCTGATTTCTTCTGTTGATATCCCCAATTGAGAATGTGTGATTGCAATCTCTGCTTAGCCTCGTCAAAGATTTCTATAAAACATTAATAATGATAATATTAGTTTATATTTTTTATTATTTATTCATTTATTGACAGCAACGCATCCATAAAATGAATAAAAGTGATAAAATACAACAATTGTATTTCATATAAATGAGATCGATGCAAAAAAAATGAAAATAAAGTACATGTACAAGAAACCAAAAAATAGAACATACAGAACACCGAGAAGAAGAGTGGGAGACTACAGAGAGTCATTAGATTGATGGACAATTTGCAATAATAATGATAATAATGTTGGGTTCTTATATAGTGCTTTCCCACATCGTGCTCCAAGCGCTTTACAATTATTACCCCTGGCTCGGATCGGAACTGCACAACGGCCCTTTAGTCTTCCTCAACTCCCCAGGGAGCATACAATCCATTGCAGCCATTTCAATGCATATGATTAAAGCCTTCACATTGCAACCTACATCCTACCAGGTTCCCAATGGTGGATGCCCTGTATCTGAAGGATCGGGAGTGGGCTTTCGAAATGTGGAATTGGTCCTTGTGATGTGTTGGTGAACGGTATCATTAGTTGTAATAAGTTCAGAAAGGTATGATGGTGATATGTTAGTGATGCATTTTTTGACAAGTTAACTGAAATTATGATTATACAGTATTTTTCCAAAAAAGTTCTCAAAACACTTCACAGTGATATGAAATAGTGAGTGGTTAAACTTGTCATCTTTATTCTATGTGGAATATTCGGTGAGGCTCAGGACATTGTGTTGTACTAGTATTCAAATATATAACTTTATTTACATAATGTTGACATTTGCATATGATGATGATGATGTCATTGTCATAATGATCTCATGTATTATTCATTAGGTGTTACTGTATAAATCATATCATTACACTATGCAAATCTAAGTATATCTATTTGACAAATAAGATTTGCAAAGATTGATCAGTAAGGAGAGTTCACATTAGAACTATTTTGGCATGGTAAGGTTCTGAGGAAAAACTTGGTCTGCTGAAAAGAACATGTGAACAGTTATCCTTGCATTGGGTGAGACAAATTTTGTCCCAATTAGAGAGGACTCTGGTCCATTCATTCTTGAATATTAAACATCATTCACAATCTCACCTGGTACATCAGTGAATGTCTCTCCTAACACAGACAGTCGAAATGGTAAACCATTTTCTTGTAACTTAAATAACACTTCAAAGAATACTGTAGGTCCTTTGTCATGCTCCCTAGTTGGTGATAAATTAAGACATTTTACAATTTAATTCATGACTATTTGATTGCCTCAGAGGAAATCAAAGACATGAAGTTTATGAAGATAATGTCACAACTGAGGTTCATATGTATAGGTGTCAGTCACCTATACAGACTTCTTGACTGAGGTCAAAGTTCAATAAATAAATATTTAAATAAAAAGGGGACAGGTCACAATATCTCGAGAAGGACAGTGCATAAAAATGTCACAACTAAAATTTCTAGCTTACATGCCATACTGTCAATGTGATAAATGCCTATTTGTCTTGCAAACAAATCTGATCTTATGACTCATTATGTCAAAATGTGCATCATCTCACTTTTGTGTTCTGCAGCATTTTGTCAGCAGTGCGCCCTCTATGCCAATTTGACACCCAACCAACACACAGCAATATCTTGTGACCCATCAAATTTGGTGTTCATCTTAATTCTCTTACTATGTGGTGACTCAACATGAAACCTATCTAGCTGTTATCATTTGGATCCTAAAACAGAATATTTTATTTTTCATTGGAGAATGCACTGTTTGTGAGATACCCTTTCCTTTCAGCTCAGAAGTAACAGATATCAGAAATGTCCATGGGCCCTAAAACTGGTATATTATTAATCTTGCTTTCAAATCACATGCAGTAATCACTTACCACCTATGTGCCCACACTATGTGCAGGGTGTCTTTATTTCCAGTCAACTCTGTATCCTGGCTACTGTTCCCATGGCAACTCTTTGCATCATCTCTACGTTGTTCAGTAGATAATATTGGGAATTGAACAGGAAAATAAAGAACTTGACATTTAGGTTGGATTTCTTCAACAAGTTGTTTGGGTCGATGGTCTGGTATAAGTTTTAGGAATGAATCAATTGATGACAGGAATGATGTCATGTTGTAGTGAGAATTGAATACGATGATGTCTGCAACCAAACTTCAAACAGAAAATACAGCAATTATTACAATTATAAAACAACATTTCCTCCATGTTCAACATGTATGCACTACGTAAAAGTATTTCATATCAAATCTATACTTAAAGACGTTAGACAGATATTCTCTCCAATGTCAGTTGAATACAATCACATGAGAAAGAGAATTGAATGGATGGTAAGCTAAGAACACAAACAAATATACATTTCATATTCAAGTTTTCATATATCTAAATATTATATTTTTTTCGATGGGAAATACAATAAGAGGTGGGTAAGAGTCTAAAAAAACAATCACCTTACCATGATATAATTTGATTATAACCATATTGGAAATCTCTGTCTTGCTGTTTTCTTACAGGATAAATGAGTTGATTCTCATGAAAGTACAGGATTTTCTTAAGATTTCCTAGATCTCTTCTCAAAGCAACAAGCTCTGCCAAGTTGAGTACTGAACTTGTAAAAAGTAACCTGGAAACAGAAAAAGATATTTTTTCAATAAAACAGAATGTACAGTCAGCAGCTGTCCAGTGTACTTTTCAGCAGTTGATGAATAATAAAATAAAATGGCAAATTTATTCAATAAAAAAAAAAAGTGATGTGCTATATTTTCAATGAACACTTTTTATGTATATTATATAAGATAGAAATTAATACTTCTGCTAGCATTTGTGGTATTGTGTAATATTAGTTGTAAATGTTTCATTTATTTTAATTACCATCTATGACTGGCCTTTGACCTTTCCCTGTATTGTCATGGGGCCAGCGCATGCGTTAATCATCCCGCCATTCTGTACTTTCCACCGTTGGGTAACGTCGTGCATTTTTTGGTAGTGGTAATTTATACTGCTAATTCCGAC
Organism: Glandiceps talaboti; assembly: GCF_964340395.1. NCBI lineage: Eukaryota > Metazoa > Hemichordata > Enteropneusta > Spengelidae > Glandiceps > Glandiceps talaboti. The sequence continues at coordinate 17,129,105 of NC_135552.1, forward strand.
ATCAGGATCAGCTAATGTCAGCTAATGTATCAAAATTATAATATTTTGATTGATCAAGTCATAATATGTTACTCTTTCACATACATGTATATTGAAGAGTACTTATCATTGTGTGTCATTTGACATTTTTCAATGCATATAATCTATATAGAAACACCATGCATATTTTAGGTATTGTTTGTGTTTTTAGATTATTTAAATACACAAAAATTAACAAAACATGTACGGAAAAGACATTATCAGTTAATGTACAGCCCATAATACCAAAGTAAATGTTCTGTATGTACCACAATCATTTATAGCATCCATATCAAGTACAACCCATAACACTAAAGTAAACTATTTTCTGTATGTACCACAATCGTTCACAGCTTCCATATCAAGTGTAAAAGTATACTCTTTCACTTGGTAATTAAACACATTAGAAAGGTCACATGCTAGGCTTGTAAATAAACTAATTGAAACAGTATACTTTTACACTTGATATGAATGCTATAAATGCTATATAGCACACACAGAAAGTGCATTACTTCAGTGTTACTAGTTGTACATTTATCAATGGACAAAATGGCAAAATGACAATTTATACACATATGACAGAGAAAGATTTAATCATTGTGAAGGTATTTCATTCTAACCTGTAATGTGAACTCTTTGGAATTGTCTGAGAAAAATACAGAGCTGATGTTCTGGCTTTCCAATGCCACTTCTTTGCTGGTAATGTGTACTGAACACATTTATCAACTTGACTAGACAGTAAGTCTATTAGTTGTCGATGTGAACCACCATAGAATGGCTCTATCAGAAGAATTTGGTCATCATTGTCTGATGTATCGACACTCATGTCAGTATGTCAATCAATCTGTGTTATGATCTCATCTTGGTTTTGTTGACAGGTGTCGCACAAATGCTGGTCTGAAAGTTAAAATATTCAACACATTTGTTAAAACTGTGTTAGGGAAAACAATACATCTATAATTATATGTACTTCATTCCTGCTTCAAAATTCCATGACAACTGAATTAGGAGAATCGGAAAGGGGCGATAATTTTGTTGGTAATACCTCAGACCACAAGTTCACAACTTTAGAAAGATTCTTCTAGTTGTACTGTGGTAACGATTGCGATTCACTTCGTCCCATTTTCAACTCGTCCCATTTCAACTCGCCCCAATTTCAACTCGCCCCATTTTCAACTCGCCCCATTTTTAACTCGTCCCATTTTCAACTCGCCCCAACAACACTAGTAAACGTTTATAAATCTGAACGATACATGGACTCGAAGTACGGAGACCGAAACATTTACATGATTTTACCTACGTAGCCAGTTGAAGCGTAGCAAATGTAACATTTCGTAGCAGAAAGTGGTGTGCGTTTTGGCTAAGTGTTTGGTAGATCTAGAACTTATACTAGCACAACAACTTTCCTCAGTCATGGAATATCACTTTTCACATTAGGACTTAATGTTTACAACCCAAATAAGAAATAATAATGATAATAACCAGGAATAATATTAGTGACTGACACGCTTACGACTTCCGCGCGTACGGGTTTTGGAGACGTGTCTCCTCTCCCTAGTTAACGCAACTAAGTATTGTAGTATGTGTTTACAGCGCAAGTGGTACTTCATTAGTGGAATACGAGATACCACAGACCCTCCAAACTGAGTACTACTAGCTTCGATTTCATATATGCATAGGTAAATTATATTGCAAAGAGTTGGGGCGAGTTGAAAATGGGGCGAGTTGAAATTGGGGCGAGTTGAAAATTGGACGAGTTGAGTGGGACGAGTTGAAATGGGACGAGTTGAAATTGGGACGAGTTGATCCGTCACCGTGGTAACTTACGGAACTGCAGTCCTTCTATAATGGATGTAGATGTATCGTTGACTGACTCAAACATCATGCTCTAATAAATCGTGTGATAGAGAGACTGTAGAAATATTTACATTTGTACTTTTGTATGGAAACTTGTTGAATCTCTCCTATTCCACGTGTGTGTGATACGGTGTACGTGAAACGACAATTGAAGTGTCAAGATTCATATAAGACAATGTATTAGAGGAAGGATGATAAACGTGCCAGTCGTTGTGAACTGTAAAACTAACCAATTCTTTTCGGATATCGAAAATGAAATATACATCGAGAAAAACGTGGGTTATACTTCCATGGTCTTATCTTCGCTAACAAACATGCCGTAAACAAGCACTGAATGGATAGTGTACTCTACACATGGACGAATACACAGCAGTCACGTGATTGATCAGGTGACCAACTAAAGTTATATAATTTCTGCTGTTTGTGTTTCCTTCCTTTGGAAAGTATCGTCGTCCAGATGGGACAGGTCGGCTCAACAATGGCGAGTTACATGGATAACACTCTTTTTCGAAGTTTTGTGTACGATGTTGCAATTCAGTGGGGTCTCTTCGGAGTTGCGGCCTATTTTCAAACGGAGAAGTTTTACGATCTGGCAGGTAACGTACATGATAAAGCAGTACAAAGTACACGATGCAGGCAGTCGTGCGTACTTACAACCCGGGAGTACAACAAACTTTTCATCATCCTCAGGCTGACATCCCGGCCTGACATGCATTCATGATAATTGCCTGTGATACATGTGTAGCTAATAACGCCATTATTTTGTATTATGACCGTCCTTGAATAGAATATTAGCTCACAGGTGCCTGTGCTTCAAACCATGGAAGTAGAACCCCAGGAAGGACAACTGGTCATAGATCAAAGGGACAGTCATCGCCTCCGCTGTTTGCTAAGAAAACAAGTTTCTTTTCGTAGTACTGGGGTGTGAACAGCAACTTTTAAAGATCGTAACAAGCTTAGCATATTGATGAGGGCGTCCAGGTTTTGTTCGGGTGTTCTCGACTATTATCGGTAGCGTCATGACGCATCATTGATCTAAACATGGCCATCGACAAGCAATTCTGTGGCATGGCATGCGTGACTTCTGGCTTTGACTATGAGGAAAATTCTTTCAACACGAACGATGCTGATACTATTGAAAGTGCTATTGTGGAAGAGGGGTGTTTTTGTGTATGTAAGGGCCCGGAGTCGGGCTCAATGATAACGTGTGACGGCGAAGGTTGTCATGTTGGAAATAAACATAAACAATCGGGTGTGATCACAACATTAGGCGTAATAACCTTGAAAATCGGCGACTTTTGACAGCCATTTGAAGCTTTGCAGCAATCTGCAGCTAAAAGATTTTGGTGTCATCGGAAAGCTTATAATCAGCGCTTCAAATTTTACTAAGACACTTCTTTCGGAGATTGTCGCGAAGAAAACAGTCGGGAGGTGGAATTAACTCACAAAAAATGGCATGGAAGTTAAAAATCTTCATAACTTATCTAGTTGTCGCCCGATTTTCAAATGTTTGGTACGACCAAGCTCGTAGTGACGCTATCTAACTGCTGAAACACTCTGCGCAGTCGCATTGACCCCCATATTCAACTGCGCTTGCATAGCAACGACCCTGGCTTTTGGAACGCCTTAACAACAGAAGAAGGGCGTTCTTGAACCGCGGAGGCGATGACTGTACAAAAGGGACTCAACACAATAGAGACAAAGGGATTAACTTGGTCTAAAACAAAAGATTTTAAATCGGATTAAGCCAGTTGTCCTTCCTGGGGTTCTACTTCCATGTTCAAACCTAGGCTGCGAACTTGATGTTCATGGAAATATGATTTTGTTGGCACACCCTCTCACCCCTCCACCCTCCTCTTTCCCTCAACCATAGAAAGTAATCAGTTGAGTTGTAAGTAAGCTAGTTCTCTTGAACCGACTTTGTGTGATACATTTATTTTTTCTAGGGTCAGGAACATTCATATTCCTAGCTTTGCAGACACTGAAGTGGGGAGAGACCTACTTTTTACGACAGAAGATTCAAAGTGGTATGGTTATCACATGGGGTATTAGGTAATTTTAAACATTTTATTTTTAACTTACTTAATTTCATATACCAGTTTGGAATTTTGAATTGTTGAATGGTTACGCTGGCAATATGTTTTCATATCATATTCCATTCACGTAGTTATGAAAATTGATACTCAAGTTAAGTATTACTGATGTAAGTTATATATACACTTTCAAGTGCTTTAAATAAGACTAAAATAGTGGTAAAATTCTGATAAACTTACAACTAGATAAGGTGATCATGTTATCTGAAAGTTTGTAATTTGTTGATTTTATTATTTCATTTATCATTTATTTTCATTGATACAAGCAAGATTTTCTGCAGCAAACCTTTGCACAGTATTTTGGCTATATAGTTTAATTACTCAGAGCAACCCTTTCAGATTCACAAATATACTTTTATAATTTCTGCCAGGATTAATTAAAAAATGACATGTAAGAAATGAGAAATGATAATTTTGCTTAGTTTATTTTGTATTCTTTGTATTTATTGCTAGACTTGGTCTATTCCTGTTCTCAAGAATACTAAAAGATGGCAAAGATTCACGTTTCAATAATGTCAGAAACAATCCCAGCAGATTTTTAATCTATTGGACTATTCAGGGTAACGACTTTTAACTTTTCCCTCATATTTAGATTTTTTACTTGTTTGTGCCAAGTAGAGTGATAGTTATTATTTAGATTCACCACAGGAGGGGGGGGGGGTGCTGTCCCCTGCAGGTGAGTGCGCATGGACAAGTGGCAGGCAGGAGAGCGCCCTCAGTGGTGACTGAGATTGGGGAAAGTAGCTATTTTATAGAATGATGTGTATGGTGCTGTGCAGCCAAGAATAATATTCTTTGTTAATTTTCAGTCAATTTTCGAACTTCCCCTTCTGCTTTACAATTACAGATCATTCCAAACAGTCCAACTAATGCTTCCATAAGCTCTTCTCATATATGTGAACGTAGCGAGCTGTTTTAATGCCTATAAAGCTAGTGGAAATTCTTCAACACTCCATCACTATGAGATTACCATTATTCATTTTTGATAATTTATTCATATATTTGTCCAATCAGCTTTGTGGGTTTGGATCACATTGTTACCAACACTGATATTAAATTCCAACAAGAAAGATAAGGAGTTGACAACCAGAGACTATGTGGGTTGGTCGCTATGGATACTTGGTTTCCTTTGTGAAGTGATAGCAGATCATCAGAAGTCTGTTTTCCGTAGCAATCCAGATAATGCTGTAAGTTTTCTAAAAGTGTTGATTTTTTGACATCACTAGAGTCTGCTACATCAAACTAAGCCAAGAGATTTACAAGAAACATGGCACTAACATGTAGTTCCATTCTTGCAAACCAGAGCTGCTATTTCTTCCACTACACTGCAAAATAATGTTGCGTCTTGGACGGTGCTGTAAAAAAGGCTGTGGTTTACGACATTGATGTAGTTCCTACATTGGTAAACACTAACGTCATAACATATTGTAGTCAAATATCAGATTTTAGTCAGATTTATGTTGAATACTTTCACTATTAATATAAATTTTCAAAGGCCAATTTTGTTGAGGATGTCATGTAAAAAAAAAAAATTGTGTGATGAGGTATAGGAAAAGTTGGTCCAGAACAAAAGTGACCCTATATAAGCCTTGTAGCTCCACTGATAAGACAGTAGTAATCAAAGACTGTTGAGTGACTGGAAATACCACAGTGGATCTAATGGGTGACTGAAAAACTGTCATTTTTAAGGACTATGCAGCCATCACATATACCATATTTTTCATGAGCCCTTTGTCTATCGCAATAGCAGTGATCAATGTAAATATTTCAGAATCACCATTAACAGAACTTGAGAAACTAAATACAGCATGTGTCTGCACAAGGTTGTGTGTGTGTGTGTGTGTGTGTGTGTGTGTGCGTGTGTGTGTGTGTGGGTGTGTGTGTGTGTGTGTGTGCCTGCCTGTACATCACAAACAATGAAAGGGAGGCTGCTACAGCTTGAATGATGTCACCTGTAGTGGCTTAAGAGAATAGTAGTTCATGATAAAACAAAGATAACCCAAAAACTGAAACATTCTTTTGCTTTTTATATCATCCACAGACAAGATTCATTGACACCGGTTTATGGAGTATCAGTCGACATCCTAACTATCTTGGTGAAATAATGTTATGGAGTGGATTGTTTATCAGTGCGTCATCCGTAATGTCACCCAATCAGCTGCTGTCTGGTATATCTCCTGTCTTTGTTGCATTCCTACTTACCAATGTTAGCGGTATACCAATACTAGAGAGGAAAGGCTTGAAGAGATATGGTGATAATCCACAGTATATGGAATACGTCAAGAATACAGCTGTTTTAATTCCATTCATTTATTGACCTTAATCCAGACAGTGTTGTCTCAAAGGTGGTCTTATTGAACTCATGGTGCTTACATGTATTTGAGTGATGTCGGTTTTATCATCAGGAATTTTAGTTCGACTGAGTTTTTTTTTTACGATAAATGCATTGGGATTCAAATTAAGCAGCAAAAATGACAGATAAATGATAAGAAATACTAATTATTATTGTATAGGGAAAACTAAAAGTATATGTACAGGAACAGATGACTATAAACCTTTGAATTATTCTTGTATGCCCGGAGTTAGCACAAATGGTCTGTACCAGAGCAGGGGCAATAATTTTACAGCAGTTAAGCACAGTTTTTGGAAAATTGCGACAAAAAAGTACATGATCATATTATCAAAATTAGGCACACAAATAACAGATTTATTTCCAATATGATAAGCCACCAGTGTTAAGCTTTGCAACATAAAGGCAGATATACCTCTGTGGGTATTCGTGTGGGTAGCTACATCATCATAAAGGCAGGTATACCTCTGTATAGACTGGTATTCATGTGGGTAGCTATATCATCATATAGGCAGATATACCTCTGTATAGACTGGTATTCATGTGGCTAGCTATATCATCATAAAAGGCAGATATTTTCAAGGTAGTCACATGGCTACATCATCATAAAGGCAGGTATACCTCTGTATAGACTAGTATTCACCTGGCTACATCACCATGAAACCCAAGAAGGATCACTGACAAATCAGTTCCATGTCTCACAAAAGACTATTATTTGCACTACTAGACTGTTTTGTATGAAAACATCAACATATCAGAAGTCATGAAACTAGTATCATTTAATTTAATGATTTCAACTAGCTGTCATTTTGAATTCAGTTGACTGCCAAGATATCAAACATTTTTTTTTATAATTATTCACCACACCTAGAATATTCCTGATTTCTGAATTTACTGGGTGATTCTGACCAGATTCTTAGTAATGTATGCTATTGATTAAAGTACATATCTCTTTTCACAACACCGAGTCATACAGCCTCCTTCTTCAGAGTTTTGGGAATGAAGTGAAAGTGGGAGTGAGATCTAGCACAGGTGTAGAAGGGTAAAAGGTGTGACAATGGAACAAATATCACTGACAAGATGTGGCTATTTACTCCCTAGGCGATGGATTTTACTTTTAATCAAATTTTACACTATAACAAATAAGTTTGTAAGATTATTTAATCAGGGTTGCTCAACTGTTACATTAATTGTACATTTACTCCTTCCCAACGACAACTGCCAACATCAGACCATGGACAAACTGAACCTGTTATAAACAGGAAAAAATAAACAAATGAATTGGCTTAATAACACTTGGCACAGCAGGGAAGAACAGCAGAGACTTGTATTACATTTCATGGTTTGATATAACACTTTTATGGCCTCTAAGTGTACATTTATGTACATGAAATGCCAAGGGAAATGGAAATGGAAATTTGTTTGTGAACATGAACTAAAGGCCATACAGCTGTTCTTATCAAATGATGAAATGTAACATAAGTCTCTGTACTTCCAACATGCTGTGCCAAAATATATCAAAATACCAAACATGCCAAACACTCCTTTCCAACTATCTTTTGAAATATCAGCACACCCCTTCCCAATTATCTTTTCATAACGCACACTACACACCTTCCTAACTTCATTATACAGCACACCTTTTCCTTCCTAACTTCAAAATACAGCACACCTTTTCCTTCCTATCTTCAAAATATAGGACACTCCTACCCACCTCTTTTCAAAATACTGCACACTCCTTTCTGACCACAGGCACTTGTTTCCTGATATATGAATCATATGTTTCTATCAGAATACAATAAAATATCGATAATATTGACGTATTTTGCCAATTACATATGGCAGGGATAAAATAACATTGGTTTCTAGGATCGCGCAAGTCCACATCACTGGTTATGTATTTACACTATCCTAGGAACCCGTGTTATTTTACATCCTTCACATACTATCAGCTAAATACATAATATTATCCAATATAAGTGTCTGTGTTCCTGATTATCCTTTCAAAAAAACAAACAAATCAACAGTAAAGTGTTTTTTAAGTTCATACAATTTATTTCTTACACAGTACAAGTTATAAAATTGTGACAATTGCTCTTATCTAAGTTGATAACAATAAGACATAAAACATAATTTTTCTTAATTGTAATTTGAATACATTTATGTGTGCTCCTTCAAAAACGCAACAAGTACAAAGGGACATTATGAAGCAAATACCGTACTAAAGTTATAATTCATTGAGAGATTGGATATACAAATTATTGTCATTTTGTGGTATCTGCTGTTACCTTTACAATCTATTGTATTATAGAATATAGTCTGGTTGCATCAATGTAGACACAGTTTATGTCTCTCGATGCAGTCGATGATTTCTACAATACGTGTTGATAACGTTCAAACTTGGAATAAATAATAATAATACCTATACACATACATTCAACAAGCATACCGACACACTCGCATACACAGTAAATAGTAAAACTACCAGAACAAATGTCGGAAAATAAGACTTTGTTGCTTTTAGCTAATTATGTGGCTTCCTCCGTGTGTACTTTTTCAATTCCTATTCTGCGTTAACTCTTTGTGTCTCTTGTGATGTGTTCTAGTCACAAATGACACAGACAGTTACAAAACAAGTTTCATTTCTACTTTGTGTATTCACCCAAATAGGAAGATGTGCACATCATCTATCACTGACTGCAGTCTTTCGTGAGTCGTTTGCCAAAGTTTATACACCAAGTATTCACTACCAGAAATATTTGCTAGTCTTCGTAGCCACCTGATGTCATGCTCGTGCAACACACTGCTATTTGACTTGAGACAACAGGAAGTCTACTTTTTAAGTGACAGAGATAGTCAGCATTTTATTAGTGATCACTTCATGAATTTCATTTTCAAGGAGTCTCCAGGTGTAAAGTAAATGTTCCTAGGGACTTTCATGGAATGGTTTGATATTCCTGGTCTTTCATGGAATGGTTTGATATTCCTGGTCTTTCATGGAATGGTTTGACATCCGTGGTCTTTCTAGTGCTGTCCAGGAATGCAAGAACAATGATCTATTGGTGTGCACATCTCCAAACACTGCAGTAATTCATTCGTATGTTTTGCCCTATATGTGTATCTTCAACTACTACGATACAATTTACATCTGTTGTCCAAGTGCTGCTAGATTACAGCAACAAGTGAAACATTAGTCGAAAGTCTACAATCAGCTGCATGTTCATATTGAAATGCCAAGTTCATTGTTTGGAAATTCTATTTTCTTACTTATTCATGTTTAGTTTTGTATAATCATGTTAATTGTTGACAAGATAAGAACAACTGATAGATATCATGTAGGCCACACGTCAGTTTAACTCAGAACCTGACCTTTGACCTTGTTTACAGCAAGTTGATTCAAAGATAAATTCATAGTATGTTTTTACACTTGTGGACTCAGCACTTAACATGTAAATCACAACAATTCATCCAACTGAAGGCATACAGTACTGGAGCTGTCACTGGTAGACTACTGAAAGTCACGGCTAAATCTTGGTATACAACCTACTCTTGACTACATTTCAAAATTCAAAGTTATTTAACTACGTATTCTGCTAAAATGTCAAAACTGGCTTAGGAATAAAAAATGTGTGTGTGAGAGCTCTACTGCTTACTGTACATGATAGACTGACTACTTTAGCACCATAGACTAGTCAATACTATACTACATCACTGATTTGAAAACAGGAAAAAACATTATTCAATTTACAAATGAACCATGCCTAAACAGTCTTACACAAAATGTGTGTCACATAGCAGTCCTACACAGGATTAGTGTCACACACACACAGTAGTATTGCACAGGAACCTTATCATATATGAACAGTCCTTCATTAGAACAGTGCCTGGCCACACCCACAAATGGTGCCATAGCCATACACAGAAACGGTGCCATACACAGAAAGTACCATAGACAGGTATCTTGCACAGTATACATTGCCACACATACATGTAGTATTAGTAGTAAGGAACAGCGTCACATACAGTATAGTAGTATTACTTGGGAACATGTGCCACAACAGTAATACCACACACACAAGCAGTTTCATACACAAGAACTTTGCCACACACAAAGTTCCACACAGGAATAGTGCCTAGTCACAAATCATGAAGACTGGGTACCAAAATAGTAATCCTAGACAGAAACAATGCCATACACAAGTCTTCCACCAGAACTTTGCCACACAATGTCCCACGTTACATAAGAACAGTTCCTGGTCACACATGAACAGTGGTGCAAAAATGAAGTTTTACATGGCAATGGTGACACACACACACACACACACACACACACACACACACACACACACACACACACACACACACACACACACACACACACACACACACACACACACACACTCTCTCTCTCTCTCTCTCTCTCTCTCTCTCTCTCTCTCTCTCTCTCTCTCTCTCTCTCTCTCTCTCACTAGTAGTCTAGTCTTGGAAACTACTAAATACTAAAACTTATAACTACTGGATTCTACTCATCTGAATTGCTAAGTCTTAGACTTAAAGTCTACCTATAGAGACAGTTTTATGTGGCTATGACAACAAGTGTTTGGACTGGGACACTATTACCATAAAAATTACTATGATTACTGCACTTAGAGACTGGCCCATTATTTTATCTGTATGACTGTGCTTGATATATCAACATAAATACACATCACATAGAACAGAACTACATCATAAAATTGATAATACATATACCAAGCAAATTTTGCTTTCAATGTTTTTTTGGTTAGTTGTTTTGAATTGTTTGGTCCACTTCAACAAGAGTTGAAATAGCAGATCTTATCTGCAGTCTTCACTTATATGTATTCAGCAAAAAAGTTGCATTGAGTTAGCACACTTAACCTGTGCTAAAGATCTTGTCAACGTATTTAGCCTAGCATATATGTATACTCTTGGAGAGCACACCTAACATGTGCCAAAGATCTTTTTTTAACATATGTAGCCTAGCGTGTGCACTGAGGTCAAAGTATTATGGCCTTCTATCAAAAAAATACTGATGCAAAAAGGAAAAAAAACGACAACAAAAAACCCCTGACCACTCACATTCATAAGGTGCTGAGAAAGTTAGTTTGTTAGATTGTCATTGCAGATGGATGAGTAGTTTGACAATATCTTTATACCCCTACAACAACTGTAATACAGTAATGATGTATACAGGATATACTGTTATACAACAGATGACAACTGTAATACAGTAATGATGTATACAGGATATACTGCTATACAACAGATGACAACTGTAATACAGTAATGATGTATACAGGATATACTGTTATACAATAGATGACAACTGTAATACAGTAACGATGTATACAGGATATACTGTTATACACTAAATGACAACTGTAATACAGTAATGATGTATACAAGATATACTATTATACAACAGATTACAACTGTAATACAGTAATGATGTATACAGGATATACTGTTATACAACAGATGACAAATGTAATACAGTTATGATGTATACAAGATATACTATTATACAACAGATGACAACTGTAATACAGTAATGATGTATACAGGATATACTGCTATACAACAGATGACAACTGTAATACAGTAACGATGTATACAGGATATACTGTTATACAATAGATGACAACTGTAATACAGTAATGATGTATACAGGATATACTGTTATACAACAGATGACAACTGTAATACAGTAATGATGTATACAGGATATACTGTTATACAACAGATGACAACTCAGTATACAGCAACACTGCATATACTGCTATACAACAGATTAGGAGCTGTGATTGCCTTTGAACTGGTACAAAACACCTACTACTGACTGTAATTACGAAAATGGTTTGGCAGAGTTTCTGATAAAAAAGCAAAGCACTGTATAACTTGAAATGTGCGACATACCTAGCAATGTGACACCTCAACTAACAATGTACTTGAATGTACTGAAGTATCTAGCAATATATCATATAGGTACAAACACTATATGATAACTATTGACAGGTGGTCAAATGCTAAAACTGTTTCAATACTTAAACGAATTTACGGTTGGATACTGTACTAGAATCTACCATGTATACCCATTGCTAGTTATACATAGCTAGTTATACATTATCTAGTTAGGCACTGCTAGTTTTGTTTAATCGTTATGCATCAAGAGTTTGGCATTGATAGTAATACATTGCTAGTTATGCATTGCTAGTTATGCATAGCTACCTTTGCATGGCTAGCTTTGAATTACTAGTTATGCATTGTTAGTAATACATTGCTAGTTATGCACTTCCAGTTATGCATTACTAGTTATGCATAGCTAGCTTTGAATTACTAGTTATGCATTGTTAGTGATGCACTGCTAGGTATACATCTCTAGTATTGCACTGCTAGTTTCACCTAGTTATGTATTACATGTTATAAACCTTATACATTAAGTGTCATCATAGCAGAATCTAATTGCTCTGTTCCCAACCCTTCCACCCTCTCTCTCTCTCTCTCTCTCTCTCTCTCTTCACTCAAATGTCAGCATAGTTTATACACTGCCATTATCTATCTCCAACCATTTTGTTCTTGAAATTTTATAGGCAAGAGTCCTGACTGGAACATTGTGTTACTAAGTTTAAAATGTTCTTGAGTATATCATTAAATAAAATTCTACTCAGATATACTTCTCACATGATTCTAAATTTCGACAACATTGTCTGGGAACATCTCTATCTACAGAACGTCTACAAAGCTATCAACTTACAGCTACAAACTGCTCCGCCTACACTATAAGTTTACCCATTAAGTACCATGGAAGGATTCAAATGTCCACATAGTAAGTGCACAGCTATGAAAACACATCAGTATCCTAATAATAACCCTACTTTGTTAATCCTGACTGATAGATTAGAAAAAAGACATCTAGACATCTATGAATACATATATTCTCTATGTTTTGGTTTTTAAAACAAACAGTACATCTACAATCATTTTGCCACCTGCCACATCTCTCCGATACTAACTGACTTAAACTAACATGACGATTCATAAAAAATTACACAAGTCATCCTGGACTCTTTGACCATGCCACTACACGCCATAAAACTTTCTTCTTCTTTTTTAAATACACCGTCAAAGGATGTCATGGCTAATTCTTGGGATGATCAAAATGGGAGAGTCTACTTGTACAGGAGGCCATTGTTACCTTTTAGGCAATCCATAGACCATTCACACTGTACATGTGCATGTAAGGATTTCATGAGTATCACAGTACTCTAGCTGTAAATGATACTGTCTGTGTACTATGTACAGTGGTTGCCATGGTTACAGTGGTTGCCATGGTTACTTCGTACACAATCTAGATATTATTTCAGATGCTCTACATGTAATGGATGACATGGGAATCTCTTAGACATGCCATGGAACTTTTCAAACTCTTATGTAAAGGATGCCATTGCTAAGTGTTGGCCAATCCAAAGAACTTGTCAAAGTTCATGTCTAGAGCATGCCAATGTTATATTTCAGGCACTCCATATGACTTTCAAACTCTACATGTGATGACTATTTCTTGGTCAGACACTGATGCTGATCAGTATAGCACAACATATCAATTTACCATATCATATATACGCCAACAAATCTCATACAAATCTTAAAATTTAGAAACAAAAAAGAGGTTATTAAAAAAGTTATAAAATTGAACTAAACAGCTAGTCTCTGTAGTGTGGACAAATGATTTCAGTAAAGCGAGGCTGCGGCATGATAGGTTCTAGAACTGGTGCAATTAAAACAAGACACCAATGCATTTATGAAAAAATATAAAAAATACATTTCTTTGTCTATCTTACTTGAAATGAATGTTTTGAAAGGGCAGCAACACTGAAAACACTGTCCCTTGATAGTTACTACATTCAAGCCAAGCTGTTAGCATGACAAAGTACATCACAGCGACACAGTATGCAGCCACTTCTTGTATCAACCATGTCCAAAGTAGATTCAGATAAGAGGATGAGCTTCGTTGACATCCAGTTGAGATTTTGTTTCCTTCATTTACCGACATCTGTTGTCATTCGACAATATTTGCAATGAATTCTAAGAATCGTCTTGAGTACTGTTCCGGCTTAACAGTTGAAATCTCTGCTCCTGCCTGTAACCCAATAAAACACGGTCACAATTACATTCAAGTTACATAAGTACACTTTGCAACGTTAACACAAACCTCACTTTCAAATCCAGGAAAATTTTGAAGAGCAAAAAAGTCAACCTACCCCATGCTTGACTGTTTTAGCAGCTTGTGCTGCCCTTTTCTTTGCACCCCAGTGTGTTAAAATATCAATCAGCGCCATAAAATAGATTTCTTTCCTTGGTGCTTCTGTAACAGTGAAAGACAAAATTGTCATGAATAAACAAATTAAGACAATTGTCATACATACATACATACATACATACATACATACATACATACATACATACATACATACATACATACATACATGCATGCATACATACATACATACGTACTTATGTACGCACATATGCACACACACCTCCATCCATTCATCCATACATACATAATGTATGTATGCACATACATGTAAGCATACTTACCTACCTACAGAGATAGACAGACAGACAGTCAGACAGACAAGCATGCACACACACGTGTATAGTTGTACAATTGCTCCAAAAACTGACATCTACAGAAACCAACTTGGTTTCAAAATGTTTGAGGCTTGCTTCTATTTTCAATGAGTCTTCTCTGCAAAAACCGACAATGTGATGAAGCCCCTCGATGGGTCAATATACAGTGAGTTAATATTGCATGTTCATGTAAAGAATTGATTGCTACCGGGGTACCAGGACAGTAGTGGTTCAATAGTACTGCCATTATAGATTTGTTATAATATGTTCAGGTTTACTGGTATTTGCATCATGCTGTGAATACTACAGTGGAGGTAATACATGCACAGTGAATTCTATCCTGTACCTTGTGAGCTTTTATACGCAAAGATATCAATATCACTATCATACTGTCCAGGTAGAGTGTCTGGAAACATATGTCCAGGCTGTGGACTGTCTGGTGGTGTAAATGCTGTATTACTGCCACTATCGTCTTCCTCCTCTTCGACACCATTACTTTCTACTTCCATCTCTTCTTGTTCAGCTCTGTCTATGTCGTGGATCCCAACCAGGAGACTGTAGTCCATCAGTTTTAACTCAGAAAGAAACTGTTGATAAAACCCAGTACCATACTTGTATTAATCATTTTACGAGAGATTCTGTGACCTAAGGAGGCCTTGTCACTACGAGTCTCTAGACGAGTAGTGAGAAACCCTTAGGTCATGAGTATTTTGAGGATGAATGACGGACGACAAATATTGGGGATTAATATAATTATACCTCCTCGAGCATAATTTATGAAAAATTGGGAAAAGTAATGGCGATTTGACTCATATTTCGAGCAAAACCAGTGATATAGACAAGGGTTGTTGTGATGTAGAATGACCAGGGTATGTAATCATCCATATTTTTCATTCAAAGACAATAACTTGACAAGAGTATGGTATAATCAGCGTTATTTTTCTATCAATGTTTAAATCAGTGACATTTTCCTGTCAATGTTTAAATCAGTGAAAGTCATTCCTCAGTTGACAGTTTCTCACATGTACCTTTACAGCTGAGATGTGACACAATTGATATGTCACAGGTACATACATTTATACAATAGCTGATATCATACTCTGACTCACCTCCACATCTGTTTTCAGTTGGGATAGAAATTCTTCCTTCGTGTCAGTTCCAATATAAATCTTATGATTTTCATTGACAAAGTCATTATCTTTAAAAGTTGGAAGCTCTTTGGCCTGTAAAAACACAATCATAAAATAGGTCTCTGTGATGATGAGTTTCTTACATTGAAAAAGAGCTAGCAGAGAGAAGAGAAATTTGGAAGCTGTCTGTCAAATAATAGTCAGAAAGTGACTAATAAGTACATTTATGATACCAAAAGATGTACGATATTAACATGAACATTCATAGGTCAAGATCAAGGTCAAAGTCAGCTTGAATATTTCTGATCTAGTCATTGAAATTCAGTAAAAGTATAAAAGTAGTTGAGATACAGTAAACCAAAGATTTTCACATACAGATTACTATCATATCAGACTGTCAGATATGTTGTGCTGTTCTGCCCTACCAGTGAAGTAACTAGCTGTTAGTGTGTCATGACACATTGTATCGTACAGACTACTAACATATGTGTCAGTGACATGTATGTTGTACATTGTTGGGAGAACAGATGAATGCATTTATAAAGTGTATTTTGAGATCATACGGCCCTGGACCGGCTGGTGTGTGAGAGCCATTGTGTAACTAGCCAGACTAATTTGATTGTATAAGATAGATTTCAATCATAAAATTTGACTTGGTGTTTTCAAAATAACAGGACACCACTTCCGATTAGCAGTTGTTTTGGAGATAAGGTGATCCACAGTCAGCTCTGTTACAGTAAATAGTTAGTCTTATGTATAAACCATTGAAAGTATATGTAATAGTGGAATTGGGATATTTTCTGATATCACAGCTATCCATATCCTACTTGGTCCAAGGTGATATACAATAATGACACTTCAGCAAGCCTAGGCCAATGGGCTGACAGCAAGTCTAATGTTCATGGGATCAAGAACAAAGTACTCAACTGTATTCAAAGTAATATGCATTGACATCAGGAAATGATGTCAATTATGTAGCATGTGTATGCAAATGAAAGAACAATTCCGTCATCTTATAAAGTACTTTTATTACAATATACAGCATGGCAATCACATCTTACCTTTTCTTTATCACTTGCTTGTCTATCTACTGTCGATCCCTTCAGGTCAAATTTTTTATGGACTGTAAGACTTGCACTGAGTACACTACGCATAACAATCATGTAAGTTTCTGCACCGTCCACAGTCAATCGATACATGCCAAGATAATGAGGCAGTAACGTCTTACCATGGTGTTCTACTACAAACTAGAAAAATACAAAATAACATCATCAATATGTGGTGGACCACAATGTAAAAATATGGACTTAAGAAAAAATAGCTTGTAAGTTCAGTTATGGTTGTAACTGTTCAATATTTCCGACCTTGAAACATGAAAATTATCGTAGGAGTGTTTTGGTCTCACCAATTGCATGCTGTATTCCACATACTTAACAGATAATGCTCAGATAATCACATATCATGACTGACTGCGGCCCTAGTCACCAAAACATTAGTTAATCCAAAATCATAATCCAAGCCTAAAATATCAGTAACTAATTCACATCCATCCTGAGAAACGTGTACCCAGGAGTGAACAAATTATTTTGTGAACTGGTGGTCCCCAGACCAGTGCCTTAGAAAATCCAGTGGTCCTGCTGAAAGAATTAGTGGTCCAAGGTCCCACTAATGTGAAACATTTAATCTTACCTATGAATCTGTATATTCAGATGACTTTTTAACATAGTTATTATCAGTAAGGTACTGGTCCGACGGACCAGACAAGGTAAAATTTGTGTGGTTCGCTCAAAAATATAACTAGTCCCGGACCCAGGACCAGTGGATTTGTTCACCCCTGGTACCCATAACCAACACAAATTCAAGCCTGGGATATCACAATGAATCCAACCCCAAATATGAATCAAAACCTTAGTCTGTAGCTGATTCTAAAAACTGAATCAATCAAAAGTATATGATAACCATAGCAAGTCCCAACCTGAGTCCAAGCACAAGATATCCCTACCTGATCCCAACTGGAATCAAAGTGCAAAATATCCTGTATGACCGGTAGGTCTTGGTATGGAATATCTTATTCTTTGATTCAGTTGTAGAATCAGCTACTGACTAAGTAAATAAAAGTTTTCAAATCTAACACAGCCAGTCCATAAATCTAAATTGACATAACGTTATTACAAAGACGTGAACACACTTACTTGGTGGTATTGTTTTAATATATTATGCATCATTTCCACTTCTTCTCTTGAGATTGTTTTGATGACAAATCTTTTGTCAGTTGACACAAGGAACCTTGCTCCACTTCTACCAGGTGAATTACTGTAAACTGGTTGTGAGGAGGTTAATGAATTCTGTGACAAAGAAGAGATGCCAATACAACATATTAATAATAATAATAATAAGGTGAATTTATAATGCACCTTTCCTCCTGACAACTCAAGGCACTAACAGTTATTTCCCCTGGCATAACAGCCCTTTATACTTCTTCAACTCCCTGGAGAACATACAATCTATTGCAACCTCTATAAGTGGATAGCATTAAAGCATTCACATTGCAAACTCTATCCTACCAGGTCCCTAATTATACAGCTGGGTTGACTGAGGCACAATCATGGTTCAAATCTTGCCCAAGGACTTCATTGTTACACTGTGTTTTAGATTAGTATACAATATACATGCCAGCCAATGAAGTTCCCCACAATTGTAGAGTTTTTACGTTTCTTGTGAAACAATGAAAACTTTCAAGTCTCACAAAAAGTCTATCTCCAGAAACATCCTGACATGTCAAAATTCTGACTGATTGCTAAAACTGCATCACCTTAACATTTTTACCTAGTCATTACATGAAAAGTTCATCTGTGGTTACCTGAAGATCTTCGTAGATATGTAACATGTGACTAACTTACCATGTAATCCAAATCATTGATATTAAACCTCTCTCTCAAGTTACGGAATACTAGTGGACAGTATTCTTTGACTTTGAAATGACTGGGAAGATTTTCTCTGTGAACAGAAACATCAAATAACACATCATATAAACTTTCTAACTGTGGAAAAGGGTATTCTGGAGAAGTAATAGAAAGTGAGCTAGAACTTTGCCACATTTCCTAAAGCCCTCCTCACTTCGATCAGCCTTCTCAACCTAGGCAAAATCATGAGGGTGGATTCAAGCTTTGACAATATATATAATTTAATTTAATATACATATAAATATATATTAATTTGATTTTTAAATTTGTTAGTAAATGTACATAAATTGAAGTATACGCACTCTACGATATATTTTGTACAAAAATAGGATTTGTCAGTGTCTTGTGCATCTATGTGGACATGCATAGAATAGACAGACTCTGAATGTGATTATACCATTAAGATACTAAGAGATTACAAAAATAAATATCACCACAATACAATTATTGTACAATATTCAAAGCCACAATTACTTTTACTCTTGACAGTTTGTAGCAAATCAAGTCTCCACTGTCATATGTCAATATTTTAACTTTTTGTTGACTATTTTGGTATTTTTTGTAACAATGTCAGCTGTGCTTCTTCTGCATACAAAGTGATCAATAAGGATAACATGATCCCCAGCTACATACAATAATTCAATATAAGTCAGACTTACTTGTTAAAAGCATGATTGTCAATTTTCACCTTACTGTAAGCTTTAAAATCATCTGGCATCAACATAACCGGAATGTTGACATGGCTTAATTCACCAATCTACAAAAAAGAACCAAAACAAATAAGGAACTAGGAAATTAGACAAGATTTTTTTATCCAGATAAGAAATTGAACTTTAATTATTCAATGTGTACTGTACATATTGGAGGGCGTGTTGTGGGTCACATGGCACAGCATAAGAATATGTATAATCTGTTGTACACTCCTTCTATAAAGCAAATTTTAGCAATATAAACCCTTTCGTCCAATATAATTACACATACATGTATATTTGAAATATACAATCTGTCCAGCTGTCTTTACCACTTATTAGCATATCAAATACACTGTCTAGGAATGAACGTTGTTATGACATACGGTACAACACATCTATCCATAATCTTGTCAAATACTTTATTTTACTTTGTATACATATAATTTATATCACATAATTCATTCAATAAAAATACTAATCCTGCCATTCTCATAAACCAGAGCTGTTATTTCTTCCGCTACATCTCGAAATAATAAGTGGGGGAGGGGGGAGGGCTCGTTAAGAATGGTGCCGTAAAACAGGCTGTGATTTGCGATGATGTAATCTTGCATGTATTTTAAAACGTATCTGACATCATTAACTGGGTAATTACAGTTAAAACCATGGTAAGTCGCAACACAGAAATCCAGTAGACATACATAGATACATGTATACAGACGCACTGTATGTTCTATTTCATTAAGTTGGTATTGTAAATATTGGATAGAAATAGTGGATCAAATGACACCCTATATTACAAATGTACATGTAGTAGTCATGAAAATCTGACATTAATATCATAAATCATTCAATAACCTGACCATGATTTATATTAATTATGTACAAGTTTATGAACATATAGGTCATCAAGCTGTACTCTAAAATGATGTCAAATTCAGTTATGTACATGCTACCATTGATAAAATCTATCTTTGACACAGATATATGGGTTTTTTTTCCTTTTTGTGTATTTTTTTAAATAGTTTTTTAAACTTGTGTGCTACAACTGCTACAACTAATACAAATGTATACATGTATGTTGTTTTTCCCTTCTACAGAGCTGAAAACGAGAAAGAATAATGATAATACTAATAGTACATTCACAACATGTTGTTTGGCAAGAAATCAAATTAACTTGACTTCCTTCCAATTGGTGATCACAACGTAAGCATGAACTTGGTGGTCAAAACCACAAACAATCACATCCTCCAGTAAGGTCAAGTGACCTTTTAAGTTTTATGAATGAAATTTACAGAATAAGCTAATATTGTGTTTCACATTGTACAAATATTTATCTTATTTTTTAAGATTTCCTCACTAATCCTCTAGACTATAGAGAGAGAATTATTTCAAGGAAATAACAAAATACAGATTTCCAGGTATTTAACTTGATGTAACACCAAACCTAAAATCAACACATAATCAGACACTATCTGGGTGTGACAAATACACTTCCTCTTTCCTGTGTGATAATATCTCTTGATTTTGTTGTATTAATCATATCATATCACCATCATCTTTCTTCCAAAATTTACTTCGGAAATGAAATGACCCATTTTTGAATAAAACATTATCCTACATGTTCACTTTTGAAATAGACTTCCTTTTGCCTATGAATTAGATGTAGATTGCAAAATCTTAGTTTGTTTTCACCATGTATGGTACTCACCATTCAAATATCAACCATTGAGAACAATAACACTGTGTGTGATATCTACCACATTCTTACATGTAGGAATTGAAATCACACATAACCTGCCAACGAGGTGCTAGCAAATCTACAAACAGTTGATGTTCTAGTCTCAGGTGACAATTGTAGTAATGAATCAGTATAGAAAACTATCTAGGTGCCATGACAAGAATGTGTCACCATCAGGGACTTTATATTTGTATAAACAACATTGTACAGTAGATGCTATCACTGTAATAATACATAATGAATTTGTAGCTGTCCCCCTGCTGTCATACATGTATTAAGATATTGTCTAACAGGTACAAATAATAGTCTACACAGACTACAGATCCATACTAATTAATATTCTGATTCTGTTTCATGATACAGTTGTGGGTTGTCAGTATTCTACTCAAATATGACTGAACTTTTGTAAAATGCCATAATTCTCAACAGGAAGTTAACCTTAAACCAAACGATAGACATTGTCTCAGATTTCCTACTAATTAATCTAGTAGTATAGAAGACAGCTACAGAAACTGAATCTGAGCCAATGACTGGATATTCTATGTTACTTCTCTACAATTTTACACAATCTACCCTTGTAGCAGACAGTGTACACAAGTCATGATACAAATCACTCCATGAGATTGTTTGCTCTGATATACATGTATCCTCTGAACTACTAAATCTATTAATAGAGATGTCTCATCACCTTCAACAATAGCACTGCAGTCAGAAATATTGGATCACAAGGGTCCATACTACAAACTGTATGATCATATGATAAACACACAGATACATGTACAGTAATTCACATGCAATTTTACATATGGGTACATACTTAGACAGACAGACAGACGGACAGATGGACGGACGGACGGATGGACGGACGGACAGATAATGTACACTCATTCACATGCATTTTTACATAGGGTACATACTTAAAGGAGACAGAGACAGACAGACAGACAGACAGACAGACAGACAGACAGACAGACAGACAGACATGACCGGCCAGCCGGCCAGCCGGTTGGATGGGGAGACAGACAGATAGATGGATAAACATGTGCATCACATGCACTTGTACTTGTACATTGTAAACTCACTACCACTGATCATTGTAATTACAATGTACTTAATATATGTAATCAAGAAATAGCTGGTGTTGATGTAGGTCCTTTAATAACTTAATAAAAGCCATTACATCATTAGTTTGATTCATTTACACATTTTTCACTTCCATTTAAAGAAGATGAAAAAATAGTTGTTACTGTTAAGGTAAGCGGTGAAATTTGACAACACCACCAGTGATGGCTAACTAGTTAATTATTGTACAAGGAGTGGCAAATGTTTTTGTTTTGGTTTATTCCCCCTTCATAGCTTTATACATGTGTAGTTCTCGGCCATATTTTACAATATCAATAGCAAATATCGCAAATGTTAAATATGGGGATGAAATTACACTGGGAAACTGGTGCTAAAATATTAAGATTTAAGGGTGTGAGAATCACATTGTGTCTAAGTAACGTTATGATGTAAACCGTGACATGAACAACATCAATTTCGACTTCAGTGGGTAATGACACATGTAATAAATGATCCGACGCCAATAAATCACTTGGATTTACTGAATTCTTAAACATACATTCCGTATCTTGAAGATGTCCTGAATGAAATGAGAATTATTTTAAAATATCACTCAAAAACATCGAAGTTTCTTACCGTGTGGTTGATGCCCCACATGAAAACACTGAGCAGGGGCTCATTTGCTCTGAACAGTTTCACCTTCTGAGACACTGCTTTGATATGTTTCTTCTTGCTGGTTGCCATTGTAGAATTTTTTGGTTAGAGACACATATAAGTTCGTATTAATTTCGACTGTATAATGGCCGTGTCGATTATCTGTGTATCACTGTGTTGAAATTCATGCTCCAATTATTCAGATCAGAAAAGTAACTCACTCCGGGACTTCAATCCAATATGGCGTTAGTCTCCGATGTTACCCACAATGCATTACGTGCGACCCCGTTCGCTAGCTATGTCAGTCGATAAACGTTTGACGTGATCATGATGCTAGCTATCAGTGTCGCGTCGGTCTCGAATTTGATTGATATTAACAAAAATAGCGTCATACATTATCAGCATGTTTTAATGAGTTTGTAGGATGTAAAACAGTCAAAGTCACATATATTTATTTACATTTATATGGACCATCTGGTCTTTCATCAATGTAAATTATATTTCATTTCGATTTCATATTTTTGGAGGGCCCTTTATACGAGTTTAGTGCAACGCAAGACAACGATTCTCGAAGTGTTTCCTCAAATCTGCTCGGAAATTGGTACTGCCTGAGATTTAGAAAACAGTTTTTCGACTTTTTGTTGTGTGTGTGTGTGGGGGGGGGGTGTTGGTTTGTTTACAGTTTAGTTTTGTTTCATTTTTGGAGGAGGTGGGTTTTTTTGTTTTCTTTTGTTTTTGCTGTTTATTTGACAGCATCCCTATACAAAACTAGCGTTAGTCATCCCTTCAGTAATCATAAATTAATTATTTCCCAGTTGTTCAAATTCACTGGTATGAAGCTCAGTTGTTCAAATATTGGGTAAGTTTAGACCTGACATACAGTGGCCTGTACTATTATTTTAATGTGAGGATTATACATGTAAAAGTACGACCCGACAGTACGACTAGGCAAACTAAAAAAAAAAGAATTGTGTTTCCAATAACCCGGCCGACCCTAATTTTAAGCCGTCGATCCTAGATACTTTTTAAACATTTTAAAACAAAAAGACAAGAAATTCTTTGTCTTCACGTTTACATGTACGTTTCATCAAACTATCACAGGAGTATTTCAAGTTGACCGATGGTTTTCAGTCGAAGCAATATTTTTCAAATATTATCAAATGCGCATTACGGTTCAGTATAGCCTAATGACCTTGGCTTACTTTTGTTATCCATTTCCCTCCGTCCAGAACGGCTGTCAATAAATATGCATATACGTGTGCTGACCGCGATGCATGGGTGAGGACACTTGAAAACCCACAGACACTTGTGACCCGAGATAGGTGCCGGAATTATTAAATATGATAAATTATCGATATTATTGACGTTTTTTCACGCATTAAGAACTTCTCGACCAAATTTAAATGCGTTAATATCATTGATAATCTATTATAATATATCTCGGATTACAAGTGTCTGTGTGGCAATCTTTATTGTAAACCCTAATCATAATTTGGTGTCAAACTGACAGGGGTATCGATCATATTGAAGCCTAACTACTTGTATTTTTCTTGTTGTTGCCAAGATATAGGTTTAGAAGGTGGATTTAACACGATGGCACAACACATCTGGTGGTCGCAACAATGAAATATTTGTAATTCAGACTGATGGGTCAGATAGCTATATTTCGGCAAAGGGTTATTTCTATGGTATCAGAAATAGTGCATTCTCGTAAGCAGTGCATATTTTTCCCTCTTAACGGTGTCATAGACGGTGCCGTATGTAAACGATGGTATTAAAATTAAAGTCTGTATGTACATGTATGTCATACAGAAAAATACCGAATACATATTACATTTCCCATATACTAAGCAGCTTCAACAAGAAGTTGGTGAATGACCTCTCCTGAGGTTTAATTTGGTTCAATCATAGCAAGTCCCTTTCAGATCATCAGAATTGTCAAGCCCCACCCTCCGCGCCCCTATGTCTCCCCCTTCCGTCTTCTCCACAGGTCTCCTATAGTGAATTCTGCTATAGGTGAATACAGGTTGACTTTGACAATTATTATTCCCCGATAGATCTTTTCGTACAAAATACTTTTTAGTTAAAGCCTGTTGGTGTGTTTTGTTATCATTTCAATATAATCACATTAGTCAATTTTAATCATTCTGGACAACAGTTTTCCACTATATGAAAAAATTCTAGTGCAGCATTTCTGGGGGAAACCCTTCGACTTGAGCAAGTCAAATTTGGATGACCCATGCTTGTCCTGATTTTTAACATGTTCAAGCTGTTTTATCACGCCCACGTGAGGTAGGGCGATGACCATGCAAGATGATACAAGTCTTCCTTGGGTGTTTTCTCTTGTTTGGTTCCGTTTACCCGACCCCACCTAGTTTTTCACTGCCAGCCCTAAACTTTTTTTACGAATTCGAGAAAAATATAATAAAATCGCGAATATTGTGAAGTCTCACGAGAAATAGTAAATATATAAATAAATAAATAAATATATACCTAAACTAGACACTCACACATGAAGAAAAAAATCTACCTACCTACCCCACCTATTCTAAAATTGGGCGTAACCGGAACCATACAATTTTTAAGCCTTTTCAGAATCGAGTCTCGACTCTAAGTAACAGGCTGTAATCCGAAACAAGATCAAGAGCCTGTGGGAAGTATAATTTGCACAAAATGAGGCTGTGTGTGTGTGTGTGTGTATGTGTGTGTGTGTGTGTGTGTGTGTGTATGTGTATGTGTATGTGTATGTGTGTGTGTATGTGTGTGTGTATGTATGTGTGTGTGTGTGTGTGTGTGTGTGTTCGCGCGTGTGCGTTTGCGTGTAGATGGGGGAGGGGAGATTTTCAAGAGATTGGCGAATGATATTCCATTGTAGATAGTGTGGGTACGCACTTGATTGTTTTCTCCAATTGTAATTCTATAAAACCCAATAATTTAATAACAAAAACATGTTACATCATGCTCTGTCAACAGACATGAATCAACATCGGAAGGTACGATTTGTTTTGGATCGAATGGTAATGGTAAACGGAAACGTCCAATCAAACTTATTTCTGGCTTCAGTACATACACTTGTATTGATTATTTTACTGCTATCAACTTAATAAAAAAAGTTCAGTCAGACTTATTTCTGCCTTTAGTACACTTGTATCGAATACTGTTATCTTAAAATAAAAATCAAGTGAGACTTATTTCTGCCTTTATAGTACTAGTACACTACTGCTGGCAACGATTTTGGGTGATGAAATTGTATCTCGGTAACTTTAATATTCACCAACTTTGAAATCTTGTAGAGAAGTCCTACTGCACCTTAATACATGTATCCGGATTTCCTGTAAGGGTTTATGGGAGAACCTCTGGGGATATCATACTTACCATAATCTCTTTGTCTTGACTTACTACTTCTATTCAAGAGAAAGAGATTGTAGTAAATATGATGTCATTTCCTGCAAAAGCAAAATCAACGTAACCAGATGATCCATACGCAGACTCAACATAAACATAAGGCGGTGTACGTAATATAATGCGTTTGATATATTTCCTGCAACAATCATTCTATAAGAGTATAAGGTATCGTTGTCTATACCTTTTCCTTGCAATACTGTCGAGGCGTTTTTCCGACATAGAAATAGCAGTTTGATCATGAACTTTTTCATAAAACATTATACACGTAATCATCGACTACTCAGGAACAAATTATTCATCATTTCATACAGTAATAAAAAAATATGAAGTAATGCAGTGTAGTTGCTGAAATGTAACCCAATTATTTAATGATTTTATCCTAATCGACAAATAATTACAAATCTCCGGAAATTGATGACAGCTTGTACATGTTGCACTGCATATATAGTATATTTAATAGTTGAGGTAAAGCCACAGAACACTTCCTAGGCCTAGCCTTAACAGGCGACTACCACCACTAGTTATAGTGTTGACAAATTGACGCATCGTATATCAATTGAGGTAATAAGTAAAAGCCCAAACATTTCCTGTGCCTCTATCAATTTACCTGGCGATTACACCCCCCCCCCCCTCCCGGGACTATCCTCATCAGTGTTAACAATTGAACGAATCGTCTATCACTGCCATTTGAGGTAAAGTCACAGAACACTTCTTTGGTCTGTATGAATTGATCAGGCGACTACCACCATCTGAGCTGAAATATACCTGTCATCGAAGACTAACATAGTCTATCTGCTAGACCTCGGATGTTCTTCCGATAGAATACGACACACGCCCGAACATCGCTATCGAGGATGGACATCCGATGCAAGCCCTCACTGCGAACTTCGTTCGCTTATAGTATCGAAAGAAAGCCCGAACGTCTAGCAGCAAGACTAAGACTAACATTGAAGTTGATCGCAATGAAAAAATAACACGTGTCTCACTTCTTCTAATCATCATCATCATCATCATCATCATCATCATCATCATCATCATCATCATCATCATCATCATCATCATCATCATCATCATCATCATCATCATCATCATCATCAACAACATCACGATGTGGACTTTTACATTTACACTGTCGATTTACAGGGGCTTCAATGGAAAGATAGCCTCCTTTCAATGCCACGCATTGTTTGTAAGGCTAATTCATAAGCCCCCCTCCCCATAAAGATATTTGAAAAACAAAACAAAACAGAAATGGGAGCATCACTTTCATCTTTTTTCTAGGAGATAAACTTTAAGGAATTCTAAAGTACCTGGCTTCACTGTCAAAAAGACAGCAACAACACTGTTACAACAACAACAACAACAACAACAACAACAACAACAACAACAACAACAAGGTGTCATGATGCACTTGGTTTATTGCAGAAATCAAAATTACAATGCTGGGAAGGACAGTACTATACAGAATATAACATCTCAATATTAAATGATTGTACACATATACATATAATGGAATGTGAATTAATTGGATAATTAGAATCATGGAGTTTAAACATCTCTACATTATTAAACTATTTTCAATTAAGAAAATGTCACTTTTGTTGTGTAAACCTTAAATAACTACACTTCCTTTCCACGCCATCACATTCACACAAACTATTTGGACTAGTGTGTATAGGATGGTAAGGGAGCCTATAAAAACTGGAGAACATTGGTGGGCTGGTCAAATACCACACTGACCTCTCAACTTTGACCCTATATACACTTGTAACTGACAAAACTTATACAAGGACTTACAACTGCTTTGGAGATAGGGGCAGTATATTGTAACATAATAAACCAATTTTTATGACATCAATAATGATTATTACTGATTTATAACATTTGGAAATAACTATCAAATAGTTCTACATTCAATAGCCGGTTTGTGGTGCTAGTGGTATTCCATTTATGCATTCAACTGAAGGGATATAAACTGAGTATTATTAGCACCATAAACAGGCTATATATCCAATGACAGGGATGAGAACGAGACATTCTTTGGAGAGAAAAAATTCCTGTTTGCCATCAAACTTATATATTTATATACGAAATACATATTCTTACATTTATCCCTTCTATCCATCTACGTAAATTTGCATGAATAATAATAATAATAATAATAATATTATTATATATATATCTATATGAAAGTAGAAGTTCACATCTATTACATATAGTATTCAAAGACTGGGTCAATTTCTTTTTTGTCAGTTAGCCATGTACAAACTTCATTTCAAGATCAGCCATCCCAACATTCTTACTACCCCTGCCATCTATTCTTCAGTGGCTGATTACATATAATTAATGTGGGCTTTTTAAATCCTAGCCTCAAATGTACAAATTGAATAAATAATAACAAAATAATCATATTTAGACTTCATTCAAATCTGACATGTTCTTTTTTACCCTCCTCATCCTTGTCCACACCTTCCTTCTCCTTCTCCTCCTCCTCCTCCTCCTCCTCCTCCTCCTCATCATCATCAATCACCGCCATCATCATCATCATCATCATCATCATCATCATCATCATCATCATCATCATCATCATCATCATCATCACCACCACCACCACCACCACCACCATCATCATCATCACCACCATTAAACAATATATAAGAGATCACATTGATATGTTTTAAAAGCCCTCAAGGAATGCTATATCAGAACTTCATCACATTATTTTCTTGACTATTTTCAGATCTATAATTCTTATTATCTACATATTCTCAAATCGTTTACTCACTACATGAATGCATAATAAAAGTATGCTTACTTTAAACTAGTATGTGGTACTGTAGCACCGCTATAGTGCTGTAGTAGCATCTACATTGTATTACCGAAAAATTTAAATATCCAGTACTACACATGTTGTCTACCACCAATAAAACTACGGTATACAATGTATGTATGTTACATACACATCAATAGGGAATACCTCATGGTGAAATAAAGTTGTGTCTAGGTATTGTATTGAACACAAGATTTAGCCAGGTCAGATACGGTACCATTGTCTCCCTCATCGCATTAACATTCCCCTTTGTCCCTTTATACAGTTGCTTTGGCGGTAGAGGCATTTAGATTATCCCTTGTGTCATACTATAGTTTCCTAGTGTTGTCCACGGTCCAAGATCTCACTATGAAACAAATGCTACCCTGGAAATAGTCACTTTTGTCAGAGTCTGCATGCAAATGTATGAGGTATCCATAGTGTTTTAGTAAGTGGTACACATAATTATGTGTATGTATGCTATGTGAATGGAAGTGGTATAATAAAGCCTGCAAGCTAGAATACTGTCTACAGTCATTACTGCATCAACTATGGATTTATAATTCCAATGACTAATACTAAATGGACACTCGGAGTAACCCCACATTGTTTGCATGGAACTTTGACTTGCCAAGCTAATGTATTGGACAATACGGCCACCAATATAAGATATGAATACATAACTGATGTCTACAAAGTTATTCATATGAGACAAAACATACATAACAGTAATTCATAGACCTGATAAAAACATGGAAATTACAAATATGTAGTAAAGACAATATGTACATTGCAATATGTGCTTTTCACATAGAAATCTTAGTTTGAAAATAAATTTCATTTTGTTGGACAGTCATGTCATGGAGTGGAAGAATCAAATAACTTAATTTCATTTTTCAATTCCTTCTAGTTGATGATACTCATGGTTCTTGTTAATGACTGCACAGCGCCCTCTATTCTCATACGATTACTATGCTGCACCTTCGACTCTCAAATGATAATGATGTAGCTGCACCATCTATTTTCAAATGACTACAAGAGAAATTTATCTGCCCTGTTTGTTAATACTGAAATCAATATTAATAACTTAAACCTGAGATTTAATGAAATCTTTTTTTTTTTGACATTTGGTCTTTGACAATCTATTGCACTTGTATAACTTTAAGGTTTGTTCCTACCTGTTCAAAGCAATGCTAAAAACCAGGTTGCAGTTACACTACCTAATTCATTCTGAACTCAACTCTTTTCAGTTTTTCCAAAGCCAAAGAAACCATATTTATAGCTACACAAGTTTTCTGAAAGCTAGTAGAAAGTAGTATCTTTTATCTCAGAGGTGTTTACATCTGTAAGATTTGCCAAGGTCTCAAACAGGCCCTCATGCACTGGCCTTCCCCTCTCATGAGAGAAGACATATGATGTGGAATGACCCAATGTATCTTACAGTATACTTAGGTGGGTGGTGGTTTTCTACCAGATACTTATAAGTTCTAATCTTCTGGATTGAATTAACGGTCAAACTGTCTATTTCTCAAATTATTATTACTCTACATATTATCTATTGATTTTTAAATGAAATATACACCACTTTCAAAAAAACAATAAAATGGTGACTACTCATTTACATATTTCAAGATTGCATCATTGTCATGGCAACTACTTCAACTACATGGATTAGTGATGGAATTATGGATGATATTGACATACATTATAGAACTGAATCATTTATGTAATCCTATAAAGGCACCCTTAACTTCCTCATTAATCATATCACTGACAGTGTAACTAAAGCACCTTAACTTATGCAATCTTTGCAAAGAATAACTGTTGACGAATAAAATCCAAAACTTAAGTCCTTGAAAAGACAAGTTATGTTTCCTACTATGAGTATCCTAAGCTATAGACACCACACTAAGTCTGTCTAGGGGTAATGTTTAAACTTAATTATATGCAGTTTTCACTTCGAAACAATGTCCAAAAAATATGTGGTTACATTTTTAGCATTTGGCTTTCCTGATGTTGACAAGTTGTCAAGGACACCTCAACTTTATTATGCAATTAATAAACAGACAGCATGTTCAAAGATTACAAACTCTTTTCTCTTTTATCTTATAAAGTTTGTATAATAAGGACAGACTAAGGTCATATTTGAATGTCCTTAAGTTATGTAATATACACAACAACAATAAATACCCCCTGGAAATTCGAACCACTGTATCATATGTTGTACATTTCAATTCATCACTATTTCTCATAAATGTACAATGTTTCTCTGCTTAATACCAGGACAAATTCATTGTAAGGTGCCACAGATTGGGTTTACAACACAAATGACTGGGTAACTCTTTGGTATTCTGTGTGCTTATTTTTCTTGAAGTAAGCTATTTGTTTCTTCCACATTCACTATAGGTTCATGTCTTTTCCAACTACTATTTAAGACAACCCACGTCACCAACATAGCAAACACCACAAGACATACACCGGCAGCATTTCCAAGTAGAGCAGTCAAAGGCAAGTCATGGTACTTTTCGTCACTGAAATACAAACACAGAAAAACATCATTTCATCTCAAATACACACATACACACACAGTACTGTTCAATCATATATAATTACATATTCCTGTAACACAACATCCTGACACTGGATTCACAATAGAGGCATGCAAACACCTAGACAAAGCATAAAGAGAGAGACTAGATAGAGTTATTAATACGTAATACTGTGCTCTGACCTGTCACTAAATTATAGAGGAATTTATTTTGAGTGGCATATGTATTCATTGCAACATTATAGCACAGCTAGTGTATAGCAAGCAGTGGTATACAAACATGTTACAATTGGCTAACAGAAATCAACATGCTTTGAGTTCAACAATTACAATTTACTATGTACATGCATTGCCATATTATTTGGTGCATGCTAGGGGCCAGGTAAGAGAGTGTGAATACATGTGTGTGTGTATGTTTGTATGAATGAATGAATGAATGAATGAATGAATGTATGTATGTATGTATGTATGTATGTATGTATGTGTGTGTGTGTGTATGTATGTATGTATGTATGTATGTATGTATGTATGTATGTATGTGTGTGTGTGTGTGTCTGTCTGTGTCTGTCTGTATGCATGTATGTATGTATGTGTATGTATGTATGTATGTATGTATGTATGTATGTATGTATGTATGTATGTATGTATGTATGTATGTATGTATGTATGTATGTATGTATGTATGCATGTATCCAATACATCAGCATTAAATTGTTAGAAAATGACAAACATACTACAACCTACTACGATGTTATTAGTTAGACACAGTGCAAATACATTCTATGACTGAACTGTAAGGAATATTCTGTAGAGTGACAAGATATGTATAGTTGATGTCACTGACACAACAGAGACACTAACACAGTCAGTTCTACTGTCATATAAAGAGTGTTTGGCTTTGGACCTTAACACAGTTGCAATATTGCTTGGTACTTTTTTGGATCCTGCTCTGTGATCCCCTCAGTAATACAGCCACACACATTGTATCACATCCATGTAAAATAGCCTGTGAACCAAACAATCTGTAACATTGACACTAGAGGGCAGTATACAAGTGTCAAGTTTGACAGTGTGTCAATTTCCAATGACACATACATGTAGAGAATGAAGGATGGGCCTACACTTCTCTACTGACTGTGTCAATGACTTCAACTACCCATTGCATTTATAAAAAAAAAATATCTTTTTTAACTTAAAAACACATATTCGTTAGAGCCTCAGTGGAACCCATGCTTCAGAGATGTATTTATAAAT
The DNA here is from genome assembly GCF_964340395.1 of Glandiceps talaboti. Lineage (NCBI taxonomy): Eukaryota > Metazoa > Hemichordata > Enteropneusta > Spengelidae > Glandiceps > Glandiceps talaboti. The sequence continues at coordinate 17,162,330 of NC_135552.1, forward strand.
TCTCAAAATTCATCTACATATTAAGAGATGTGAAATGACATGACATGATATGTAGATGTAAAATATGAATGAAGTATTAGTCATCTGTATTTCCTAACACCTGCATACTATGAATAATAACCTGGTTGGTCTGGGAACCTGTATGACTCTATGAGGGTTCTATTTTAGATTTTACAAGGAATACTGAGTCTAGAATTTTTTTATCAATTTGGTAGCTATAATGATTCCCTTCCCTTCAACTCTACGATAATCTTTATAATTTGCATGTGTTACTAGCCATTTGCATCCAAACTGACATTATTAATGAATACTTTTCAAACCATAAATACTACTGTAGGTAGCTGTAATTTGTAGCAATTAGTGAAGTATGAAATGTCATGACTATATTTTCACTAGTACCAAGGCTATTAACTATAATGAGTTTGTCGTCCGGGGATACCTATATTTAGTATAGTACATATTAATAACTGCGACTGTAAATAACTGATATAGATACAGGTGACATACTGCATGCATACTATTAAGTAGTTTCTGATATATGAAATGATGGGGTGGTTATACTATATTTGTGGCAGATGAGTTGCTGGATGGAAGTGGGTGTGTTGAAGTTGGTGGGTTGAAGTGGGTGGGTTGAAGCAGGGTAGATACTTATGGCAGGTTGGATGCTGGGTTGAAGACAGGTTGATGGGTTGAAATGGGATAGAAGATGAGATACATGGGAGGATGGGTTGAAGAGGTGGGGGATGAAGATGGGATTGGTTGAAGTGGGTGTGTTGATGGTGGGTTGAAGCTCATGGGGTAGATACTGTGAAACAGATTGGATGGGTTGAAGAGCGGTTGATAGGTTGAAGTGGGTGGATTGAAGTGTAGTAGAAGATGAGATACATGGTACGATGGGTTGAAGAGGGTGGGATGAAGATTGGATGGGATGGTTTGAAGTGGGTGTGTTGAAGATGGTGGGTTGAAGCCTGCAGGGTAGATACTTGTAACATGTTGGACACTGGGATGAAGACAGTTAGATTGGTTGAATTTGAAATGAGTGTGATAAGGGGGGGGGGGGGGGGGGGGGGGGGGTAAAAAGTCTTGACAGATGGGACAATGTGTTGAAGACAGTGAAATGGATTGAAGAGGGTGGGATGAAGTGGGCTAGAAGATGAGATAGAGGGCGTGATGGGTTAAACTTGAAATGGGTGGGATGAGGGGGTAAATAGTTTTGACAGATAGGATGATGGCTTGAAGACAGCTAGAGGGGATGAAGTGGGTGGGTTGAAGTACATGTTGGGTAATGGGTGGGTTGAAGTGCATGTTGGGTAATGGGTGGGTTGAAGTGCATGTTGGGTAATGGGTGGGTTGAAGTGCATGTTGGGTAATTAGTTATGACAGATGGGATAATGAGTTGAAGTGGACAGTTATGACTGACTGAACTATGGGTAGAGGTGACATAAACTTCAATGATTTATGGAACATTTGATTAAAATGTATTAAAAGCTAAGATTACATGTGTTGAAGAGTATCAATTTATTTCATGATAATGGGTTCATGTTCAGCATCTGCGTCTTCAATGGCATCACGCTTGTAGTTGGGATGTAGAACAAGGAAACCAATGATGGCAGCAAATAGAACAAAGAAGAAACCAGCACAGTTGGCAATTAAAGCCACTGTTGGTAGCTGGGGATAATTGTCGCTGTAATGAAAACAGAATAGTTGGAAATATACAGATCAGAATAAGTGACATTAAAACTCAAATCGTAACACATAACCAATGTTTTTTTTTTTAATGTTTCTTATTTAATTTCTTGGCTGTTGTTGTTCATTTTTAATCTTTCAGTAGATTAAATAATTTGTATTACTTTGGACTTGCTACAAGGACTACTAATGAATAAGACTCATTTTCAATCAAATGACGTAAGTTGTCCATCAAACTCTCCAACTTGGATACTTAAACTGTCTGGAAGTAGAAACAAGCAAGATACTATTTGAGGAGTTAGTAAGTGACATGCATAGCAATGTGTGGCTTGTAACATGCATCAATTATAATAACCTTTCCATGCTTTGTAAGAATTTCAATGGCTATGATGGCAGAAAAAAACAGACATATTGCAAAGAAGATAGCAAGCATTATAACAAACTCCCTAAGATAATGATTATGAATCATGTTAGATACAGAATGAACTGAACAAAACTCCCCAAGATGTTGATTATTGTCAAAGTACATATTTACAAAGATGAATCATACAGAACTTCCATAAATTTGCTGAACATTTCCAGAATTGTCATACTGTGACACTGAAAAGAATTTCTATGTCACATGGATGTCAGAAAAATAAATGAATTAATTAATTAATTAATGAGAAATGACACAAGATACTACACTAAGATTTCCTTACAGGTATGAATGTAGTTGATCAGGTGATTAGAATTTGAACATGATTAACTAGCAATAATTTCATGCTGTCCACTGATTGGCCAAGAATAAGTCATGTGATGTAGACTACCATGGCTACCCTTCCAATGATTGGCTTACAGCAAGTCATGTGATGTTGAAGTTGTAATGTCATAACATAATGGTGGTTACTTAAGGTATTGATAAAGTGTAAATCCTAAACAAAAATCACAACCATCGTGGGAGTTTGGAAGAAGTATACTGCAGCAACTTTTGGCTTTTTACAGAACCTAAGATGTCATTATTTTTGTACATAAAGAATACTTTCAGTCTTATTTAATTTAAAGATGCAAAATGTTAGCACGCAAATGTTTTGCTGAAGCGTTCCACAGTCGTTTGAAATTACTGTAATTATCAAATGGCATAAAAGTATGGACATTAACTCATAAGGGGCCTTCCAAAGGTGAAAGATCTCCTTATGCGCATAAAGTGGTTCCCGTTCATTAACCATCATCTCTCACTCTATACACGTACATTAAAGCAATAAAGTGGCTGTAACTACAAGCTTTTCCTGCTGTTAACATTCAATGAAAACTTTACGGTCAACTGTTTGAACCTTTGGCGATACAATGCAGTGTTTTTTGTTAAGGGCATTATTAAAGCAGGTAAAATCCACCTGAGTTCACCTGTCATTTTACCAAGGTTCCCAATCCAAATTATGGTATAACGTATGGGAAACTACGCCCTGTTTTACTATATCCCCACTTTCTGTTACAGGGGCTCCCCAACCTTAGCAAAAACACTGCAATGTACTGTTAAATTTACTCCCTACTACCGGTACCTGTAGTTACTGATGTTTTTCTGGAACTGCTAAATGAACACTAAAACAATGTCCCCCTTGCTCAATTCTGTATTAAGTACAATGTATGTGTTGAAATTTAGTTATCCAGTATACAAATAAAATCCCTATACAAAGAGAAACAAGGTACAACATATAATATCAGTAGTCTGTTTACAGATGTCTAAAACTACTGAGTAATAAACTTTAGCAAGAAGAACAGTCTGAGGAAGTCATCCTGACCAGCTGAATAACTCAAACATGTACCATTAGGTACAGCTACTGTGGCTTTAAATAGAAAGACTATCTTCAGTTTCTACACTACATGGTATATGGCCTAAAATAGTTATTCACTACCGACCCTAAACTTTTTCTTATGTATCCAAGAAAAATTGTGAAGTCTCATGAGAAAGAGTGGATGAGGAGACTGTCATCAACTTAAAAAGACAATATAAAATTGTTCTTCCAATCTGTAATGGCTGATGGGAGGAAATAATACAGAGACCATATGGAAAACAACGGAAAACATAACTACCTGAACTAGACAATCACACATGGTTTTTTTATTTTTTTTAAAATCTACCTACCCAACCTATTCTAAAATTGAGCGTTATCGGAACCACACAATTTTTGTTTTAGGGCCTATGCATTATTTATTACCAGTGACTAGATGATTGCAGAGTGGTGTTAGTAGAAGAGAAGCAAGTACTCAGAAGTAGTTTCTATAACCTGACAATAACCCTATATCACAATATTTCATGTACAGCTGTAAGAATTGTCATGTCTACTTCAGCTCCAAAGTACCTGTACTGGTATCATTGCCTGTACTAAATGACAAACTGATTCTACAGTTTCCTTATTTGTGAAGTTATTAATCATACTGACTGACATTTAGGGTATACAATGTACATTGTACTTACAGTGAGAACAACAGCTTCTCTGTGATGCCCATTAAAGCAGTGGCCACGGCCATAAAAAAGATGAAAACTCCAAAGAATACATGTGTTGGTAGGTAACTGGACCTCAGAGACTGAGGGAGACCGGGGAATAGGAATGACAGACAACCAATTAACAGCTGGAAAAACAAAACAAAAGAAATATAAGATGGATGAATCAAATCTAGTACTGTCAAATTCTATGGAAATGTTGTATGATTACTAAAGGTAGATGTGATGATGTTTTCAAATATGACAACTTGATCTCTGATCTGTTGATTGATAGATCTACATCATCTATAGTGATAGATTGATGTGTTGATTGATAGATCTACATCTATAGTGATAGATTAATGTGTTGATAGATAGATCAAGGCTGATAGGCTTTGATCAGCTGATTTAATGTGATAAACAGTGCCCTTATAACCACCACATACAATTTTACGTATGCAAGAAAATTGACTGCAATTAGTTTGACTGTTTCTACAGGGTGCTTTCGTACCACAGCAAAGATCATTTGCTCTTTTAAAAAAATGATGTTTAATTTTGTAATTACAAGATGTTCTAACAGTTTGATCATCAAGAAAGCCCACATTACCATTCCCCTGCCTATGCCTTGTACATTCAGTATGTCTGACAGTGGCAGTTTAGACAGCAACTTGTCAATACCAATTTTTTGCATATACATGTACAGACTTTATTGCTGACAAGTGCTTGTCAGTCGATGGTCCAAGTAAACAACCAACAAAATATGACACATGAATATCGCTGTCAACACCATCAAATGAGCATTAACTAGATATGATTACATGACGACTGCATGAGCTGGAATGATATATTTTGTCCCAGCATGCTTTGCAACATGGCCCACACCACCTGATTTCCAAGGGATATGAATGTCCAGGATGTTAGTGCTCAGAGAAACTCTTACCTGTAGTCCAAACAGTATGACTGTGCTTAATCCAATCCAGCTATGTAAACTGTACATGTTACTGAGATTTTCAAAATTATGGTTGTCAAAGACAGCTTTCAGACCAACTATGGCACATACAAAAGCCAGCATATGGAGAAAACCATGCAAACACTTGATGTAGACTTTCTTTGAATTCCTGAACACTCGGTATGAAATGATGGCTGAAACAAATCACATCAAACTCAGAATGAGTTGAAACAAATCACATACAATGTAACACTCAGTATGAAATGATAGTTGAAACAAATCATACAAAATACTGGTCAGACTAGTCCCACAAATGGAAATATCTCAATTAGCTGAGTCAGTAGTCTGTAAGCTACAATGCTGTATCAGAGTTCCCTAACATTTGGTCAACCCATTTCAGGAGAGATCAAGACAGTTGAGGGTGGCACACCATGATATAGTCAACGGAGTGAGATACTAATTGGAGTACTATTGGCTGGGGGTGAAAGTGGGGAGATTAAATCACACTTCTTGATGTCTGCCTGGGTCAGTCCAATGGACAATACTATGAGAATCCAAAAGTTATATGAAGTTTTCTTAAAGAAGAAATTAGACTTGCAAAAGGCACTTTTGTGAGTACGTGTATGTGTGATACATAACTTCAATAAACACACATTAGCATATTTATTGCTAGTACAATTGGTCTTATTTCTGAGATTTTGCAATAACTTGGATCCCTGCACTTGACTATCTCACAATTTTTAAGACAAATTATACTAAGTACAAATGTAGTTAGTTCATTGGAGGCATAATAAGAGGACTCTTAATTATTTGTGGAAATCTGAATAGAAATTCGATTTATAAAGTATAAATGGAGTGTGAAGAATAATTTCAATAGCCTTAAAATTATTGAACTGGGAAAAACTTGCAGATTGAATTCTTTGATAAATCTGAGATGACTGAGACAGTGAGAGTATGTTTGAAGGAAAGAGTCCAGTCAGACTTACTTCTGCCTTTAGTACACTTGTATTGAGTATTGCTATCAACTTAAAGGAAAAGTCCAGTCAGACTTATTTTTGTCTGTTGTACACTAGTATTTATTATTGCTATCAACTTAAAGGAAAAGTCCAGTCAGACTTATTTCTGTCTTTAGTACACTTGTAGAGTACTGCTATCAACATAAATAACACCTCAGTGACTTACTCAACTTTTGAAATCTTGTAAAGAAGTTCGACTGCACTTGACATGTGTTCAGCAATTTTTGAGATTTCCTGCAAGGATTTATGGGAAAACCTCCTTCAATTACATTATATTTACCACAGCCTCTTTGTCATGACTAATACAAATAGTGTCAAGACATGATAGCAATGAGCATCCTTGTTTAACTTACCTTCACCATAGAGAAATATGAGTCCAATTGTCATCAGCAGTGGATGTAGATTGAATTGTTGTTTGCTACCATCCCATGCAAAGCCACCTAAATACTTTCCCATCCATACACCTATCAAGGATATACCCACCAATCCAACCAATTGAGAACTTAGTACCAATAGTTGGAAGAAAATCATCTTGATTTCAAATTCACAAAACTACCAAGAAATCTGAAGAAAAACAAAACCAAATATCATTATTAGTCATTGTCACAACAAATGGCAGGCATGATGGCACTGTCAAAGACACATTACATTATTATTATCTTAGTTGTGTTTATTAGTGGAATTTATGCTCTGGCTTGCAACAATATCACAGAAACCCATGAGCCATGAGAACAAGTGTGATGTACATGTACTTGGGGTATTTGTTTGCAGTGTTCTCTGTGGCCATACTTTCATGAGTGTAGCAAGTGACAGTGCAGCAGACTGCAAGCATGAGTACCAATAGTCCTTAGTACCCACACTGGCACTCACACGGCGTTGGGTTCTGTTATTACATATGTTTATCTGAAAGAGAAAATTTCCATCAAAATTATACTATTACTACGCGATCATAGGCTTTAGTGTACAAATAATGAGTGCACCCTCATTTGCATATAATTTGCATACAAGTATGTAGTAATGTTTTCAGTATTGTGCTGTAGTGCAAATGCCACTTACATGTATGTCTAGTATGGGCGGGCACCAGTGCAAACAATCTCTGGTACATATGTCATAATTAGTGAAATTATTACATTTCAAAACAAATATTAAACATGCAACTGATTTGCCTTTCCAAAGAGAATGCTTTCTTGTCCAACGTGAGACTTACTTGTAAACTGGACAAATTATGCTTTCTGGACAAAGTTTATTAATTTATTTATTTCTCATACCAAGAGCTGAATCGTAAGTATAAACTCTGCAAACAAGGAATATAATGCAGGTGCAACATATTAGTTAAATTTTCTATGGAACCTCAAGTGATTGGATGTTTTAACGCAATTCCTACATCAGTGATATCAATAAGTCCTTTTTTCATTGATATTAACTTTACAAATCCGTGCTTTACTAGAAGGCACTTATTTGTGTACTACTGAACAGAACAGCCAGATATCCAAGTAATTTATTTCTTATCTTCGTTTAATATTTTGTAATTCCATACCATCTAGTCGTCAATGATCTCATGAATTAGTTATGAATACATTGTTGAGGTCTTATTTCAAAATCTCTACAAATTCTATGATTATCAAATTAGTGATAACTTCCATGTAGTTGTACATTGTATATTCTACAACTCTATGTTCACAACATATTATTATTTACACTAGTTATGTACATCCTTGTTTACATTGTCTTGGAGTATTATTTCAATTTTTTGAAAATAGGCTTTTATCGGTATACATGCATGTAAACTATAAGTGTACCCTTTAAAAAGGATGACAATAACAAAATTAAAGACAAATTTGCATATGAAGCAAGATCATCATGTAAAACTGAATATGCTGGTATGCAAGCATTTGTTATGAGTGATGAATTATATATTGGTGTACACGATTGTGGTTATAATTGTATCAATATCTACATGTACATGTCTGTATTTACATGTCATCCATGTGTGACAAAAAAGCCTTCCTAACTCTTCAATATCTCAGGCTTTCATGTCATACAAACCTGGTGAAGCATCGCCCTTTGGGAGGATCCACATATGTCTCAGTAAGAGTCTGAGGTGGAGCAGCTACAAACTGTACTTTGTAAAATTATGACGTCCAGGTATAAATTAATCATACTGGACTGTACATGTACTATGTACACAGCTGAAAATTATCACATGTAATAAAATTCATAATCATCATGTTATTGAAACGATAAAACATACAATAAACATTCCCATTGCACTGTGACTACTTTCTTTTGATCATTTAATAGTCTAGACATACTAGACTGCTACATTGTAAGTAGTCTAGACACCAGACTGCTAAGTTTTGTTGTAGTCTAGACATCAGACTGCTACATTGTAAGTTTTGTTGTAGTCTAGACACCAGACTGCTAAGTTTTGTTGTAGTCTAGACACCAGACTGCTAAGTTTTGTTGTAGTCTAGACACCAGACTGTTACATTGTAAGTTTTGTTGTAGTCTAGACACCAGACTAAGTTTTGTTGTAGTCTAGACACCAGACTGCTAAGTTTTGTTGTAGTCTAGACACCAGACTGCTACATTGTAAGTTTTGTTGTAGTCTAGACACCAGACTGCTAAGATTTGTTGTTGTATAGACACCAGACTGCTAAGTTTTGTTGTAGTCTAGACACCAGACTGCTAAGATTTCTTGTTGTATAGACACCAGACTGCTAAGTTTTGTTGTAGTCTAGACACCAGACTGGTAAGATTTGTGGTAGTCTAGACACCAGACTGCTAAGTTTTGTTGTAGTCTAGACACCAGACTGCTAAGTTTTGTTGTAGTCTTGGCACCAGACTGCTAAGTTTTGTTGTAGTGTAAACACCAGACTTCTAAGTTTTGTACACTTTGTAGTGTTATTGACTGTTATCGACTGATTAGATATTAAACTATACTGTATCTACACGTACATGATGATGACATCACTCTTAAATCCCAATGTTCGAGTTGGGCAGTTTTGGAATACTACTATGATATCTGTAGAACCATTCAGATTACATTCGATCACTCTTTTGTTCTGGACTAGCTTTTTGAGAAGCTCTCTAGAAAACCATTGTTAATTGTAAAATTTTAATCCTAATCTAGCCTTTAAAACATTACAAGTTCAAATGAAAATTCATCTGTATTGGTAACTCAATATGTTAGCTTAAATTTTGGATTCAAACACAAACTTGAAATTTGTTGCCTGAAATTTTGCCTGCATACTTCAGTCTTTGTCAACTAAGCTGAACTAATGCTTTCTCCCTTGCTAAGCTCATGAGTCCGCAAGGGCATGTGTTCTACATGGGTCTATCTGATGACAAAAGTCTGAAGTATGCAGGTAATAAACACAACACTACAAGTTGATCAAAACAGAATAATTATCAAGAATTCTACATATGTATGTGTTAAAGCACTCAAATACAGTATTTTTTCTCAGGTGTTTTGTGGATGGCATAAATTATGAAATTATCAATAATAATAATAATAATAAGATGATTTGTAATGCGCCTCATCTCTGAAGAGCTCGAAGCGCAGAGCAAGAGTGGATACAGAAATAGTTAATGGAAATGTGAATTCAAGGTAATGTGTATTAAATAAAATGAGAAAGAAAAACAGTTATTAGCAGTTGAATAGGTGAGTTTTGAGAGAATGTCTGAAGGTTGACAAAGATTTGGAATGGCGAAGATCAAAAGGGAGGTGGTTCCATGAAGTAGGGCCAATGTAAGAGAAGGATCTTTCACAAAATGTTTTGGTTGACACCCTTGGAACACAGAGAAGACGAGAATCAGAAGACGAGCGAAGTGGTCTTCGAGGAATGTATTGATGTAGAAGATCCGTGAGATATTGTGGGCCAATACCTACAACTGACTTGAAACAAATGGATGAAATTTTGTATTGAATACGTGAAGTGATAGGCAGCCAATGAAGTTTTCTAAGAAGAGGTTGTACATGATCGAACTTTTTAGCTTTGCAGACAAGCCGAGCTGCAGCATTTTGTACATGCTGTAGTCTGTCAGTGAGGTGTTTAGGACAACCAGAGAGAAGAGCATTACAATAGTCTAAGCGAGACAGGATGAGGTACAATACATGTAGGTAACTGCTTATAAGCAATGCAGTTGTAAATATACATTTTGTTTGTACAATGAGTCGTTTGCAAAGAGCTACACTGTACCATATAAACATATAGGTATGGAAAATGAAGGCATACATGACGCCATAATTGTTCACCTTTTTTAGAATCTAATACTAGTTACAAAGACAATTTTTTGGTACCTTAGGTCAATATTAAATTACATTAAATAACATGACTCTGTTAATATTCAATTTGTGACTTATAATCTTTGTAGAATATTCACTAGCCTCACATACTATTTATATGACTTTCAGTCGACAAAAGAAGACATTCATTACTTGCACAACTGAATCAAAGTGAAATTTCTGTACATATATTTTTACATCTCTAAATCTATAAATACATTTCCTTTTGCTATACATTTGATTGATTAGTATTAATTTTTGTAATAAGTTGCACAAGACGAGACGATACAACATTTAATTTGGAAAGTAGATAATACAGTGTAGCTTTTGTATCTAGTACACAAAATAAAGCCTAAAGGGAACACAGTATGTGTATATCTCTATCAGAACACCCAGAGACATTGTAAATTATACAATGTATTACTATCTCACTAGGTGATGTGTACACATATTACATTATTATCATTATTTTCTGTGGGACATTTTTGAAAAGAAGTTGTCTTTGTTATTGTTTATGAAGTGTATGATACAAATGATAGATGTATTTGTACATGTTAGATATTTCACGAATTGCTATTGCACAGGGTAATACATATTACATGTACAAATGTAAATGTACATTGACTATGATTTCTAGAGTAACATTTTGAAAAAAAAATCATGTGTGTAACTTTTTACACTGTTTCCACATATCTATACATATATATATGTAGACATTACAGACTGTTATTTTCAGAGTGATCTTTTTTTTAAAAAGAATTGGTCATCATTGTTACATATGCTATGAGAGGTATGACTCAATGAGAGATTAGACTGTACCCAGGACTGCACATACAAAGGGTTGAGTCTACCTGTATTAATGTGGATTCCAAATCAAATGAGATGTTTACTCTAATACTATCCAATATATGTCAGCCCTCAAATTAGATGGAATTACCAGCTGGCAATACTCGTCTACAAATATGTTACAGGTAATGTATCTAGTCTGTATATAAAAGATTATTCAAGAAATAAATAAAATAAAAAATGCATGTACATGTACTGTACAGACTACATGTATGATTTTCAGTGACATTTTAAAAAAGAAATCATCATCATTATTACTTATACAAGTGACATGAGACATTGATTGTAAATATACACAAACTACAACTAGACAGGAGTCTGATGCAGATTGACTGTACATAGAAAAAGAGTGGAGGCTAGATGAGAAATAATACATCTAGTCAACTTGACTGTACATAGAAAAAGGGTAGAGACTAGATGAGAAATAATACATCTAGTCAACTTGAATGTACATACAAAAGGATGGAGGCTAGATGAGAAAATAATTATACACCTAGTCAACTCAACTGTACAATGTAAAAGGGTGGAGGCTCGATGAGAAATATTACACCTACATGTACATGTAGTCAACTCGACTGTACATATAAAAGGGTGGAGGCTAGATGAGAAATATTACACCTAGTCAAATTAGATATTTCATACAGTGTGTACATTTACATTTGTATTTGACACTATGGTATTTGACACATTGCTGGAAATTGATTATTTGAAAATAAATCAGTCAAATTTTTAAGATCAATGTATGGTTTAAGTGCTAATATTGTAACAGGATGTGGCAAATTTAGTAAAATTCATGTCATTTCCTGAATAACTTTTAACACAATTCTTAATGAATAAAAAGCCTATGGCTGCAGATATATTTTAGCTATTTCTTTTCTGTCAACAGAAATGATGTTGAAATAATGTAGGGCCTGTCAATAGAGCATATATATGTGTAATCACCTGGAGTGTTGTATATCATTACATGTACTTACATGTAGTCTCAATGTGCTGGCTTCTATAATAGTCTTACTCTCCGACATATGTCATAGTTCATAGAATAATCCCAATTTAAATGACCATTTTCTTTTCTCTGTGGGCACGTTTTTATTGTCAATCTACATTACAAGATAGATCTGCATTGGCTGGGTAGCTTTATTGCTGTGCTATATATTAAATGTCAATTGTAAGCAATACTGATGGCTTCACTTGCACACACATATATACCGTACCTGTATGCAGTATTTCATCTACATCTAGGTAGTTTGAACTCAGTCAGTGTTTGTTCCCAGGGTTTAGTAACTCAATACAAAAAGGAGAATTTGATAAAATTTGTACACTTCTCAAAACATTACGCACAAATTATGGCGGGAAAACTGATATCGTAGAGACAAAGAATAGACGTGTAATCATTATTTCAGTTGGATAACCAAAATGTCAGCAAAATACATGAAGGTGGGGAGAAAGGATAGTTTTTGGGAGACCACGACAATATCTGGGAATAGGATTATATTTTGCAATAATTTTCATAAGGAAAAGGGGCAAATATCTAGGGAAAGTATATAAAGAGTGGGATGTAGATAGATTTGTCCCCTTGTTTACTACCCTTCACAAATAATGTCAACTGAATGAAATAATGTACCTGTAACATACATACAAATCAAATGCCACACCATTTACCCTGTAAATCAAAATTTGGTTTGCAGATTTTCATACTATTCTAGAACAAATACGCTTTAACTCACTTGGTTTCCATGGTAATCTGATAATCTTTTACAAAAATGCAATCATTAATAAATGTCAACCAAGGCATGAAATTGGACACTTGATAATTCTATATTATTGAAATTAGAACAGATGGCTTCATTTCATATCATTTTTTAAACAATTTTGTTTCATTCTAAAGATACGAATTATTGATGCTATAAATAACTGTCAATTCCATATATGTCAAACCAAACATCAAATATCTTTGATGATTGATGAAAATCAAATTCTCTGATTCTGTGTCTGTGTGTGATTGAAGCGAATTCATACATGCACTATATCTGTGCCTGAAATGCTTTTACTATGCGAGTCCTTGAAATGCACGAAGATGAGCGACATTGAAAAAACAGTCCCTGATGAAGTAGACACAGAGACGAGATGATACTATACAAAGGTTATCGTTTTACAAAGGCAGCCTCTCTTTCTTGACTTTGTCACCTATTCATTTAGATAAACACAGAAACACATACTGAAAAGAAGAAATACAACAGTTAGCTCACCTTCAGTGGTATGATGATACAGATTAGCAGCTATATCTACTGCCTTGGCTATAGTAGTAATCCTATGTACACCTACAATGTACCCAGATATCTTACGTGTATGGTGATTGAGATTGTGACTCAGCTCACTGCCATACATAGACTTTACATTTATTATGTAAATGATAGCAGATCATGTGACTTCTCTAAGACTCCTTTAGCTTAGTGTCACGAATTTTGATATCATTATGGTAATATGTCTGAGTAAACAGAACAAATTGCAGTATTCACAAATGCTGACGTTTACTGGGTGTCTGTGTTAACACTGAAGATCACAGAATTTTACAATTCAAATTTTGATTCCCAAAGACATGCTATATGTAGGACTAGATGAAATAATGGAATTTTGACAATTCACAATTCAAATTTTGATTCCGAATAATATGATAGGTCTGGATGAAATCACAGAACTGCTAATAATTCAAATTTTGATTCCCAACGACATGCTACATGTAGGACTGGATGAAAGAATGGAATTGTTCACAATTCAAATTTTGATTTCGAATAATATTGATAGGTCTGGATGAAATCACAGAATTGCTTGCAGTACGAATTTTGATTCCTACTGACATAATAAATGGGTCTGCATGAACTCTTTAGATTACACAATTGTTGACAATTCAAATTTTGATTCTAGGACAGACTGAACTCTTCAGATTGATGGCTTTGATTACAAGCTCTAATTAGGCGATCAACAAATGTCATTTCTATTCAGTAATGACAAATATTACAAATAGTCTAAAAACAATTGAATAGATCTCATTATAGCAGTATTAGTGTCTAAAGCCGGTCTTTAATTGATGTGGCTAATTTTATTCATCCATTGATTGTCCCTCACTACCATGGAAAAATACAGATGGCATTGTGACAGTCTACATTGTACTTTTAATAGGCAAAAATATTTTTAAAAATGTTTGTTTCTGATAACATGACTTCAGAAAATAGGACAAATGAAATTTTCTGTGGGTTAAAATGATATTTCAGAAAACGGCATTGACGACGTAATGTGTGAAGATAGCGTAGTGTAAAATCGGAACACAGTCGTCAGGAACTCTACTAATGAAGATTATAAAGCAGCCATTCTTCACCATTGCACTATCATGACTGCCCTCAGTGATTTAAAAAACAAAAACACAATGAAAGTAAGCTATTGTACATGTGTTCTAAAATCTGATCCAGGAATCTGTCTTCACAAACTGTACATGTATACCCTGTAGGCTTTAGCAGAGTTTGCATAGTGTCAGCTATATATAAATACATGTTCTGTACCTCTGAGCTGAGGAAAAAACATTAGTGTTATAAAATTCAATTCAGTGTGGGAAACTAACAATTCATAATGGTTGTTGTGTTAATATCATTATTATTATTTTTTGTGACATTGTAAACCGACAAATAAGATTCAGGGGGAGGGGCGATCAATATAAGCAAAGTTTAAAGGTTACACTCCATATATGCCCTTACATAACCTATTTCTTTCAGTTCTCCCCACAGCTTTGGCTCTATGTCAAACTGTAAAACACATACTCAATTCTTGTGGGAAGACGTCAAAATACCAGTTTACGGAAGAAACTCTTACACAGTTTATGTTTGTATCTCAGTCTCTTACACCTGCTCCACCCACAGAGTTTTTATTATTATTAAAAGTTTGCGAACCTGGTAACAGAAAGGAGATATCAGGAAAAATTTACATATGAGTTTCCCATATTTGTATAATTTTTGAGGATTACCTCAGTAAAGTACATGTAACTTACTCAGGTAGATTTTACCACCCATGTACCACTCATATAGTGTTGCAGACATCAAAGGGCAATGTTCTCATAAATATCAGTAATACTTTACATAAACAGATGTTGTACATATTTATCACACTATCATATAGCACTTATACCAATATTAATTGTTATTCACTTCCTGTAATCTCTAGCTATTAGTTTATTATAGTTGGAAATAAAGACATTTCGTTTTTAGCCACACTATGAGCGACTCCTCTCTCTGTCTCTCTCTCCCTCTCTCCCCCCCCTCTCTCTCTCTCTCTCTCTCTCTCTTCCCCCCCCTCTCTCTCTCTCTCTCTCCCCCCTCTCTCTCTCTCCCCCCCTCTCCCCCCCCTCTCTCTCTCTCTCTCTCTCCCTCTCCCTCTCCCTCTCTCTCTCTCTCTCTCTCTCTCTCTCTCTCTCTCTCTCTCTCTCTCTCTCTCTCTCTCTCTCTCTCTCTCTCTCTCTCTCTCTCTCTCTCTCTCTCTCTCTCTCTCTCTCTCTCTCTCTCTCTCTACCCTTTCCCACCCTCTACATGTACCTCACAGCAACCTGCCTTCTATTATGCCTAGCCACACATAGCAAAAACAATATCACGGTGTCATAAATATACATGGAGACATGAAGAATATCAGAGGTTACTATGTAGGTGACACTTTATAGCTGTTATGCTAAATAGAATCTAGTTCTGAAAACAGATGTAAAATGTGATTGATAGTGTTTTGTTACACCTGGAGAACTTAGTGAGTGAATGATGACACAACAAAATGGCTTCCAAAAGGACATTAAAGTACGTTTTCATCTTAGTTTCAACTTCATCTCAAAATATAGTTCAAGGTTCAATAAATGGTGTAGACATGTACATTCTCTGACATTAAGTCACGGTTATTAACTGACAAAATTTGTCAACATAAAATGAAAATGATTTTAAAACAAACACAAACCTCTTTTGAGACCATATATAGGACTACACTGTAGTCCAGAATCCAGGGTGTGCCTTTAAGCAGTGGAATAAATGTACTACAATGTATAAATACAGTGTTTGGTAACTTTAATAGTGCTTTGCATATCAATATACAGTGATCCAGTGTTGACTTGTTGCAACTTTGACTGGTACATGTACATGTATGTACATGTATCTGTGTATTAACAGAATTCAGTAAATACTAGTACATGTAACATATCTGACTGTTTTGCAAGCCAGCTTATTTAATACCTGCACAGTATTCCTGTTATTTAACACAACAACAAACCTTAACCAAGGTCTCAGACTCTTACACAAGTTTGTTTGATCACGTTTCATAAGCTGTACCCCACTGATTTACATATTCAAATTACTGGAACATACTGATTATGCATATTAAAATCGCTATGCAAAGAAGGACATCATAGTTGCTGTAAACACAGACTGTGCTGTAAATAAACATATAGCCGAGATAACATAATGACTTGCATATTCAAATTGTTGTTTATTTATTGTTGCTGTAAATAAATTATTTGCATACCTTACATCATCTCACATTTGATGACTATTTACTAATAACAAACTGAATAAGAAACCCTGGAGTATACATCATAGTCCTGGGTATAATTTAATTTAAAACAATTATTAATTGGCCTAACGAACTACAAACTGGACTTGGTATTAACTAAAAATACATACTAAACTACAGCGAATTTCACAATACCGTTCAGCTTTTCTGTTTGATACAACCACACAGAAACCAATAAGAAACTGGACATGATAGCAAAATTGAATGAGTACAGTTTCTTGCTACATTTTGTCTAATTAAAATGAACTACACATGCCATCATACAGACATCAAATGAACACTGAAAAGGGCATTTTAAGTGCCTTCGTCAGGTGTTTGATACTAGGAAAAACATTGGCACAAGAATGTCTGCATGGAGTTGCAATACATTTAAATGGTTTATTTCATTTAGATTACAATATAGCAAAACATATGATCTTTCTATTGAAGTGTGGCATATGCAGTTTCTTGTTGGTTTCTGTGTGGGGTTATATCAAACAGAAAAGCTGACTGTATATGCATTAATTTGATTACATAATACATACACAAAACATCTGTCATACAAAGATAGTAGTTATATATATATATTGAGTGTAGACATGTGAAATTCAATATGACAAAAAGAATATACATGAACTATGTGAACAGTGGTATATGTGCTGAGGAACTTCTTGAAAATAATTTGGTTGTAATTTTGGTGACATTTTCAGTATGTTAGGTAAAATGGCCTGCTCTAGTCTTGAGTGTATGTGTTAATATTTTAATGAGCGATGGTCATGGTACATGTATGTGTATAATCGACAAAATTATCACATATTCTGAACAGATTTTGAGATAGTTGTAGTCATACATGTATGACTCATGGGTAGTTTCAGTTTCATTTTTATTCCTAATGTGCTAATTTTTCCGAAAAAATTCTAATTTTTTCAATATCTTCACATTTGTTTTGTATTTCATTTGCTGCTAGTTATGCTGTTTATTCTCCTATTTTTGATATCTGCCTTTAAATTTGATGGAAAATCCCTAGTTCTGCATGTTGTAGACAGAGCGAGTCAGGACACAATTCTCTAACAATGGCATTGCTCCTTCCATCTCTGTCCTCCAAAAACTTGGAAAGATACACAAAAGACCAGATCTAGCCCTGCACTACCTACAACCCCCCCCCCCCCCATAAGGTATTCCTTAAAGTATGTACATCTACCAAGTAATTTTGAAATCTCAATTTTTATACCAAAATTCAAAACATAATATGCGTATCAATGATTGCATAATCATTTCACCTGTACTATCAACTTAAAATTAAATGATACAGAAATATGACAACTGTAATAAACATTTATAGTTGATTTACAGGTACAGTAGTCTCATCACCTTGTACATTGAAATAAGCCTACAATAAATACTCACAGAAAACTAATCTAATATCATTTTTTATGTCAGCACATGACTTGGAGGGAAAACAAAATCACCTAGCATGTTTTCAGTACATGCATTGTTATAATACCTTAGGATGAAATAAATGTCCTGCCATCACATCACTTTTGATATGTTAAATCTACACACAATTGGTTTTGAACAAATTGGAATTGGACTTTCCACAAATACATCATGGTTCATGTCTGTGCTAGCCTAGAAGCCAGGCAATCATGGATGGGGGTAATTTTGAATTTTGATTTCCCCATATTTTGCTATTTCACTCAGTGACTGATTTAAAATGAGTATTAAACCTCTCCTTACTAGTCATGTCAAAGTGCACGATTTAGACAAGACAACACACAGTAGTTCCTATAATGTACTACTACATGCACCTTAGTGAGAATCTGACGAATTTTTTCAGACACGACCTGAATGGAATAATGCAAAGACATTAGTGTTCATTCCAAAATCAAAATAACCACTAAAGCCATCAAGATATGGACTAAGCTAATAGTTTATAGGTAGATAGTTTAAAATACCTGTGTGAGGTGACTCTGAGTTCATATCATTGCAATGTAACCTGGGTGTGGATGGTACAAGTTAGATTTGTCTATTGTGGAAACAACAGGTTATGTTGACAGCGTGATATAACTTGTACAGAAGACTGTAAATTATTGACCAGTGTGAAATTCCATTCATCCATCTTTATGTTAGTTTCAATGTATTCAGATCACAACCAATGTACATTTCAATCATACAATGGAGACATGATGGGTGAATGGTTAGCGTGACTGGCTTGGAATCTAAAGGTTGCAGGTTCGAGCCCCGTCGCTGCCTGCTGTTTGTTTCTGAGTGACTAAAGTCCTTGGGCAAGATTTGAACCACGACTGTGCCTCAGTCAACCCAGCTGTTTAATTGGGGACCTGGTAGGATGTAGGTTGTATTGTGAAGGCTTTAATCCTATGCGCTTAAATGGCTGCAATGGATTGTATGCTCCCCGGGGAGTTGAGGAAGACTAAAGGGCCGTTGTACCGTTCTGATCCTAGCCAGGGGTAATAATTGTAAAGCGCTTTGAGCACGGAGTAGGAAAGCTTAAACCCAGCATTATTATTACAATAATAAAAATTCTAACACATTATTACAATCATTGTATCAGTAATAATAACTTCTTATTAAATTATCATATTCAATAACATTTTGGTCACATTACCATGTATCAAATCATATCACTCTCAGATTCATAAAGAAATGTACCAATTGAAATGACAAAACTATATATATGATATTAATATGTGTCTGATCATGGGAAATGTTACAGATATTAATCATCACAATTATTCTAATTTTAAGGTCATAAGTACGACATGAGGTCAAATCACTGGGCAGATGAAACATTGCATACAAAATGTGACTAGGTAGTCTGGATATTTCATTTTCATAATCAAATGCACACACACACACACACACACACACACACACACACACGCACGGATGTATCTCGTTGACACATTCTATGATTAAAGCAATGAGTTTACAGAAATATAATAAGGCTTAATAAAAAAAATTGTGTGGTTCTGGTTACACTCAATTTTGGAATAGGTGGGGTAAGTAGATTTTTTAAATTTATTTTATTACATTTTTTGTTTTCTGTGTGTGTGTCTACTTCAGGTTTTCCATTGTTTTCAAAATGGTCAGTTTTATCTTGTCTTTTTAAGTTGATGGCAGTTTCCGCATCCACTATTTCTCGTGAGACTTCACAATTTTTGCGATTTTATTATTTTTTTCCTCGAATACGTAAAAAAGTTTAGGGTCGGCAGTGAAAAGATAGGTGGGGTCAGGCAACTGGACCCAACCAATTATTTGTTTAGGCCTAACATAGAATTATGTTTACATATGATACCACCATGAGTATACATTGTTTCAAAAATGGTATAATATGCAAGCATTCACATGAACATGCTATGTACACGTCTTAATTTAGCACAATCTACTACATAATGATCGATACAAAAGTTGGTTTTAACACGATGAGACCATTTCCTATGATCGTTTGTCTGTACACAATAAATCACGTTTTGCCTCGCCTCGCTTCTTGTTTACAACGAACACCATTGAAGATTAGATAATATCACACCCTTTTACGGATTCTTTTTAAATAAAACGCAATACATGAACTATGTTGGGTTTTTAATTCTACGAGCATTAGCTGCAATTGTCATGTTTGCATAGCATACCTGATAGTGTTACAACAATAGGTTAAATAAACGACATATTCAAACATGCAGTGTACACTTTACAATTGACCATGTTGACCTTAGCCCTTCTAAGTTCTATAACCGTTTATAACCCAACGTAGTAGCAGCTATCATGTTTCATACTACTCACCTCTAACACTGTATGCAGTTCGTTATCTTGTCATGTGAAAGCTAGTTAAAGTGGAGAAGTGAACACGCTTACATAAGTCATCAAAGAAGGTGGTATATCATATAGGTATGAACCATATGCCAACTGATTCGGATTGTTATAAAAATGTACTAGTCATGTAATCGATGTTTAGAGCGCCCTCGCACGATGTAAGTTGCTGTGACCCAAAGGTCAACAGGGAGCCCATGCCGACAACCAAATAAATAGATAAATAAATAAATAAATAAATGAAAATAAATATAAATGAAAACCAATGCATAAGTAAATGAAAATACCATAAATACATGAATAATGGGGATAATAATAATATGTTTATTGCTATAACCCATTTGTGGTTTATTTTTTTATTTTTAAAAAATAAATTACACACCCTTTATACCTATTAGCTGTAGCAACACTGAGACCTATTACATGTTTATGAATACAGAAATGTTTAATACTGTTGTAAAATATATGTATAACAGAAGTGAAATAGAGGATGAATATCACTTTCTTTTAGTATGTTCATTCTACGACGATGAAAGAAAAAAAACTCATAGCCGAACCAATTTTGATATTTAAAGTTCACAAGACTAATAAGAACAGATGAACCTGAAGTTCTGACATCCTTTATAGGTAAATTTACAATCAATGCATTCAAACAAAGAGAGACGCTTACAATCTTAAAGTGAATTGGTGTAATTTCAGTCGTCTACTATTAAAGCTGATGTGACTTTACTATGTTGTCACAATGTGTGTGTGTGTATTTTTTTTATTTTGTAACTTGTATGGACCTGAAGCCTGGAAATGCAAAGTTTACGTGCATGTATAAATATATGACATTATGATAAATTCAGGCCTGTGACATGTCTGTGTGTAGTACAGGTGAACACATCCATGCATACAGTCATGTACCGTCACACAGTTACTGTCACTCGTAGAAAACTTTGGCAGCTAGAACCTGTGACATACCTGAATACACATCAATGTATCAGCAGTGAACCAACAGCAATGTATACAGTAATGAATAATGTAGCCTCTACACCTCTGTTGACAGGCCTGTGGCCGACTATACAGCTCTGTTAAAATCCACACACACTCTTCGCTGACAAAGTACCACAGGATTGATGATCACAATAAATGCGCGACATATAGCCGCGGGTGGCGCTATTCAACATCCTGGCATTTATTCTAGACTGTCTGTTTGTCGTCAACGCTGCAGCAGACGACTGTGACATTTTTTGTATCATGAATACGAGAAAAAACTCAGGGAAAAAACTGATAGATTTCAACTATTGAATGATATCAACATACACCACATAGGACGAATCAGGACACAAACTAGAACTGTTTCAAAGTCAGTACTGTACTCGGTGGAAAGAATAATTGCAAAACGAGTTAAAGGCTGAGGTGAGTTTACAATTTTTTATTCTGTCGTCTGCAAATACACTCATAGGCACTTGAAGCGATATATTTGAAAATTTGAATAAAACACAGTATAATGTACACCTGTGTCAGTGTCTATCTTTGAATGTACTACCCTAGTTACTAGTATAGTAGTATATATGGAAGGTATGTAAGTTTTCCAACGGAAAAAATATCCGTCACATATATGTCCGTCGTCTGCACCATTTTTTCAACAATCTCTCTCTCCATTAAATTTGAATTCAGCAAATATTCTGATAACACCATGCTTTCTAGAAACCAACACACCTATATTTAATAAAACCTACCATCAATTGTCAAGTATTTCACGGGAAGGTGTACATTTTGGTGACTTTTTCCGTACTACTGTCATGTCACAAAACACGTTAACACGATAGTTGATAGCTCTGGATGTATGCGCTACGGTGGAAAGACGTGTCGAACATCGTAGCATCCAGAGCTAGGTAGTTGACAATTCACCCTTGACCTCTCAAGTTAAGTCACTCAATCGTGTCGCTATTGTTCAATGACCCCCCCCCCCCCATGACTCAAACTATGGTGCACAAGTTGTCGTCTGCGTAGCTGGTGCACCTCATGGTAGAGAGATGGTTGAAAAAATGGTGCAGACGACGGATATTTTACACACCCTCCCTATAATACTAGTAGTAGATAGGATAGTATACATACTCAAGATATATGCTCTTATGTTACATTCAAAGATAGACACTGATCGACACAATGTAGAGGTGTACATTATACTATTTTATTCATATTTTCATAGTTATCAGTTCAAGTGCTTGTACAAGTACTGCAACTAAAACGTTAAAGGTTCAGTGACAATGACAATGTGGAGTGCTAAACTGAAACGATTCAGGCCTGATCACGTGACTTTCTGAATGTCGTGGTTGGTTTAATACACATTAACATTGGGGACGGCGACAGTCTGCGGAGTTTGACACTGTTTACAGATATTTACTATCTAGGACTCACGGACCTACGTATCAATAGTAATTTAAAAAGAAATTAAAACTGAAATATTTGACTTTGAGGCGATAAGGGATTTCTCAGATTTTCGACTCAGGATTTCGTAAATTATTTTTAGATTTCACCCCAAGTCATTGTCTTCTTGAGAAAACACGGCATGACTATGTAGAAACAGCAAGAAACAAATGTGAAATTGACGAAGTATTAAAGTGATCAAGGCATCACATCGACTCGGGAGAAAAAATTATAAAGTAATTATTCAATGAAATATATTCAACGTACCACTACTTCTAGAGATGTTTCTTTTTAAATGTCACCCTAAGGTATATCATCAACTGTTTTGCAGCAATATTACATGTAATACACAACGCCCACAGCAAGAATTAAGAACGAAGCAGAAAGACTGCACAGAAGTGTTCTGTGCGCTTGCATAGAACGAAATGTCGCCGCATTTATTGTGATGCTTCCATGATTACACTGAGGAGCAAAGTTTTATTTGGAGTGAGGGGGGGAAACCCGGGGGGGGGGGGTTTCAGGTCTGAACGTAGGCTCTTTAAAGAAGATAGATCTCGAATGGTGTAATTTAAACCCACTGCTGTTTTATGTTTGAGTCCCTCTGTGATAAATCGAGAGACTGTTTCTTACCGTTCGAGAAGTTACATCGTCTCAGGCTTTGCGCCCTCAGCGATGAATATGGAAACCCGAGCTCCAACATAATAAGTGTTGTCAATCACTTTATAAACAATAATTGTAATTGCTGTCATTCCACTTATATGTTATAGAGTGGCGGCTATCGTTCCACTTTTTAAATAAAGTAGAGGATATCATTCAACTCACTAAATGTAATCAACGGTGTCATTCCACCGGTAAGGTTTTCATACAGTATAGTGTTGTCATTCGTTTTCCAAAGCATTGCAACTGCTGTCATTCCCACTTATGTTATATAGTGGAGGCTGTTTTGAATAGAGTAGAGGGTGTCATTCAACTTACTAAATGCAGTAAAGAGTGTAATTCCAGCGATTTCATAGGGTAAAGGCAGTTTTCTGTCATTCCAGTTGTCATTCGATTTAAGGTCACCCGAAGGATAGCACTAGACTACCACATACTGAAAACACTCCTGGTACAAAATGTATACAGGTAGCTCAGCCCACATCTCCAAACTCCCACTTCAATACATATTTTAAAGTAACGAATATGTGTCCCTACTGCTATAGAGGGCGTGCAACGTAGTTTGATGGTAAAACCTGAAGTTGTACACACCATACGTACATGCAGGAGCAAACCAAATCATTTCAAGGGTTAAAATCAGACTCATTTTTATTCATAGTCTGGAGATTTTTAGATTTTAGACTTTCAGATTGTAGGCTTTGTCTGGGGAGTCTAGATCTAAAACCGATTTAACATGACTGTATACGTAGATTTAAATCTTGTACACCTTCAGAATAAGGGTTACATTCTGTAATTAGGTGTCCGAAAGCCTGCTGTATTTTCTCTGACAATTTCAGCAGCGGTAATTTGTTTCAGTGAACAATAATAGCTGCTGATGGTTATCACGTAAGAGTCGTGTAAAGGGTAAAACAAGTAGACACGTCAATCAAATGTTGTCCTTCAGCTTATCATCTTCCCGTACTATGTTTACATAGCGTAATTTACAATTCCAACCGTCCTCACTATAGTGTCAGCATTACAAAGTGCAGGAGATGACCTATACAGACTACTCGATATATACCCGTATCATCAAATATACATTCACTAGAAAATAGACTATCATATAACGTTAGATAGCCCAAGCAGACGACAGTGTGTTTACACGTTACATGCGTTCGAAGCGAACATAATGCTCGATGCATCGACCTTGTTGTCTCACGCTTGAAATAATGGAACGCAATGAGGGGGTCATGATGTAATGCCATTCTACTAGCATCCATGATTAAAATGTCTACTCTAACACGTACTTATTGATGGTTATGGTCTCTTCAATATGTATTTGATTAGTTTTAGGTGTACGCATATACTTTGTATTCACTGAAGATAGTATTATAATGGGCATCTTCTGTCGTAAGTAACAGGATATCGTATTCTCGACTACATCTATTAGCGGAACTAGGTATTCATTTGGATTGTCATCAAAGATCCTTTATGTTTCCTCAGGCTTGGGTTTAGCATACACAAAAATGATATTTGAACACCTTTCATGCAATTTGTCGATTCCTCGCGTGCTAACGTGATTTCACAACGTGGAATCTTCTCTGCGTTTTATGTTATATCATATTTCGACATGTCAACTTCATTTGTTTCCTAGCAACTGTAGTCATGGCTTTTGAGATTGTGAAACTTAAATAATTATTGCTTTTGTGATAAGTAGATTGTCTTCTTAACGTTACGGTACTAATTTGCAGTATAATCAGTTATTCTCTAACGTCATTGATTCAAGGTATTTATGAGTTTTGGCACAGGAATATGGCTACATGGGTTTGTGTTTGACATACACATTACCAAATAGAGTACTAGTATAGCATTTAGACAACTCTCTGATCGAGACGGTTTTGTCTGTACGTCAAATGAGATTTCGATAGCTACAAGAAATTTGCTTATTTAATCATTTAAACTCTGAATAAATAATACAGATATTTAGATGTATCTTTGTATACTCAAATATCAATATGTTGTCATTTGTGCACACAATCACATTTATGCACAAATCACATAAATCAACTGACAATGTCGCCATTGAAATGTGAAGACAAGATATGTCGATGTCATTCATAATGTCAACTTTAAAGGTATCTCTTCTAACCTACTCGGATCTCTATACATTTAGTACCCAATACTTTCAAACAAAATGCAAGGATGCGACATCAATAGAAGAGAGACAGAGAGACAGAGAGACAGACAGACAGACAGACAGACAGACAGACAGACAGGCAGGCAGACAGGCAGACAGACAGACAGACAGACAGACAGACAGACAGATAGACAGACAGACAGACAGACAGACAGACAGACAGACAGACAGACAGACAGACAGACAGACAGACAGACAGACAGACTATCTTCATATTAATTTTTTGTGGTGTATTCTATGCTACTTACATGTCCTGTTATTTCGTATAATACAAGGGTCATTGAAATCGTACCATATGATCAGAGTCAGACTCTGTCATTATGATTAGTGTAATTATTCATATTTTTATGGAAAATAGAGCGCCGAAGGTACGACTTTTGTGAGCCTACGAACAACAAACGCTTAAGGCGCTCGTACTGAAGTTCGCTCTTCCCCATACTAAATTAATCTCTATAACTTAATGGACGTGTGTCAATGAACGGTATGCTCATGCTTTGAGATGGAAGAGTGTAACTTTATCAACCATATTGTACAGTCTACGAAGTCTACCAGATGATTGACCATTAATTGTTATTCAATTATCATACTTCAGCTCGGAAACTCACCGCATGTTAATTAGAAACAAACCCCCGTATATCCACTCAACGGAGATAGTGACAGTGATTATTACTACTTCATTACATATTGATAGGAGGCAAATGTCAACAAAGGCCATTTATACGGTGACACTTTACACCCAGGTTACACTAAGTAAATGTCTCACTGTAACTATGTTAATGGGTACCAGTATTTCTATATAAAGCTTCTTCGCGTGAGCGATTTGTGATATACATAGCATTTTTGTGAGGGCGGGATTTAATACTGCCATGACACGCAAAAGTGACATTATGCATTAATTTTCACCCGATATCGATAATAGTGTCAATCACTGTCTTCCATAAGTGAAAAAAAACGTGAATAAGGGATAATGCTATGTATGTATGTATGTATGTATGTATGTATGTATGTATGTATGTATGTATGTATGTATGTATGTATGTATGTATGTATGTGTGTGTGTGTGTGTGTGTGTGTGTGTGTGTATGTATGTATGTATGTATGTATGTATGTAAGTATGTATGTGTGTGTGTGTATGGATGGATGGATGGATGTATGAATGTATGTATGTATGTATGTATGTATGCATGCATGTATGTATGTGTGTGTGCATGTATGTATGTATGTATGTATGTATGTGTGTGTGTGTATGTTTGTTTGTGTGTGTATGTGTGTGTGTATGTATGTGTGTGTGTATGTATGTATGTATGTATGTATGTATGTATGTATGTATGTATGTATGTGTGTGTGTGTGTGTGTGTATGTATGTATGTATGTATGTATGTATGTATGTATGTGTGTGTGTGTGTGTATGTATGTATGTATGTATGTATGTATGTATGTATGTATGTATGTATGTATGTATGTATGTATGTATGTATGTGTTGGGGTGTGTGTATGTATATATCTATATATGTATGCATGCATGTATTGCTTAATGTTTCAAATATGAATATTTTTTAGTCGCAACGTTTTCAAATAACGAGTCCTAAATTGTCAAGATGATTTGAATACAAAGATAAAATCACTAAAATTGTCAATAATATTGAACAATGTACTCTACAAAAATTATTCTTCAATGTTGAAATCCAGAAATAGTCCCTAGTCTATCGAGAACGAGCCTTTAACTTAATCTCCCTAAACACTAATTACTACAGAGATTGACTTTGACCTTTAAAGCAGTAATTCCCCCTAAGGAAATCAACATCTAAATACTAGAAAACCTGAAGGTGATAGAAACGCCAAACAATAAGATTACTGGTTTATATCGACAAAGATTCTTAAAAGTCCCTCTTCACAAGGAAAAACGGGAAATTGATAAATCTAAATGTGAAGGAAACATAATGGTTTACTTTAAGCTATTTATCAACGACTTATGATGAAATAATAAAACTGATAGTAAAAAAAAAAGATAATAGTTTTAAGTCGGAAATTGAAGTTTTCAGATAATTTACGATATTCCGACTGTTTGATATCTTTCAATGCACATGTATTTGTAAGAATGCTTCGGGCTACTCTTATCGGCAGTGGACGATGCAACATCTATATCGTATTCAATTCATAAAATAAGCCATCGTTGCTAAGTTACGATGACAACCTTACAGGTTTCAATTGGAAGTGATGAGCCCTATCTTTTCAGTGTCCTTCTTTATTTGGTGTGATATTTCTTTTTCTCATCTAAGCTTTCTGTGTTAAATTGACCCCCAAGTACGAATTGTCAGCACTGTATCTTATACGATTTCTCTTTCTTACTGTAAACATGAAAAGGGTTATGGCATACTCTGATGTATCATGCTCGAAAAAAAAATTGTTCGACATACATCTTACTGCAGCAGTTATATTTTAATGAGTATTTACAACTTCTTGATATATATATAGATGAAAGTCTTGAGTTGCAGATGAATTTCCGTTGTGATATTAATGATTAAATCTTGCCATGTTGCTTTTAGGAATTAAGAATTCAGGAAGTTTTCATATTATTATTTGATAATTCTATACAAATGACTAATCGAGCTTCCGTAATGTTCTTACTTACAAAATCTACCAAAAGATATTGTACAGTTCACGTAGACGACGTTCATGTAAGCTATAAAAATAACAAAAAAATATCGCAGAAAACATATGCGTGACTCCATTACACATGATGGTCCTATAAAAACGGTTTTCATTTGCAATTTTGTAATATAATATTACGAGCTGATGCACACGCGATAATATTGTCATAGTATCCGGTGTATGTGTTGGCACCACAGGATATTGATACAGCATTTCAATCCCTAGATTTGAAATATGAAGAATTAACAATGACAAATCATTGAATTTGTCTGTGCCTTGAACAAACAAATTCAACCAAACGTCATGTATTTATGTGTATGTGTAGAATTACTTCACTTCTTCTCTCGTAGGTGAACTAAGAAAAATATGATCGTAGATTGGTGTATGATTTTATGTTGATACATTTAATAAAGGTCCTAATCTGGAAATTATAAATCGCAATGACATAAGCCTTCGGGATTTAGCTATAATTACATTTTGGTTTGATACAATCATATCAAATATAGTCCCATATTTATGGCTGCATTATACGCAAAGGGGAAATCACAAGATTGATTGATTACTTATTTATTACTTTGTTTGACGTTTGAAGGACGTATAAATATTTAAAATGACATTATAAACATGGGAAATCCATACAAGCTTGTGACTGTGGATATTGTTTTATTGGCAGTTGCAGTGGTGTTTTAACCTTTGAAAGAATGTTACATCTAAAGGATATTCCATCAAACCAATCATTAGCAGTGTATTCTCAATCCAGCATATATGAGAATGACTCCGGGAGAAACGGAATCTTACCCCGAAGCGCACTCCACGTACCTAGTTACTTACGCTTATTAACAGTCAAATATCAGACAGATATAAAAACGAAGCGAGAAAGCATCATTACAATAAATATGGGCCTAATGTTTACTTTATGTATTGCCGTAAAAGTCTGAACTTTCACACACTGTCGTAAAAAGTTGACCTTACGGTGACTGTCAAAACAAAGTACGAGCGCTTTCAGGAATAATGAGTGGATGTGTTTTAGGAGACCAGATTCAATAATTATTTTAAAAGGAATCTTTTGGCATATCGTGTATAGAGACATAATTCGCCACAGTATGGATTCATATCTGTCATTTATCATTGGCACATAAGAGAAAGTGCAATACATACGCAATTATCATGTCTGTTACATTTGCTGGGATTAGTTTTAATACCGTCTGTTGCCTAGCAAAGATCTAAACATAGAGCATAAATGTATCCATCAAATTTTAATTTTCCAAGGTTCATAAGTTACATATCCCCTGAAGGCATTGATTATATTTTCTAAGAACAGATACCTATTTAATAATCTTCGTCCTCAAATGATGAATATTTCTGAAATATTGCACAAACGCATTTATTGCATTTATACATCTCTACGCATAAGACTTATAATCTCATGTTAAGAAGAGAAATAAATATATGGACCTATGACATCATACAAACTGTGACTCATGGTGTTACTCATATAAGCTTATCTGTCTTCACATCAAAACGTTATTGGAAATAGTGTGAACTTTTATGTAAAATCTTGCTAGAAGGAAAATTGATGAGAACTTGTAAATGTAAAGGTTACAAATTGCCAACGTGTGTTGATGTTCAAACCGTTATAAATCTCACTGCATGAAAAAGCTGAAATCCAAACTGTATTAGAGTGGACAATTGCCTGTATTAGGGGTGAAGACAGTCGAATACATGCTTTGTACAGGAAGTATTTCCCACGAATATATGGTGAATACAGGTGAACAGAATAAGAATATGCACTCATTATACACACAGGAAGAATACTTTACCTGTATTTACCTATATTCATCAACAGTGTTTGTCTGTATTCAGCTATATAATCTAGACATACCCAGCATCAAATGCAGATTTTCCTGTATTCAACTTAGTATTAACCTGTATTTGTGTTGTTTTTGAATATATTATCAGCTCATTTCCATATGACTTCAATGTGGCCAACCTCAAACTTTTCAATATATTTCAATTTTTTAATTTCACATCTACCATGTAGTTACATTTATATTCATGCAAAATACCAGACTCTCTAGTCTTGCTTATTGAATGACATTCGAATTCATTATCAAGTTTATTCAATGTTTTGCATTTTCACTAATTGTTGTCATCAAATTTCATAATACAACAAAGATATATCGGGATGAATAAATTTGGCAAAAACATCAACAATTGTTTGGATTATGATGAAAATATCAAAATCTTTTAGATTTTGGGGGTTAAATTAATCAATCTTGAATCAAATGGGAAATGTTTCTCTTAAAATGGACGGGGTGGTTGGATGGTTTAACAATTAAAAAGTATACATGTCAGCTTTTTTGTTTGAACAGGTTTCTATCGGGCATAAATGGCGGGAGCAGTTACTTAAATCCAGGAAGGGGGGGGGGGGTACTTGAAAAACATTTGAGGGTGTGAAGGGAGTATAAAACAAATAAGCTTAAGGGGTCGCGACAGAAAATCTCCCGAAACCCCCCCCCCCCACCCAGGTGTTTATGAAAGCAGCCTTAGTTGGTGCATATAAGGTTGAATTTAAAAATGGATGAAAGGATTAACTCAGATAGATTAATCTCAAGAGAATAGTCGCCTTGTGAGGAACCTCTTTCCTAATGGAAAGGATCAAGGTCAACTAAATAAGCCCCTAGACTAGTTATAAATGTCAATTAACTGATACTATGGAGTCAAGGTACTCTGAACTTTAACTGAAATCAAGTAATCTAGAATTAATACAGTAAATGAATGTGAACCTAATTGAAATGAATGTATGGATGTTGTCTGTAAAACAAGAATAAATGACAATGTATCACTCCAAATATTCTTTTCAAATTCAGATATATATATATATATATATATATATATATATATATATATATATATATATATATATATATATATATATATATATATATATATATATATATATATATATATATATATAACTCGGTGAGTATCAATCTGCTATAAGACAGTGCTCTATACCGCAGTGGCAGAGCGTAATAGTTTTGGTAGTACTGGAACTCTTTCTTGGGTGTAACTCGGAGTTTCACGCATATTGCGATCATCAGACACTCTGATCATCAGTGTCTGATGATCGCAATATGCGTGAAACTCCGAGTTACACCCAAGAAAGAGTTCCAGTACTACCAAAACTATATATATATATATATATATATATATATATATATATATATATACATACATATAGTTACTATTACGCTCTGCCACTGCGGTATAGAGCACTGTCTTAGCAGATTGATACTCACCGAGTTATATATACATACATATATATTATGTATAGATAGATAGATAGATAGATAGATAGATAGATAGATAGATAGATAGATAGATAGATAGATAGATAGATAGATAGATAGATAGATAGATAGATAGATAGATAGATAGATAGATAGATAGATAAATGAATAAATAAATAAATAAATAAACAGATAGCTATAGATAGATAGAGTATGACTTTGCAGCATTATTAAAAGTGAGCATTGAATATTGACACTTTAGTCAGTGATGGTACGTGACTATAGAAAGTGTTCTGATTTAAGAAAAGTCCATTCTTTGTTTTCTTATCCCTGTGCTGTGAGGTCTGAAAAACTCTTTGTGGCCCGATTTCTATTTTTGCAAACACATTGTATGGCTCACATATCAAGTTCCAATAGCCCTTCACTGTCCCGATATCATTTCCAATGCCATGATATCAGCTCAACCAGGTAATCAGTTCCTATGCCCGTGTATAATGTATAATACACATCTATACAATATCCATTATCTCAGTTTCCTTTGAGTTACATAAACAACTAATCCAATGCTCATACGTCAGTGTTTCTTATCTTATACCCATTTATCATCACTAGTGCCAATACACCATTCTCGATACCATTATATTACTTTTCCGTGCCTTTATATTATTTATGATTATCTCAAGTAAGGCGTTCAAAATTGAAGGACGAGCCCGTTTATTCTTTACGATTGGCCCTAATATTATGTAGGGTATGAAAACAAGGAGCTATTAAATCTTCTATCACACACAAATCAATAATAATGGAATGTCCTGAGCAACTACTGAATTAATACCACAACAGGATGTAAATCAACAGATCATTATCAAAAGTCGGTTTGTAAGTAAGTGAACATTCGATAGCAAGTTCAAGTGAAACCTGCTCATGCGATTGTGTATTTAACTAATACCAAGACTGCACTCTTTAATTCACATGCATAGGTTAATACAAGTTAGACAAAGTCAATGCACACCACACGCTACATAAATACAGAAAGTTTGAAATCATTTTGAGGTTATGGGTGAGAGTCTGCAACTGGATTGGAGCCACGTTCGTTTCAATGTCTGTTTTGAAGTTAGAGACATTATTTCTGTACGACTTTAACAATTTTGCAATATATCTCATTCATAAATGTGGATTATATGGATAAAATCAACCCAAGTGTGGTCTCTGAGTCCATAATTATACGTAGACTACTTCAGCTTTGATCGGGGAACCCTCATACCGCCGCGGTGACTACCCGCGAAACGAAACTACTGCCTTGACAACACTTCCAACAACTGATACATAATGACTCCTAATAATCACCTGTACACTGCGATCAAAAACACGCATTAAATTTAGTCCCCAACAAGTCGATGAAGCCTGCTTCTGTTCAGTCCGAATGCGAGTTTTATGTAGGTCGCAGACTCCAGCACTGTAAGTCTAGTGCTTCACGTCGTAGACATACCTTGCCGAAAATAATAGATGTAAACTCACTATCACAAGTCAAGCATGCGACAATACAAGACCACAACAAAAACCGCGAAACATTTACAGGGCACTCTCATTTCATATATTGACAATAAAATTAGGTCGGCTTTAATTTTGTCTCGCCCAGGTAGTCAAAGGCCTACACCGCAAAGCATTGAACTTTAGTAGCAATCAACGTCTGGGACGGGAAAAAATCGGCAATCCGAACATTATGTTTGGTTCGAATTATTATGTTCTGAGGCAATACAAATTCATTAGAGGCATTTTGATATCGACTTGTAACAGTAGTTGAGCTCCTAGTATTATCCAAGGCTGAATCGGCAATAAAATTCGACGATCAACTTGAACCCCATATACATGTACTCTCCAAAATCACTAGCAATTTCATTATTGTTGCTTTTGTAGGACACGACACCTACATAAAAATCAAATCAATCTATCGAACATGGTAAAGTTGTCATTGAAAGAAGATTCATCACTCTCAGATAAATTCTGAAGAGTATCAAAGTCAGAATTACTACCTATTGCTTACTATACTAACTGACGTGAAACGGTACTCGCTATGACGTCATAATCCCTTAAAGGGAGAACAATAGGCAGTATGACTGTAAATTTTAAATTCATGGCTGCTCAGGTCGGCCGCTGATCGCCAGTTTTAACTCAGAGCTTTTTTTCTCACTTATTATGCCATTTTGAATAGTTGGCTTGGATTGACTAGTTAAGAGACATATAAAGAACATTTTCAAGGTTATGGTATGGTGCATTTTGAATCACCTTTAAACATTATAAAACAAAATGCAATCCGTAATACTAATGAATACGCTAATGATGTTTAAATAGCTGTGTGCCAAGGCACATGTATTCCATAAATAAACCGTGGAGGTTTTAGACGTGGACATTATGCCCAGTCTTCGTTGGAGTCTGATGCAAGTAATAGATTGGCTATGTCTGTCTTTCATAACAGAATAATGACATTTCTCTTACATCCCCAGACACTGCATCAGTAACTTTTAAACGACTGCTTGTCATTAGTATTAATAATTAATATCCAGGGCTCATTTAAACTACCACTCATTCATTTGGACTATCATTCATTCTTAAAGCTTAAGCAAAACGCGAGTATTTGATATTTGATATGCATAAATACAGTAGATTTGGACATAGCATGCAAAGCTTTTAAACGAACTATCAAAATCAGTGAGACTGATCACAAGGTTTCATTTTGAGATAGACACAATAACGATAATACACAACCATCTCTTACACAGTGTCTGGTCCTTATTTTGTTATGCTGGAGACTTTGAAAGAACTGTTCATTGTTCACTGTAAGACACTTGCTATCAATATAAAAACCCTTGCAACAGTTGTCTAAAGAATGTTGTTTTACCAGTGGTGGACAATTGAACTTGGCTTTGAAGGTACAGAAAGGTCATACATTGATGCAAACCAATAGCATGTGCCGCTAATATTGTAGATTCACACCATGTTCGTACACTATATGATTAACTTTCGCAGAGTTAACAAACGGATACAATCCGTTGAATCTATACCAGAGGCACTCGCTATTGTTTTTGTATCAATTATTCAGTTGATGTGTGATCAGGAGAATACTTTCCGGCACCTTCAAAGCTAATTTTAATTGTCAACTACTGATAAATTGACATTCTGATGAGCCTCCCTAGTCAACTTTCAAGGGTTGTAGTAGGCTATATATTACAGTTGGCAATGAAAATAAAGCTTGTGCAAAAGCTAATCAGAGATATTGCAAACTATAAAACGATGGCAGGATAATTATTCCCACTGCAATGTTATTCTCAATAAAAAAATTAACTATTTGGTTTCGGTTACCCGACCCTAAACTTGTTTTTACGTATTTGAGAAAAAATAATAAAATTGCACAAATTGTAAAGTCTCACGAGAAATAGTGGATGCTGAAACTGGGCTTAAAAAGACAAAATAAAACTGTTCTTCCAATCTGTAATGGCTGTACATCTGATAGGGAGAAATAAACAACACAGAGACCATTTGGAAAACAATGGAAAACCTGAACTAGACACTCACTCTTGCTTTTTAGCTGCTGAAAATAAGGAGTTTCGCCTTGTATCGTTGTTACCAAGGGCGATATGCAGATATGAAACTGTGCTTTGGCATTGTTAGTCAGAAAATGTTCCAATGGTGTGCTGAAACGTGTTCTAATTAAATCAGAATCAATGTTATGCAAGTGTGTATTGGATGTACAATACTGACAAAGGCAACCTTTCTTTCTAGAATTCCAAGACATGTATACACATATACATTGTGTACGTGATGCCATTTTGCAAAGGATATGATACATTTGGAGATAACAGTTGTCAAGTGGTTCGATAGTGGTCGGCTGTCCTAGTGGGACAAACCAGTCGAGAATAGATTAGACGTATGACTGTACTACCATTCTCAAGGGAATCAGACTTCTCATTACTTGCTTTCTCGGACATTAATGTTATCAGAGTATTAAAGTAAGGGTTGTTAATTTTCCCTCTCAGTCCCAATACAAGCTAAAACTTAGCCAGTAGTCTATAATACAATGTCTAGCTATAGTTGTACACACAAACTATAATACATCAAACTTAACCCCTACGTTTTCTGAACCGGGTGTCGGGATTGTAACATTTTAAAGACTTTACACAGTTCCTCTCAAATACCTGATTGAGTACTACATTTACAATATTTATGAAGTGAGAGATTTTATCAAATACCCTTCAGATTGAACTTCATGCGATATCATTAACCTAGATATTTGCTTGGTTGACTCTACATTTTCTGGGGTCAATTGTGGGTGGGTTAAATGCTGTCAACTCCTCACGGGAATAGTTACTGATTGGCAGAATGAAGGATAAGTAGCCTGTTTGGCAGTTTAGGTAATATACATCTTATGAATGTAATGTTGTAGAAGTAAAACACGGGGATACATCAGGGTCTTGACAAAGACAGCAAATTAAATATCCTTGTAGCTGAGTCAAGGGAATAGGACTCATGACAGTTTGGACAGGATGTGCCTATGAACTCGTATGGAGTATAGTTATAGCTGCAATAATAGGGAGATACTTTCTAAGATGGTTTAGATAGGATACGTCAGTCTAGTATAGCCACTCTGTAGACGAAGATCTAGAATCGATGAAGTAATACGCCTTGCGACAAATTAATAGAATTTATCATATTGCGTGTTATTGTAGCTGAAGAGATGACATCTCACAAGAACGAATATTCATGGACTCTAGTTTCATAATCAAAATAACAATTTCTACTTAGAACCTCAAAGTATACCCCAAATCAAGATGTCATTGAAAATTTAGATTCGTTTCCAAAGGAGTGTTTGACCACGTGAGACTTATCTTGTCAAGATATTTAATAACACTAGTACTCACATTGGAAGGGTATTATGATAAACATACATTTAGATCACGTTGAAAAAAAAAGTTATCTCCTGTTAACCTGGGATTTATAACACAATATAAACTTATCAAGACAAGAACATTATTTTGTCAAATATGTGAGTAACATAACACTGGACTGCAGAGCGTTAATTTCATATCTCTTATACCAGGGTGCGTCTTTTTTAAGTGCCCTTTCTTCCTCGATCGTTGTTTGCTAATGTTTAATGTACTTTTTCGATGTGTTCCATAAAAGATCATGATCTAAATTCGACTGCATATCTACAAGAGGGAGCATTCTATAAAAAAAAAATCTGAAACATGAATATTTGCATTCCTCTACCAAGTAAGATTACAACTGGTGTCCAGATACACAGTCAAACGTTAGTATCAATATTGATTAGCCGGAAGGTCTATTGTCGCGGATTTTTGCCAAACTGACACTGAACTGAACACATTTCTGAACATATAACATGTTTGTAAGTTACTTTTAAAATAACCTGCGAGACGATTGTGAATATTAGAATATCTCAGTGAGATGGTAAGACATTTTTCGAATGACCATCCGTACTTTAAGTGACTATGTTGTTCAATTTGCCTGTGGCAGCTGAAAATATTCTCATTGTAAACCCTTTAACAGACTTTGCATCACAGTTGCAAATAAAAAAAGGTAGCACACATACACCGTGATACACGGGGTGTACACACGTCAGAAGTGACACATAGTGAGATAGAACAGATATTAACAGATATTAACCCTACTGACACACTTACTAATGATATTTACAGCACATCGTTTTTTCAGTGATTGGCTTAGATCGTATCATGTGATATGAACTATTATCCCATAGTGACTTCAATTTGCATATAGGGGCACTGGTCACATTCTATTTTCCCTGGGGCAATATTCATGTAGCATGGAAGTCGTAGCGGGATTTTGCTTTGACCATGGAGAGAATATGTTCCCGAGAATGTGGTGTGTTATAAAACACTTATTGCCTGGCCTTATTAGGGCACTAATGGTCATCATATTGCCACTATAGCCTGTTATGAAGGCCGAGGGAAATAGTTGTTACATAACAATCCTCGTAGTAATAGACGTATACTGGTGCCCTCATAGCTAGGCAAAAGGTGTATAATATTGTGGAGCAAGCATGTGATCACGACCATGTCATGTCATGTCATGTCATGTCCACGTAATCAATCCAAAACAACACCCTACCGAACATCTAGTCTTCGTTTGCTAAGAAATAAAAGGAAAATTGTAACCCTGTCCATAAAGAAAGCTAACTTCTCAACAAAACGTATTTCTTATTTTTCAAGCTACATAATTCAATCCCAATCATGTACTTCCTTCTTGTGATTAAGTCATAAGGTATTGTAACAACTGTACAATTGGACTTCGAATGTTAAGACCAGAATCTCGTGTTAATACCACTTGGAGCATAGAATATAGTGCACATACGTTATAATATGTAGCTCATCACCGACAGCGAATTTTAAGTAATCAACCTAGTGTGAGTAATTGGAAAGCCTTTCACCAAAACTACAAATTCAATCAATATCTGATAATTGGATTTGTAAGAACTTCATTAAAATGACAATGGGATTACCTCACAGCATATAATCCAAATATCTCAGGTTTGCAAGTGCTAGGGGGAATCCTACTTTTGCAGATTCACACCTAATTTGATAATGACGAACGTGATTGAATTAGACACACTCACCACGGTAACTTCATCACATGCACTAATATACATAACATATTAATTACTTGTTTTTAATGCATCAGCAGTGTATAATGACAAGACAGTGATATATCCATTAACTCATTAAAACAGGTACAAAACAAACTTATTGATCATAATAGCAAATGTTGACAATATTTCTAATCAAATTGGTGTATAAACAATGGAATAAAAATAATTACCTTCTAGTTTAGTCACTAGGTATCATGGATGGTTTTGTGTGTGTGTGTGTGTGTGTGTGTGTGTGTGTGTGTGTATGTATGTATGTATGTATGTATGTATGTATGTATGTATGTATGCATGCCTCCCCTTGTCCATGCTACAAAGTGACCCCAATGTCTTTTCTCTAAAATATAACCCTCCCTCTGTTTAAACATTTCAATGAAAAGCCTTTTTTAAACACCGCTTCCCTGTGGCGTAGTTGTTAGGAGGTCAGGAGGTCCTGGGTTCGAATCTCACTAGAGACAGGTATTGTTTCTGTAGTAAGATCCCACTACATTGATAGTCTTTAACTAATAAAGGCATTTGTTGTTTCCCACTATTACCACCACGGTGAGTTTGCGTTTGCATTAAATCCTGTGTTTGGATCTAATTGGCTGAGCTGAATGCCATAATTCTCAAAGACTAGATGAGAGCACAACTGACAACCTCAGGACCGAGGTCAAAATCTTCATATCCCAAATAACCTGTCACGCTCCCCCCTCCCCTTTACTACTGTGAGACCCGCTACTCTCCTCACACCACAACTAACACTTAATTCAGTGCATTTCACACGTTTAACGCGTAATGATTCAAACTACACCTCAGCTTTTGTCGATACAATATTAGTATTTCCTTTCCCTTTGCCACCAATCTCCCTTTTCTGTCTATACATTACTACAATTCTTCATATGCTATCGGTGGTACACACGAGTGCATCTGTGATTTACTACAACTGCCATTATTGTACAAAGCTCTTGAGGGTATTAGTTCTACGAGTTTCATTGCTTGTAAATCCAATCCTAAAATACAAGCATTATCTTGAGTTCAAAGCCCATGTTTCACTCACTGCTATTCCCTATGATGGCAAGGTTGGGTCCTGGCAGACAAGCTATCAGTGAATCAAGTCACGACATCGGGATTGATGTGTGTTTGTTTCACATCATAGATAGCTTATAACAACAAACACAACTATGATTGATCGAAGCGGGTGTAATTCATCACGGATCTGGTTGAAAACGAGTCTCGTATATTCCGCTGCTGTCGGACAATTGCAGAATTATCTGATCAGATGAATAGACTGCCTCCCATGTGTGTATGGATATGGTAGCAGTAACCACTGTGTATCTGATAACTATGAAATACCTTCATCACCACCGTCTTCGTGGTGGTGGTCGTCATCATCATCATCATCATCATCATCATCATCATCATCATCACCACCACCACCACCACCATCATCATCACAACCATCGTCATCACCATCATCATCATCATCATCATCATCACCACCACCACCACCACCACCCCCATCATCATCATCATCATCATCATCATCATCATCATCATCATCATCATCATCATCATCATCATCAAACTACCACTACAAACAAACCACCAATATCATCAACATCATATATTTGTACGTACTTCAGAATCACATTCTTGATTTTTTTGGCCTCTCCATTGACATTGCAAGGCTAGCAGGAGTTGAAGAGGTTGATGTATATATCAGAACGAAAAGACTTCATTTAAGAGCGAAAATTACATTCACCATTTTAAAGTAGAAGGACTAGATATGAGTCCACATTTCTTGACATTGATTGATAATAACATACTACAACATTGTTGAAACAAATATAGCTTGTCACCAGCCTTTGTTCGAGTAATTTACTACATTCCGTCAATCGTATTCATGTGACATTTAAGAAGCAAGGGTCGTCTCATCTCTTTATATATAATTATAACGAATCTGCTGAAATGTACTCTTTTGATTGACATGTGTGAACAATTCGTCATCATAATGAAATAGAATCAGTCATGACAACACATTTGTTGTGGCCCTTGAAGTCCATGTCCTCTCTAAATAATGAACCAATTTTTTTGTTTGTTCTCCAAGCTAGTAACAAATAAAAATTAGTACTAAGCGCAACGAACAAAGAAACATGGACATAACAACAACAAGACCACCATCAGCAACAACAGCAGCAAAGATAGCTAAGGTTAACTATCCTTAAACACGTTCATCAAGCCGGTATAAAACATCTAATAATACGTTCTTGTACCACGACCAAGCGTTCTTATTAAGTTTATTACTTACGGGTAACAAAGCCTAGCCTGTCGACCTGAACAGGCGAAACGTATATAACTACTCGTATTATATAAGAACTCTTGGTGGTGGTACAAAACGTATTACCACTAGCTAAGGTTAAAGTTCTCATCACAACTGACCCTACATATAAATCAAGGTTAATTCCCGAGGAAAGTCAAGCCAGTGCTTGGACTCAACCTTAAGCTTTACAGGGTCTTTCTCCAAAGAGTTGGTGGCGAATATTTCTATAATAGTAAACCAACAATACTAGAACATAACGTCGTTATCTAGATGGCTGTAAAAGCCATGCAGACCTAGATATCATATCTGTACATCGTATCTTCCTCATATAAATACAGTTAATGAATTGGAACCGTATGTCTATGCAGGTATCAATACATTATACATGTGATTATTTACGAGTTGGTATACTCCAACCCATTTGATACAGATTTAGATTGATGGACGAATGAACTAAATGTAATCATTTCTGACAACTTTGATTTCAGTAAAAGCCCTGTCTACATATGTTGCTACTATTTCAACCTTTAAAACATTTGATGCATCAACAATATAAGGAGTCGCCATCGCGTTGAAGTATGTAATGCAAATGGTTTATAGTAAGAAATACTTCAGTATACCCATTGTCACTCTCAACGTGTGTACTGATATAGCTATAAAGCAGTCAAAGACAGCCAGCCCATCACTTTTATTGCAAGCCAAATTTTCGCCTTTACATTCACAGCGTGTATTTGTTGACCCCAGTGTCTTAAAGTTCAATAGGTTCTTTACTTTAAATAGTACGAAATGCCCTCGGTGGTGTTTCTACGAAGTCTTTGAAACCTTCCGAAGCGAGGTCTGTTGGCCTTATCGGTTTCAATTTCCGTTTCTGGAAGCTCCACACAGCAAGTACTTTACTGTATCGCTCAACTGCGTTATCAATGCATGCTACTGAATATAATATGATAGTCGACATTCGTGAAAAAAACACACATTACGATCTCTTTTAAAAGATTCATAATGTTCCAGCGATTTATCGATTGCAAAAGAAATAACCGTGAATATACTGTACTTTGAACACTTCAATAACCAGTCTGTTTTCCGAACGTGTGTAAACACGCGAAATTTGCAATTTTAAACCATTGAACATTATTATTCTGTAAAACCCTATTCAAGGAGTTTTAATATCTAAAAATTAAAATTTTTGATATATATTCATTATCTGAAAAAAGACCCATCGAAACTGTTTCAATTAAAGTAGTCTGTGCAGTACTTGAATATAAGCAATTTGAAAATATTTCTCACTGTATGACTAACATATCCTCAATATCAAAGCCTTCTTTCTCCTGAACAAGTGTCATATCACTGACTTCATTTCTACAAAAAAATGGATGTATATAATCAACAAAGTAGCAAAGTCTAGGATTTGAAAAGGTAGCTGTATGAGAGGAAATTGCCTGTTATTCGGATCTGAATAATTGATAGATTCCTATTATTTCTGGTGTGATAACAGGTAAATCATTCCATCCATGCTGTTCAATGACAAAATAATCTCCAGAGATGAACGTAATGTTATGTCAATACGGATTTTACTGAATTTTGACATTTTGAATGAAATTAATCCAACTTCAACTCAAATATTTAGATACCCTACTATAAATCAGGTCTGACACATAATTACAATCTTTATTCCCATTTTGGTGTTACTCATTTACCATGTAATACATCTTTTTGAATAAAAACAATTTGATAATT
Organism: Glandiceps talaboti; assembly: GCF_964340395.1. Classification (NCBI taxonomy): domain Eukaryota; kingdom Metazoa; phylum Hemichordata; class Enteropneusta; family Spengelidae; genus Glandiceps; species Glandiceps talaboti. The sequence goes on from NC_135552.1 coordinate 17,204,874, forward strand.
TCGAAATATTCAGCCTCAGATAAATATCGATATCTTAGTTATGTAAACGTGATGTGTCAACAAAGATATATGTTTGAGGGCGTCTTTGTATGTATCGATGCAGTTATCTCTTCTAAAAGATTTTAAGTGCAATGCGCAAGTCAAAGTCTTTCCTGGGAGAAATGAAATTATCATCATGCTATTTCTGCAGTCATCGACAGGAAGTGATGTTCCCTTTGGGCCTGTCTGTTAAAAAGTAAGGTTTCAACAGTTTCATCGCTAGAACTAGATGTTGCCCATGTGTACTCCTTTGATGACGATAAGTGACGTGTTGACGAGATGAAGGATTGTATCTGAAGATGAATTGCACGTATCAGTACATCGTTTGATCTAAGCTAAGGCTGACGTCTGCCGCTCATACGCCGTCAACATTTACTCTACATCACAAACTATTTTCTACTCAGTAATAACTGATTACAGGTAGTGGAACGGGTAGACGTATTGATTTTTCAGCCAAGAGACAAGGCTGAATCACTTACGCAGCTCCTGAGCTGCCTCTTGCTTTGTTACGCTTTATTCGAATGTTTGCTGCGGTGCACGGTCTTGCAATTGCAGGCTGACAAAAGCGAAGACTTCCAAAATGCTTTTTGTATGGAGTAAGTCGACGGTACCAATTTTGTGGATCTTGGGGTTTTTCGTTTATCTCTGCATTGGACAGCGGATCGACAGCCAAACCATACAGGTTCACTCACGAAAGGAGTTGTATTTCGGAGCATTGTTTCCGTTCTCTTCTGATAACATTGAAAGCCAGATTGCATGGGGAGCAAAACCAGCCATTGATCTTGCATTGCAGCATGTGAACGAACATTCAAGTATCCTTCATTCGTACAACCTACAGATGAAACCGTATGACACAAAGGTAGGGTGCTATCACACATCGCACGTATAATTGATGTGGCTTTTAACAGTTGTGTTCTCAATGAACTTTTATAAATAAGTGTGAAACATTATCACATATTATATTGTATAGAATATTATTCATTGTGTGAATTTCTAGAAGTTTGACTAGTCACTAGTATAATCTGATGTATTTGATACGAGAGTGTTACTAGTACGTGTACAATACACTTTTTCTCCACGAATTGCATTTTCTAATACAGGACATTGTCATTGATTACAAACACCTTACAAGGTATGGCAGTTACTCGAAATGCTGCCAAAAGTAGCGCCATTCCTCCAGTTTAAATTTGCCTTTGCCCGTTCACACTCGATAATTCTATACTTGAAGCCACAATAACATAACTATCTGGATTCAATAGCTACCACCAAAGGCAAAATCTTGAGGATCGTTTCCCAGAATGTAGTATAGCATGATAATGTTTATTAGAGTATCAAAGTTTTAGTTGAAAATACTCAAGAAAATATTATGCAGTCGGATCATAAACTGAGTAGCAGTTACTTTAGTGAAATGAGTTGGCATATTTCTACACAAGTCAGTAACCTAGCCTCCTTACTGAAACTACAGTCAAACGATCTTAAACTAGAAAAATCACGTTAACGTTCATCATAGTTACGTTTGGAACTATTCCTCTTCAAACACATACAATTTTAATTTCAAATAAATCAATATTCGTTTACAAAATATCTTGGCGTTTTTTATTCCTATGTAATAAAGGACACCTGTTAAATCGCCCGTTTAAGTAAGTAAACTAATCCGTCACCAAGACAGCAAACAAGAACGTCGCAGAAGCTAATATAACAAGCTAATAATATGAGAATCCAATAAGTGCATGTGTTTGTTCGTACTGTAATTAAACAATGTGTAGTAACTGTACTACTGTGATGGAAGGGAATGGAAGGTTTGTAGCGGTAAAGTATACACGTACTAGACGAATGTATGCTCCTAGAGTACGACATGTGACTATGATTTTAAGAGGAAATTGTAAGTTTCCGTAATTTGCTTGCACACACCATCCTTTTCCGTTAATACAAGGATTGTACATAGGATTGAGCTGAAACCATTGAATAGAAAAGACATTCGTAATATAACGAGATATTTACAACCGCTGTGATTGGAGAACATATGACATTTTTGTCATGCTGATAAAGATAGGGATTACTTCTATTCGTTGTATACATGTGTATGTTTGTGTGTCGGAGGGGAGTGGTATTTGGGTGTGTGTGTTTATCTGGTTGTTTGGCAATGTCATTGACTATATCTGTGTCTGTAGACTACTGCGTCTGTGCATGTGTGGATGAGAGCGTCTTTGTTTGCGCGTGCATGTGCGCGGATGTCTACGTGTACGTACGTACGTACGTGTGTGTGTGTGTGTGTGTGTGTGTGTGTGTGTGTGTGTTTTCATGATATTACTAAAACCTAAATCATCTCAAATGTCCACGTGCTCGTTAAGCTACCTTGTCACTTAGTAATTTCAGAATATGCCATTTGGAAATGACTTTTATATGAGCAACATTACCCGACAATATCGTAAAATATTGTGAATTAATCAAACTCATACACTTTTTATGGGTAGTATGACTTATTAAATATCAATGTCAATTTTCACAACTTTTATGTGTAGGCCTACCAGGGGTGCGGTTGTTTTCGTGTCTGTGTGTGTGTGTGTCATTCCAATCATTATGTACAAACAGTAGTTATAAACACAGAAAAGGATAAACAACAGTAAAGTTTCTCAATTATAAAGAAACACTAAAAATGAGCTATTGGTCCTATTAATGTATTCATTGAGAGTGTAAAATCGACATAAAAGGTATCTTTGTTTACTAATGAAAACAGGAGATTGCATCTACACTGACCCCTTAGATCACCAAAGTACTGTTTTATCACTGATGTATATATGCTTATTTTACAATTCAAAGTTGTTTCCTGTGCATAAAGCTGGATCGACTGTAGACATGAACAAAATGGATCGTTCGTCTAGAACTATCTGATTTGGTTAACTCCCTTATACCTCATTCATTACAAAAGTAATCTGTGCCGAAAACAGACATTGTGAAGATACGCAGTAGTTTGTGACTTTATTGTTATCTAGTCAGACAGAGAAATGTAGATTTACCGCGTTTCAATAAAACATTCAATGCTTATTTTTCAGTATGGACATCGTCTTTAGTTTCAAAAACACCAAACAGTTATCTATATTAACACGTGTTTTGTCCTGGGGAGTAGTTTTTATACGTTATAGACCAAGAGTAAATTATTACTGATTCGGTAAATACCTTGAAGTGTTGGCTGTCACGATGTATTTGGTGGGTTACAATTGATGTAAATAGGTCGCATCGATGCTTTGATGAAATAGCTGGTAACCAATTCGGGAAATGGAAGTTGTAGCCTCCCTCCTTAATAAAGGTATTCGACACTACTGAGTGAAAGATACAGTACACAGGTATATAAACATAATAAGTTTAGATCATAACATACATACACACACGCACACAGTGAACTTCAGTCTTACACAAGATATGTGTATTTCGAGATAAAACTGTATGGAATATGATTATGGACGATGTTGTTTTCTAATTTGTTATGCCTTGCCGAATCGTAAGGTTGTTAGCAACGCCTATGTAACTTTGAGAGGTCAAAGATACGTCATAGCGCGAGACTGTGATTCTAGACTTGCCCATTAGTTGTCTGTTCATCAAAAGACATTTAAAAAGACTTAATGTTGACGACCACTTTTTGGCAGAATACTTATACCGATACCTCAAGACACAACAAAGACCCATCTACATAACATACTTACCAGTGTCTGTCAAGTACCACCCAAGGGGTATTGTCTATTAGATTCTGTCGTACTTGTTCTTGACAGAGTCGCAGTGTTATAGCTAAATTTACAACTCCATTTCGTGAGACCGTCAAGGTAATATTGGATTGTTTAATGGAAGCCTGGGGCCATTGTCTGTAACACAGTCTTAATATAATATTACTGTAAATTGGCATGTCTTCAATCATTTGTTTCGAGCAAATAGGTTGGGAATTTGAGGTTGTCTACTACAGTGCTAAACAATATATTTGATGGGCAATGTCTAAGTCAATGTGCATTGAGGTGTAGCGAGGAGCACAATGTCCACATTAATAAATCTCTTGATGGTTCATGGGTGATTATTGCAACAGTCGACTTCGTGTATGTTAATGTTGTGTTTTCTGGCTGCATGTTTTTACTGCGTCGTGCTTGACCGGATTTTACCCTATATGCTTTAAATCCATTTGATAAGGCATACGAGTGAAATACAGCCATTCTGTCCGTGTTACAGTGGGGATCATCTTGATGATGTTTACAGGTCATTAATGGTGACTGTAGTGATAATTAATAAATTGAATAACTATGTCACTTAGCAAACGTTATAGTGTGCTTTGTTGAGAAAAAAAACACGACAATTTCATTCCATTTCTAAACTTCATTGTAAATTGATAAAAGCTACTTAATAACATTAAAGAGTCCTTAAATAGTAATGACAGTGAACTATTTTTGCAATTTGAACGTTCTATTTTGTACTTGCATATTGCTATTTGCAATAACATTAACAAGCTTACAATCTGTTAGTTATGATGATCGAATGGTTCAAGTTAGAGTGGCTTGCTTGGAATCTCAAAGTTGCAGGGTTGAGCACCGACGCCGTTGTTTGTTTCTAATCAGAGCAACGGTTGCGCTCCGGTCAACCCAGCTGTATAATTTGAAATGGGTAGGATAGATGCTCCCAGGGAGTTGAGGAAATATAAAGGGCCAATGGTCGCCATAAATCCGTGCCAGGGGTAATAATTGTAAAGTGCTTTGAGCATAGTGTGGAAAGCGCTATATGAAAACTAACGTTATTTTCGTAGGTAGACGTAAATAGTTTAATCCCACGGTTACAGAGGCTGCAATGAATCGTATACACCCAAGGGAGTTGAGGAAGTATAAAGTGCCATTGTTCCATTATAGGTCAATGCCAGGGGTGATAATTTTAAAGAACTTTGAGTACAGTGTGGAAAAATACTACATAAAATTATTACTATAACTGATACATAATTAATGCATTTCAAATAATTGAACAAAAATGTCGACCTATTTTATTGCATCGATTGTTTTTTAAATGTACACATTTATTATTCTCAGATATCAGAAAAGAATAACAAGCCGCGTTTATTGATAAAAGTGTTGATTACGAGTCTAGGTTACGATGTATTGATCTTAACTCTTCTCTAAACGAGATGTACGATCATAACATCAATAGTTAAGGCCATCATGATGAAAACAGCAAACCACTTCTACACATTAACACCATCGATCGGAAATCTGTACTTGGTGGTAATATGCACCTGGCTGTACGAGATAATACATTATGCTTTACACTCTCCATTTAAAAGACAAAATTATGTCATGTTAATGTTTGCAGTATTATATTTCATAGCTTTTTTATAGAATGCAACTGTTATCCTACTATTATTTAATGGTTTAATTAGATTTATTCATGTAATTTTCTCTCGCTCCCTGTGATCTTTGTCACAGCTGTCTAGAATCTTCAGGGGAAGTTGTTAAAGACTAAATGTACTTAGTAAGATAATATACAGCCAAAGTCTGTTAGACTGTCGCGATACATGCCTGACAGTCGAACGGATAAGTAATCTTCGATCAGGGTGTTAATTTTGAAGCAGTAATCGTGAGCAGTGGAGTATGACAGACTACTTCCCACTTAACTCTTATCACCTGTGTTAAAATGTCGACGGCGACAACAAGGCGCGTTTGTTGTAAGTTTGATAGTAAGGCAGGGAGAGTGTGAAAGGTTTGACGTTTTCAAAACAGACTGTCGAATATTTGGAGTAGAAATGCACATTTTAGACACGATTGTGTAACATATATTTGGCGCTCAAAGTTGAACGATGTATCGTCAAAGCCCAGTAATATCCAAACCAAGAAAACTTCATTTCCAGTTAATTTTGGCGGGTGAAATGAAAGAGATGGTTACCAGGTTTAATAGAACCCGACTACCAAAACTATACATTCGAAACCAGGTGTTGACACAGATGCACTACACTAGGGTTCGTTGCGTTACCTGGAGCAGCGAATATGGATTACTTCACCTCTTACGATGTTGGGGTAACGGTGTTGTCAAGGAACTCGTCCTTAATGTACAGGCGGACAGATTCAGAATATAATACAGGCTAGCCGTACACAACTCACATCTTAAACAACCCTGCCGTTGGATATTGCATTATACGATCGAAGTGTCAGAGAGGAAATGTTTTTGACAATTCAAATCTATTCGCTATATGACAACATTATCCAAATAACACACCTTCAGAAGAAGAGCGAGAAGTAATTCGACACCACACATACTTCAGTGATATGTCTTCCTCTTACTGTTCACATTAGCGTGAACGTTTTCATTGTGCACTGTATCAACTATTCCATTTCTATTTCAAGTATGAGATATTTCTCACTTGTCTTTGAGATACTTTACCCTCAAAAAATATGCCATTGCCTTGAGTAATGAATACTGAAATAATTAATTTATACAACAGATATAAATACACCTGCAGACGGATGAAAGCAATTCTGAAAATCTTCTTCTGTACATTCATATACTATGTTTAATCTATCGGGAAAATCAATTGATCGTAGCACAAGCTAGCTTCAAAGAAAACCCATTTGCTGACATTTAAACACGCGTCTGGGCTCCTAAACTAGAGTAATTGCTCAGCTGCTGTACGAACACGACATTTCACCAAACAATATGTATTTGTGAAGACAGTTCTACTTATGGAAATGAAAACACCCGCTTTTCAGGCTACTTTTATGTATTTTTCATGGTAAGCTTTCTTTTCACAGGGAACTCCAATCTCTTTCGATTACAACAAGCTATTTCATTTATCTCGTTGGCAAATAAGGACATTGTTCAACGGTCACTGTACGAGTTTTTTGTATGGATTAATGTGAATGTGTGTGTGTGTGTGTGTGTGTGTGTGTGTGTGTGTGTGTGTGTGTGTGTGTGTGTGTGTGTGTATGTGTGTGTGTACTGGCCAATACTTGTTGATATCACAAAACTAACCAACGTGTATTAGAGAAATTTTACATCGATTCTCAAACTGAGTATGAGAGAATTTTCCTGTTAAGAAAAACGTAACTGTTGTAGAAATCCAGTTCAAATTAAATATAGTATATGTTATAAGACATGGCTATAGTCAAGTAATCATACAAACAAATACCACTTATCTTTGACGAATTCATTGGAAAGGCAAAGGTCTTAAATCACAATATCATCCAATATCCTCGGCCCGTAAACAAGTCAGTTGATGGCCTTAGCGATACGTTATAACTTATACACATTAGATGACAAATCATTTACAAGGTGTCCTAGGTAAAATCTTCTTTTATACATTTACCTATTAACTGGTAAATCTTTAGGAGCTGAAACATTTTAAAATAAAGGAAACAAGGGCCCACTTCCTATGATTAGATATTATAATATTAAATGAATGTTATTGTTAGTACACAGTCATTTTCCATTGCGGATATATTAAACCGAGTAATGGTTCGTCAACTGATATAAATTACTCTATAACACATTAAACATAAATAGTCGTGACAGATCCTACTGTTTTTAATAAGCTAAAGCTAACAATTAATACAATCTATCACAGAAGAGCTGCCAGGGAACTTCTATAGTTGACAGCAAGTGGCATATTCTTTGCAACGCCAGTATTGATCATGTACACACTAGAAGATTATATTCAAAGATGTTGTAGTAAGTGACATGGACCTAGCTATCATGACAGACTTAATTATCAGTACACTACGGCTCCTCACTGATGACAACGTTATCCTTTTCAATAGATGATCTCTGTCTATGATTTAGATTACTGCATTGTAACTGACACCTGCCGTCACCAGATTCATCCTTGTAAATTTAACTGCATTCAAATAACAAACAACTAGTTAGATGAATCACACTTTTTTCCTTGTCTGTGGTAAATAATTGCTTACAACAATACACAAAAATTAACAAACATTTGTACATCTTTCCTAAACAGGGTAATTAACAGGAATTCAAATATAAATAATTCATATTACTATTACCTCAAACGTTTCACCTTCAAGTTCTATTCTGTCGGATGTTTTAGCCGGTAATTTTAATAATTAATCTTTCAGTTCTGTATCTAGTGCTGCGAACATACACTTGACTGATTTCGATAACTTCTGATAAATGTCAATTTATGTAATGGATTAACTACATATCTCTTGAATGTCAATTTATTTTTTATACTTTAACTGCATCATTCGAGAATCTGACTTTTAGATTAGACGATGGAGCACACGGTCTGGAACGTGACGATTCATTACATTTCGAGATAACACACATGAACTCAAGACTGAAAAACTGATTATAAACTAATGGTAGTGAACTAATTTGCAAGTTAAAACAGATTTTACTTGACAAAATTTAATTCAAGAATAGCAGAAGTAGATCTAGACCTAACGTGATATGCACATCAGATGCACAGACGCATACATACAGAACGCAGCCGCACGCCTTGTGTGCAAAGCCACAACGTTCAACCACGTACATCACTTTTACACTCTGACTTTGCATTAGCTACCTATCAACTCTCGCATACAATACAAGGTTTCTTCTGTTTGTTATGGCGCGATGGAGGTGACTGGTCCTGAATATCTTTCTCATCGTCTTCACCTTTATGCTCCCCATAGTCTGACCACGTAGGTCTTCTTCTGACACCTGCATCCCAAAGACACAAGTTATCACTAAGAAGGTTGGCCAGCGTTCCTTTTCTTACACTGCTCCTTCAATTTGGAACTGTTACAGTCTTTGTCACTCTCACTCGAAGTCTTCCGCTCTGCCCTAAACTTACCTATTTCAATCTTAAGCCTCACTCGCTCACTTACAAACTTCTCTCAACATCTTTCCATGTTTTCGAATTGTTTCTCTGAATCCTTTCATTTTGTTAGTAGTTTTGTATCTGCCCCTGCAGCTCTTCGAAGAACAGGCGCATTATACATACGCTCTCTTGTTATTATAAACAAGCTAACACAGAATTCTACATTCAATAGATACCGTGTAAGTCCCTTTACTTGAAGGCCAAGGTTTCAATCCCAAGATATCGTCTTATCCGTCGAATCATAAGGGATTACATATGATTATTTCAGTGTTCTTGACAACGCTTTGTATATTAAACTATGCCAGACAACAATACTGTCTTTTTACGTCTCGATTTTAATTCTAATCAGAATTGAGCCTTTCAACGCCTCATTTACATCTGTGATGGCACCCCAACCCCACCCCTATACTCATTACGACGTTTAATAGATTAACATACACATTTTTTCTCAATTGGCAACTGATTTAAAGAGTATAATCATTGGCCGGCGGCATTTAATTCTAACATGATATTACCTGGCTAAATTCTTGGCTATTAGTGTGGTGATTGAGGTACAACGTTAACCAGTTAGGATATTATAACAGTTTCGACTTTGACAAAGGAATGTCCTGTAAGAAAGCACGGACATCGAAGTGTCAGTTGGACAGAATGAATGTGGAGATATATGTAGAGGGATATGTAGATACGTCAAGTAGTGTATCGCAGTATTCTACACTTCTCACATAAACTTAAAGAACATATATAATCTAGTATTTCAGATTCGTCTATTACCAGTGGCGGGGATATATATGGGGGGGGGGGGTTTAAACAAGGTGAAAAAAAACCATACAAGTATCAATGTGGTGGCGGCGTATTCTTTAAATTTGGTGATGCTGTTACCATCGTAATGTCTTTTGTTGTGTAAGCTGACAAAACCCCCGACGTGGACATCTAAGTTGTGATAATGTAGAGATACCACAAGAAGATTAACCACAGTTCATGATTGCCGTATTGTCAAAACCGTTCTCCATTATCTTATCATATTATCACAAACCTACCAGATTACACCTTACATTACCATGTCTTTTTCCGAGAAACATCTCGTCAGAAGAAATCTCCAAAACAGAATGATCTTTAAAACGCTGCCTTTAAAATTGAGTAGAATTAGAATAGACAACTTGGCGTCGCGATGGTTGAAGTAGTATCCAAAATTATTTTTGTAATGATCTTCACCTTATACTACTAGGATTTCTTGTGACAGTCTCCGCATTATTTGACACTTTAAACTTATAATTAGAATTCTGAATGTGTACCCCGAGGGGCACGCGGACGTTATGCTCTTAATATGTATTTCTTGAATGTCAATAATACATACTGCTGGGTAGATATTGATTTTACACAAATGTATTTGGTCTTATGTGTTCCAATTTATAATATTCTATTTTTGGATTTTCAAATACATTATACTTTGCTTTGATTTTCCGACATACGGGTATGCATTGCATGTGCGATGGTTTGGTATTCTTTTTTGTACTGTCTGTATTCACGGGGTCGTCAAAGGCCAATGTAATTATTTTGTAGGTGTTTAATACGCGCTGTATTGCTAACGGCATATGGAAATAGACTACCTCGACGTGTTTCTTATAATGCTTACCATTAAAAGTGCATGGCTGCAATGTAAACCGATGCAAGAATCGAATTCCGATCCAATCCCTGATTTGAAAACAGATTTGCAAGTACCTTGAAGGATTTGTTAGAGAAATCAATGACTGTTTTAATTAGTATTCATGTCGTAGATTTAATAGACGAAAGTAAAAAAATAACATCACGCATGAGGTACTTTCAGCTTTCCACAAAAACATCTCTAAGAAGTGGTTGAGCCTTTTGTTAAGTATCCATCAATAAGCTTGGCGCTGCATGTTCCAGTTGTGTCCCAGTGTACGCTGCGTCTCGCGAGGGTTTCATAATGCTCTCCGAAGCGTGTGTGATTATCATGTATAATTTGTACGCCTCAGATTGCGACCCTGAAGTATGTTGAAACTAGCTGTATAAAGAAAAGAATCTAACAAAGCAAGAAAGGACAGTGTTTTGTATGCAATGGATATGCATATGTTCAACGAGACCAGCGAACACAGATCCTTTTTCAGTGAAAGAGTGGAAATGATCATATATCCAGTAGAATATACATATACTACTAGTAATGTGGGAGATGTGACCTTGTATTAGAAGGAAAGTCAAATAGATGCCAAATACACGTGCCAATCCAAACGTCTTTCAGACGTTTTAATCATTAAAATCACAATACTTTTAGAACCTATTCAACATCTGCATTTCTGAGTATTAATCAATCCTCCATAAAAGCCAGCCTGTCTTCACAAATATTGAATGACTTTTTTTTAAATAGAGAATGTTCAGTTAACGAAAATGGACAGGACATTTTGCGTGTAGCTTTTTCTCCCATTGCTTATAAGTCTTCGGTTGCCAATCAATTCGAAATAGATTACCCATATGGTTTTTATGTATAAGCAAGTCTATCCATAGAAATTCATTTCAATCAGACCTCCATCAACGATCAATCCATTGCATTTGAGGATGGCAGTTCAAAAATCATAGGGATGAAACCTGTCGTATATTTCACCTCTGGGATTTGATCAGAATTAGATAAAACTTCGACCAGATGTGTTTTATACTATTTGTCAACCCGGTTATCTCTTGAAAATTAGCTGCTTGGTATTTTTGTCGCGTTCGAAAAATATGAAAATACGGTTGAGTGAAATATGAGATTAGTACTGGTTATTCACGCGTGTCTAAATGCACCGTTTCCAATTTGCTTTACCTGTAAGCTTCATTAGTTTTCACAAAAAATGCTAATACAAGCTAGTTACTCTCACTTGAACATAATCATTTAAATTTTGTTCAATTTCTATTTTAATACGGGTATTTTTCACGTTTGTCGTAATTTCGGCACATTGCATGTTGAAATAGCCTCTAACTAGGCGCAGTACTCGAGCTCATCTAATGACGTATGTCATTGAGTTTTTACACTACTGTTGGTGATATGAATACAGTAAATGGAGCCGACCTTTTAATAAAGTAAATCTGATATCCCTGCAGCGCTAGCCGCACGTCTATTCAAATCTTGCTGCTTGCCATAAAACATGGCAAGCTTCTTCGAAATAGAAGAACGCAACGGTCAAACTGTTTCTTTGTACTTTACCTGGCGGCTTTATCTACCGTTATTACTTTCTAAACCACTGTAGTATCTCTCGATGAAAGTTCATCTAATCACAGATGTGATCTACCAATGTAGATTGGCAATGCGTTCAAATTTCTTTTGAGTGTAGCCACCAAACGGACTGTACTTTCAATATGGTAAAGCTTTCTGAATTGATCAGTGTGCAATCTTCAGTCATAAAAGCATACAATACCCGTAACGATGTATCGCTTAACGATAAGGGAACCGGTACGCAATTAATACGATTGTGTATACCTCCTGGGGGACTCGATGGTGTGTCTTCAAGGAAATACTAAGATACATCAGTATCCAATTAAGTTAACTATGTTTTGTGCTTCGGAAACTACACACATTGTCCGTATATTGGGCGATCGTGAGTCAATACTGAATGTTGAGGTCAAAAACCTGGAATAGATGTTTACCTTGAAACAGTCTTTCCGGCTTCTAAGACAAAACATTCATGTCAAAACCTTAACTCGATAACATGTACAATGTCGGCATAACATCAAGGGGTCGTTTCTAATGTGAGCATACCTACATGATCTGGTAGTAGACCTAACGATGACGGCAAAAACATACGTGTAGAGACAAGATAATGGCCATCAGTGCGCAGTGAAAATAACACGAGGAAACACTGGCTACAGTATGTAGGACGGCGTCTAAGTTACCCATAGTAACACTCATCGTGTGTCATCGTTATGCTGTATACATGTATATCCTTGTACATTAGTGGATTTACAAATCCCAGAGTTAAATGTTGAAATTTGAGGGGAATCACCATGCGTAATGGCTGGACAGTATAAACTATGTTTCAAACGGCGCGCATTTTAAGTTGTAATTAAAATGTACTAGATAGTCAACGAGTTCGGGAAGGTTATGTGCCAATAAACGAGGGGGCGTAGCCCTCGAGTTTTTGGCACATAACCCTACCGAACGAGTTGTCTATCTTACTTATACTATGGCGTGATTGGCTCAAACGGATCTTTCTCAAAAGTTTGTGTAATTTGTTGCACGCAAATTAGGTCACACCCCTAAGAAAGAGTGGGTTATGGCTCCATATAACCACTTGAAATCAAGGCCTCTGATTGGCCAAGTCGGTCTAGCCGTCGTATAAATACTTGTATGTACGAAGTCCTAGTTCGTGTACTTAGCCATCGAAATCAGCAGACATAAATGTAGAATAATCGCCATGAAAGATGAGTACACGTATGTATTATTGATGGTGAGCTTGAAACAGGCATGTATTAGGCATATTTTGTACCTTGGGATTATCAAATATCAACGACATCTATGTGTAATATGAGTTATGTATTCGATCAGTAATTATAATATTTAGTAATCCTTCAGTGTGCAGCACTAGTGGGTATGATACGGACTCGGTGATACAGTGCATGTATATACATTGGAAGTTGACCGTGTCTTCTCATGAAGAGAACACTTCCAATTGATTTGCCATGAAAAACAGAGTGTAAAAAATTGCCATGCCAACACCAAAGAACAGTTGCACGAAATTATATTGTATTAAGAATCACTTCAATCAATGGAACCATTCGTGAAGGTCATTTAAGTATTTCGTATTGCAAGACAGTTTTCGATAACACTTTAATTCTTCTGATAGTCATGTCTATTTTCCCGTTTATGTGGTGACGTTTCTCGGTTTGCAACGAGGTAATATCAACGACAACGTTCAGGTGATTAAAACTAAGTACGTTCGTGCTTACGTGAAATATCCCCAATACTAATATACTAAGCTCGTACTGTCATAAGCTCACTATAAAGAACATTTGCGTTCTTGATAACATTTTTAAAAAAAATACCCAATCTGTAACTAAAGCTGCTTTGGCCCTTACAGAGTACACATGATTATCGAGTAGAAAATACACAATTTTATGTGGTAGCAATTGTGATGTTTCTTGGTCTGCACAATAAGTGAAAAGACTAAATACGTAAGTACTTCCAAACGTTAGTTTGCTTGTTTTGTCACGAGGTCACCATAGAGAACAGCTGTGTTCTTTGATAATATTCTTGAAGAAGATAATCGCCTTTAACCAAAGCTGTTTCAGTAAAATAATAATCGCGTAAAATGTACCTAATCATTATCTAGTAGCAAAATGTTGCAGATAAGTTACATTTCTCAAATGGGAATTGAAATCCCTAGCCGTACCTTAAATTAGACACAGTTCTAATTTTTCTTTCCCATCGCGCTATTCACAGCAGCTGCAGCTATCTGATCCTATTTAGTATATAGTGTGTTGAGTACATAAGGACATATATCTTGTATCTCAAACTGTCAATCTGACATCTTTAATCATTTTACCAATGTTAACCTTGACTCAGATAAACTTTCTAGCCGAAATAATCTGTCAATATGTATTCCAGATTCGGGGATTTTTACAAATATTTTTGTCGCCCACAATTTATTGGTACCAAAAATGTGTTTTCACAATGCATTTTTAATTATCTCTAAATGTTGAGTGAGAGTTTTGAAAGTTGGCAGATATACATGTCTCATTACATGATATGAAATGGTAACAAAGATCAATTTAAAAGGAAAATAACGCGCCAAACCATCCACATACAGACTGTGTTCCTTTGATTTATTTCATTTCGTAGGAATTGATCTTCAAATTATATTTACTTTATATATGTAATTATGTATTTGTTGGTTATCAGATATAGTGAAATCCTTATATATTGATATGAATTACCCATTCATGTTTGCAATTATATCTAGCTATTTGATGTATGTTCAGCCATTGCTATTGGTGGCCTCAAGTGAAAGTCTGTTTCATAGGCAAGTACTAGCTAGTGAAAAAGGACATGGGAAACACGCCAGTACGGGTTGTGTTTGTTCCTTCATAGTTAAAGGAGTTTCGATTAGGTAACGTATAGAAATGTAATTAATTCCGAAATACCATCAGAATGGCTAACAAGTAAAGGTCAATGTTCAATGTATATGCTTTCGTTTTCCGTGATTGCGAATTTACTCTACAAGTGACTAAATCATTTTATTTATTTCGTTTCACTCAGTTTGACATGATTGATAGGTTTAACGTATACATATGGGTGATATTCCTCTCACGAATGGAAAGATGCAGAATTCAACAAACGCTCTGTACCCATGAGAACGTAACTTTTCATTAAGCTTTACACAACTTAGAAATCAAACTCTCTCAACGTCATTGTATCTTTGAATTGTGTATACTTTCATCAACTGGTTATTTGGGAAAGGACCAATTTTAGACAATTGCAAGACAAAAAAGATACGACTGAATTTATCCCACAGTGAAATTCAAATGAACTGTCAATGTTAAGTGGTTGATTAATATAGCGAACCTTTGACGGCAATGTATGTGATCTAGAAGTATGCAAACAGCCTGTTCAGTTTTATTCAAGATAAAATTCAAGGAATACAAATAAAGGGTACGTTGCTGTGTGATTGGCTGTCTGTCCATTCACGTATTTTTACCTTTCACTTCTGTGATTGTGTACTATTCTGTACAAGTCATGTTGTGAAGGATTATTGTAATCAGTAATAACCATATATACAGTTGCTTTACTTATACCACAATGAGTTGGATAAAACTATTCTTGCAATACTTTGAACATCAGTCTGCGACAGCACTACGGTAACAGTAAGCTTATTATCTCACTCAGAAGACGCCACAGCCTGAGTTGAGGAGCGTTTTCTCCAGGAAATTGGGGCCAGTGAACCAAACTTCAGTCATTAACGGGGTTATAACGTAGTTGAACGCGTACGGCACACATGTGACATGTCACAGTTTTGATGTTTTGCAAGTTACTTACAAAGTCAGACTTCGCCTTACTTTGATTTGATTTGACGAGAGAATGAAAAAGGTCAAGTGTAAATACTCTTTACCCTTTGAAATATCCCGTTTTTGTGTGAATAAGGCTTGAACTAATTCATTTGCTGAATCTCAACAGGTATTGGACAATATATTATATTATGTAATTCAACTTGGATTGTTTCCTGTGGTGCTTCTTTCATTATTTTGAATGACCTTTTCTGGCTTGATTGTCGTAATTTTCTGGCTATGTTTTCAATAACACAACAGTAACTATGCTTCAGATTAAATACTGATCTATCGAAATACTTACTTATCTCTAGTTTGTGGAAATGTAGCCTGTGAGAGAGTAATGAAGTTTGTATGTATATCAATCAATCAAAAATTTCAATTAGAGCAGAATATTATAAGACGTTCGCACGGACACATCGCCATGCCCACCTCCTTAAGCAATACGTTTATGAACTTATCAAAAGGACGAGCAAAGGAAAGTGATAACAAAGCAATAGTTAAGTTTAAGTTATATATTGTAAGCTTTGTTGTTGTTTTGAAAGCAAACTTAAAGGCCCAGTTCAAATTAGGGTTGGAATTTGGAAGTAAAACAATTGCACAGTTAACAATATTACGGGCCCTTAGGTTGAAACCTTGAAACCTATGACTTAAACTTTGGAACATGGGATTGAAAACTTGAAACCTGTGATTAAAACCTTGAAACCTGGGATTGAAACCTTAGAACCTGGATTTAAACTTAGGCACCTAGGATTGAAACTTGGAAACCTAAGACTGAAACCTTGGAACCTAAGTTTGAAGCCTTGGAATCCAGGATTTAAAACTTGAAAACTGTGATTGAAACCTTGGAACCTGAGGTTTAAACCTTGGAATATGGGAATGAAACCTTGGAATCTGGGTTTTGAACCTTGAAATCTAGGATTGAACCTTTTCAAACTGGAATTGAAACCTTGGAACTTGGGAGTAAAACCTCAACCTGGAAATGAAACCTTGAAACCTGGGAATGAAACCTTGAAGAAATGAAACCTTAGAACCTAAGATTCAATCCTCGGAACCTGGGAATGAAACATTGAAACCTGAGATGGAAACCTTGGAACATGGGAATGAAACCTTTGAACCTAAAATTGAATCATTGGAATCAAGGATTGGATCATTGGAATGTAGGAGTGAAACCTTGGAACCTGGTTGAAACCTTGGAATCAAGGATTGAATCATTGGAATCAAGGATTGGGTCCTTGGAATGTAGGCGTGAAACCTTGGAAACCTAGATTGAAACCTTAAAATCTTCCGAAACCTTGAAAGATGGCCAGCAACAATCAGTAGGCTTGATATGTGATACTGTTTTCCAGATGGTCAACGCCAGTTTTGGAATTTCCATAAACTCTAAATGAAATGTGAATTGTATAATTGTAAAGTTGTAATACATCGCTCTTTTAAAGGAATAAATGTAGATTTGATTTTCATGTGTTTACATAACAACAGCACAATTCTCAGAGTTGGCCGGCATTTGTTACTGATGTTCTGACACGTATAGAAAGATAAATTGAAATCTACATTATCTATGAAACAATCTTATCAGAAAGTAATATAAGATTTGTTATAATATGATTTATGTTTTCAATCAGCATTGGTGTAATTATTCATTGGAAAGAAATAATATCCAACTTCATGTCATATTCATTAGATTACGTTGATAATGTGGATTTATTTATTTATTGGGATTACATATCTCCTCATCTTCTGATAACATCGGGAGTTCATTTACGATTCTGGAACTAGATAAACCAAAAGAAACTGTAAAACCTTGTCTAAATACTGTCAGTAACATCGCATTGTGTACCCATTGGATAGATTAGACTCTATTTTTGAAATGGGGACACAAGTTGAAAAATTTTCAATTTGTGTAGCACATTTACCATCAACTACATTTTCCGAATTCCCAACGCACAAAATATATTTTTACCCAGTGATAATGTTTATATTGAGATCTACAGCCATACATGAACCCTTGGTAGAAGAGTAGAACGTTATATGATGACAGTCATTCCTGTTTATATGCACTAACTTACTAAGTAAATTAGCCATGGGACTCAACGTCAAATTAAATCAAATTTGATGTGTTTACTGCTTTGTTATCTGACAGCGAAGCCCACAGGAAACCTTGTTCGTCCCAACAGACTTTCCAAATATAAGCCAAGCTGGCATTTCACACTTAAGGGAAATTGACGAAATGTTGTTTTGACCGAATGGTGTGTCGATATTCATTCTACTAGATTCAAGTTATCCAGTTAGTCATCGTTTTGCTTGGGAAAAAAACATGAACTTTTTAAGCTACAATAGATATCTTTTATGAGTAAGCAAATTTCGAGAAGTCGTATTATTTAGATCGACTGGCAAAGACCACATTGTAGTACTTTCCCATGTGAAGTAATGTTTGATTGTATGTCACGTGGCATGTAATAAACTTTCACTGCCAACAAGAGTATGCACTGCCGGTGACGTCTTTCTGAGAGTAAAACACATCTATCTTTGTGCAAATGGGGAGACGAAGGATATAGTATTTGTGTACGCGTCTGCTTATGTGTAGACAGATTGATGAATATACACAAAGAGAAATACCTTTCTTAAGGAGGTGCATTCGTGTTGTTGAATCTTTTTCTACTCTAGAAATTATTGCAATTTATATTGATGTTATTGGCTAGAAATGATGTAAAACATGACGCCATATTGTGAAATTTAAGACACCAGAATACATATGTATGTCAACTAACATAAATAGACGAAGGAGTATTTGGTTGAGAGTAAGCTTAAAACTTATTTATTTGAAAGCTTTTAAAACAGCGAGGAAATAAGTCAAACCTGGAAAATGTTCATAAATGGACCTCGCATGTGATTTGAATAGGCAACTGATAGAAAATGGAATAATTAGATTATCGGTTGTGCCATTTCTCAGTCGGCACTTTAAATTGCTTTCATTCGATAATTCATTTTCTTTTCACTTGTCAGTGCAAGCTAAGTCATGGAGAAAACTGCGTTAGGATTGATGAAATAGGCGAGAGAAAAACTGCGGAAGGTCCTACTTAAGATGGCTAATCACCAATTATCTGAATGTATGTGCCCAGCAATAGTAGTTACCGGGTTCAATAACGATATGTCGAGTAGGCTTACTTCTTCAAATTTGTAACGAGCAAAACGCTTCATATGTTAAGTTAATGGTGGTGGCTATTTTATGGTCTGAACATGAAAACGGTAGATGTCAGTACATAACTGAGGGGGAATAAAGAACACGTTTTGCAATGTTTGCTCATCCACCAAGAGGGATCATTATATATTGATTTACGTTATGGCGTTGATGCTGCTTATTGTTACAAACTCGATCAAACAAAATCGCAATAGAATGATTGCAGTAGCCACACATATCATGTCATTGAAAATCACTTAAAGAAGTGAATTCTCAGTAAAATATCCTATCGCGCAAAATATTTATGTAATCGGTCGGTTACTATTGAAACGAATACAGATATTTATTCGTATTTGTTATTTAATACTAATTACTATCGATTGTAATAGTGGTCTATTTGACATTTGACATCAGCAATTTTCTATCAAAGAAGATCTACTGAGCCCGGAGACAAGATTGTGAACAGATGATAGTTTGTGTATTTCGAAGAATAGAAATAGTCACACAATGCAGAGAATTTAAAACACTACTTTCAAATTGTCAATAATCTTGACCCGAAGGTTTAGAATTCACCCAGTAGGTTAAATAAGCAATGCAACTTAATTAGAAATTTAGTGTAATAATTCAGTCATATCGATGTGTTCCTGTTCAGTGGATTGTTTTAATATTGGCTGAAAATCACTCTACTGTGTACACCTCAACAGAACCGACAGTTAACGTATTAAAATTCGTCTAGTGTGTGTTTGATTGATGCTGTATTCGAGTAATCAATGCTATAATTCTTCATAAAATTCCACAATTAAGTTAAATGTAATTTGAAAAATGTAAACATGATTACTAACATCCGCCACTTCCCTTTCTTTATCGTGAAATATTTCTGTACATTCAGTTTTTCCACCTACTCTTAGGTTTAGTTTTGGAGATTTAGTTGATAATATTGTATACTATTATCTCCTTTTATTGCCTTAAAGTAACCCTGTAAACGAAATTTAGTCTCTTTGAATTGTCCAATTTAGTTTCACACACGTTGTGATTTACTCTAATGTGGTCTAAATATTTCAGCAGTAGTTCCCGCTGGTGAATTGAAACTAGCCTTATCCTCTGTGAATATTTAATCAGTATCGCTAGAGAAGTAGAGGACTGGTGTAATTTGAAATGTGATAAAATTGAACTTTAATCCCGATTAACATCTCAGAAGTAGGTATTGAGTTCGTCGACGTTAGCATTTACCAGCGATGAATATTTCACAAGGTAGAATTGTATAGTAGGGTTGCATAGCTCTTCATGTTGCAGCAAATATTCAATGTGACAGTACAAGTTAGGTAAATTGAGTTATCATTATTCAATTGTACTCTGGTTTCTTAGCTGTGTTGGACTGACGTGTCAATGTTTCGATCCAACGTCAAATTCAATGACTAATGTAGTTATCTTTAATATCGTTTGCAGTTCACATGTGTCAGCAATCATCTTTTTAAAAAGGATTAAAGTGGTTATGAAAGAAATATAATCATTTTTTTCTGTATGTCAACATATCGTGTGGAATATGATGAGATTCAAAATGGATTTGTCATTGACATTAAATTCCCACGAGAAGGCATGATTTAGGTATTGAATATTGACATAACTGTTATACGGTTTTAGGGGTATGTTCACAGAGACTTGGCTGTAAGAGCTTTCAACCAAGATTGAACCCAAGAAAACGTCACAACAAACCATTAGTCGCGGCAACATGTTATCTACGTCAATGCGGCATGTCTCACACTAGAAATTATCAAATCATAATTTCCTGTGAATCATTACTTGGGCGGCATCTGAGAGACAGAGCAATAAACAAAGCTAAGTGAACTGTATCTGATCAGGAAATTATGCGGGCCAGTGAATCCTTAATGAAATCCTAATTATATCTAAATCCATTCATTGTCGTAACTGATATTACCTGTTAATCAAGAATGATTACGTTGTTTGGAACTAACAGCATGAATCCTTTTAAATTTCTTGTAATAAGACAAAACATTAGTTTTGCTGCTAACATTCAGTTTTCAGTTTACGATATTCTTTTCTTAAAGGTTAAAGTGTACATGAGAGATTGACAGGGAGATGCATTCTATTTTGAAATTCATACAAACTGACGATTGAAATCGCCCAACCTTTTACTTACGTAATGACTAATCAGGCATGAGAGTAAGTTTTAGATAAGTGATATCTAACTTCTACATCTAAATTGCGTAATCCTATAAGTGGAAATGTGTTTTTTATTAACCTCAGACACTTGTGATGGTCACAAATCGGTTTCTGTACATAACGAAACAAACCCTTGTCAGTTCATATAAAGTAATTGGTTGGTTATCTAAAGTGTCCCTTAGGCAGTATTCAATGACGAATAAAATTACTTTAAAATTAATAGAGTTGAACTCTTTGCCAACGCTGGTTGGCAGTCATACGTGTAATGGCTGTACACCAATAAGGCGTAAAGAAAATTGTGTGGTTCCGATTACATTCAATTTTAAAATAGGTGGGGTAGGTAGATTTTTATTTTATTTTATTATATTATTTTATGTGTGAGTGTCTATTTCAGGTTTTCCATTGTTTTCCAAATGGTCTCTGTGCTGTTTAATTCTTCCTATGTACAGATGTACAGCCATTACAGATTGGAAGAATAGTTTTATAGTGTCTTTTTAAGTTGATGTCAGTTTCCGCATCCACTATTTCTCGTGAGACTTCACAATTTTCAAATTGTTTTTATTTGGCCTAATGTGATGAGTGTGTATATATATATATATATATATATATATATATATATATATATATATATATATATATATATATATATATATATATATATATATATATATATATATACACACACACATATATATAGTGTGGAACAATAAGTCAGCTATTATTATTGTCAAATTAACCGTCACACACACAACCCTACACCCATACATACATACATACATACATACATACATACATACATACATACATACATACATACATACATACATACATACATACATATAAAGACAAATGTGTTTGGCGGTTATTACTTGTAGTATATAGGCATGTATATATTGTGTGTATAAGCGCGCGATTTTATTATATTTTGGATGACTATAGAAGAATTAAAATAATATAATTATATATGTAATTAACTCAGACTTGAAAAAAGTACAAATCTGGTGAACCAAATAGATAGTAATCCAAAACTGATTATCAATCCAATTCAAGCTCAGAAAACAGAAACCATACGACTTCACAACAGATTTTCGTAGTTATCTTTGATAATTAACTTTGTATGGCATCCCAGACTGCAAGTAACCTAAACGTATTTACAAACGTTCGTTGGAATGATTTATATTCACGAGTGAAGAATTTCTTGTTGAACTACATTACTTCCCGGCCATTGGTTTCACTGGGACAAAAGTAACAAATTGGTATTTCAAATCAAACGCAATAATAACAATGAGAGACAGACAGACAGACAGACAGACAGACAGACAGACAGACAGACAGACAGACAGACAGACAGACAGACAGACAGACAGACAGACAGACAGATACAGGCAGAGACAGGGACATACAATACATACATACATACATACATACATACATACATACATACATACATACATACATACACACATATAGACAGACAGGCAGACAGACAGACAGACAGACAGACAGACAGACAGAGGGCTAGTACAACTCCTTCAGTCTTGAAAATTCCGTATTTGTGTACTCTGCTTTAAATGACATCTATCGTTTCGAAATATGTCAGTTTGTTCTGTTTTAAGTAGCGTTATACTTTATTAAACAACCCTAAAGTATGAAATATGACAATATTGTTGACATAGCTGTTCATAAGTGACGTACAATTAGTCTATCTGAAGTGAAACAAATTAAGTTGTCATGCTGGTTGCACAGGCATCTTACAGTGGTAGTACTAGTGTATACTTACATTAAGCGGTTAGTGGTAGTAGCAATATATGTCATTACAGTAGTACATGACTACACATCATATTGTCATATTGTCCACTTCACATAGTGCATTTTTCTACGTTGCCAATTTCTTTTCAATCACGTTTAAAGGTAAAGTAGAACAAGAGAAATATGCACAAGGAATACTCCTGGTGCTCATATAACTTTTTCAGAATGGCAGCCATATTTGTAGTAAAAAAATCAATTTATTTTTGCATAACTCAAAAACTTTAATTGACAGAGGTTCCATTCAAGTGTCTAACACCATATAATCACACGCAAGGTTTCTTGGAAGACAGTGACCTTTTACCTTGACCTGTAAGAAAGACTATCAAAATTAAGCCATATGATGATGTGTGACTAATTTCTTGAAACAGAACATGAGTAATGTACACATGCATATGCATTACTTTATAGCTCAACATTTTGCTAAAATGGCAGTCATTTTCTAGTGAAGAATCATGATCTACATCATAACTCAAAAAAAGTCAATACATAAAGACTCCACTCAAGTGTCTACCCCATATTATCAGATGTACACTTTCTTTTAAAGCATTGGCCTTTGACCTTGACTTTGATATGAACAGTTATCAAAATAAATCCAGCCATTTCCTTCACATCACGGACACTTTGTGGTATGTTGCCGTGCACCAGTTTCCTTTAAATCATATCACCATTCAGTCACGGAGAAGTAATGCATTTGAGGGGATTGTGTTTCCATATGAAGACTTGCTTTCTTGACAAATTGTTGGAAATATTGATTTACAAAATGTTATTTTATTTCACTTTAAACACTTCAAAATGAAAAAGAGGAAGGCTATCATGTAAATGAATTTCTTCCATGCAAATTATAAATATAATAAAACATGGTAAATCACAGATCTTTCATAACCAAGCACATGTACATGATACTAGAATAAGTTGAACTTCCGGCAGTCTGTGAACGTAAAACCAATTTATACTTTTCTATCATCTATTCCTGTTATTTTTATCTCTTTATTTGCCACATTTTATGTAAAGCAAATCGCAAAAAAATGTTTAATAAAAAGCAAAAAAAAAGCAAAAATGTTGCCTGTATGATGATATTCAAGATAAACAAATGAAGTATTAGTAAAACAATTCAACCAATACAAGTAAGCTTTCAGGCAGTCCGCAGAAATGAGTATTTATCATGATCATTTTCCAATATTTTTCTTCTATCAACCAGAAAATGCTCGTAACATAAGGTGTCTCTTTCACTGGTATATTTCACGGCTGAACGCATAAAATATTGGGCAATAATATCTAATTATTTCATATGATTTATTTGTCTATTAAAGCTATCATCAGACGTCTTTGGTTTCTTTATTTATTATTTTGACAGCACAGTGGACCTATAGGTCGCCATTACAAATAAATAACATACACACTTGTATTTCTTTTCAGTGTGAGATGGCAGATGGAACTAAGGCATTCTTCGAAGCAATGGCAGAAGGGCCAATAAAGATGATGGTGTTCGGTGGAGTGTGCTCTAATGTAACAGCACCTATTGCTGAAGCTGTCATTTGGTGGAAATTGGTACAGGTAAGTGTATCGCATGATTGGCAGGCGTTATATCGGTAATTATAATTGAGATGTTGATGAATGAAGGGTGTCAATACAATATAAACTGAAACTTGTAAAAGTATGAAAATTCCTACATATTAAATCCTAGTAAATAAACTATAATACAGTATATGGCCGTGATGGAGAATGAGCTGTCATTATTAGTAATGGTTTCCGTATCATGAATCTAACGGAGGTATACACACAATATCAATATTACACTATAACTGTTTCACTAATACATATGACATTCAATGAACCATCATTATATATAAGAGATAAAGAAACATTGGGATTTCATGTCGTCATTTTCAAAGCAATATCCCTTATAATCGATTATATGCTTATTACAGTAAAAACCATGCCTTTTAACACAAAGATGTTTTCGTCTACAGCTGTCTTATGCTAATACGGAGCCATTCCTGTCTGAGCGTGAAAAGTATCCAACATTTTTTCGAACAGTTCCCTCGGAAACCAACTTCAACCCAGCCAAGCTGAAATTATTACAGCATTTCAACTGGACAACAGTAGCTACGATACATCAGGATGCTCCTAGATTCTCTGTTGTGAGTGTAGTTGTCAATGTCGGTATCAACTCTCCATCTACATCAACAAAGTCAAATGATTTATTTCTTAGTACTCAGGCTTCTCAGGTTTATTTTTCATTCAGATAAATGAGAACAGCTACACTATTGACGTAACAAATATAACCAATAATTCAGAACAACATAAAAAATAGTGTCTGAGACAGTAATGAAGTAGCAAAGTGAAAACTTGTTAGTACACTACTGTAACAGTATTATATTGAAACATCAAACATGTGTGAACTGTACATGATCTACATTGATACAACGCAAACGGGGTTGGTATGGCATTTCACCTATGGAATACGATTTATTATTGCAAAGAGACACATTTTAAAATAATTTGTTAAGTGATAAGCATTGGGTAAATCGACGCCGGCCTGTATATGACCATATCCCAAGTCCATTGTGCTAAAACGTTATGAAATGAGTCAAGGTAAAATGTGGCCCTCCCTTAATTCCATTTTCTGATATATGGCCCTCTACCGAGAATATATTTGTAACCCCGCCCCCTCCCCCAACTCCCCAGCCCTCCCCTTGAATTTACTAAAGTGTCCCTTAAGTATTTTTTTAACTTTAGGTTCTCCGGCATGAATCTATTTGAAATACAGACGAAGTAAATATTTATATATATAATCGGTTTTCAGGCTCATAACAAACTATCACGGGAGTTGGAAGATGCTGATATAAAATTACTCAAAGTTGCTAGTTTTGTCCGAGACCCTGTTACTGCGGTGCAAGAGATATATGTAAGTAACGTTCTCCTTCATCTAACACATCGATGAATTCCGGTGAAGTTCACCATTTCTGTCATTCATGCACTCAACTCAACTCAGGTCTGGGTGTGTTGAATTAGACTCCAGCGTCAATCAAACTGGTTTAATATACACATTGCAGTGTTTATGTAACAGTTGATTTTATGGAAAAGTGTTCAAACCAAAATGATTATTTCTACAGTAAAGCTGTTATGTGTCTTGATCATGTACTTGGTGGAGTATATTGATTATGCTTATTGAATTTGAAATCATTATTCAGGATTCTGGCGCTAGAATAATTCTTGGTTATTTTGATGAAGAAATGGCGAGAAAAGTATTTTGTTATGTAAGTATTACACAAGACTAAATAATCAACATGTGAATATTAAGAGCTACGGGTTCGCATTCATCAACTGGATAGTACCATGTTCATGTCTTTACCAGAAAATCTAAAAGGGTGTGTATGGATAGGGGGACAGTAGGCCAAATTATATTTACAGGATTCCATAAACAAATATGAATGTATTTCAATAAAACGGTTAGAACGCATATGAATATAAGACTTATACCACCAAAAAGACACACAAAGAGCGTTGAAATCCAGTGATGGAAAAAGACTCTGACTGAGTTCAAATGTTGTTAAATGCTGTAGATCTCCATTGACGAATTCATTCTTTCATCTGTCTATCCTTAACAAGGATACTTTAAACTCTGCGAAAGGTATTACAAATTGAATTAGACCAGGGATGCATAATCTTTACAAAGGTCAGCTGAACAGATGCTAAACAAACGTCATAATACCATTTTTAAATGTCAATTCTGTGCAATGTTCAGTACTTAAATAAGCAAGCAGTTGTTTCTGCCTACCTTTCTCATTTAATATCCGGTTTCCTATTTGTCATTATGTATCAGCCTTAGGTAATGAACTTGCAAATTTCAATCGCAGGGACATGGTACGCCACTTTATAGTTTGGCATATGTTGACCATCTTCAATTATTAAGTATATGACAAAGTTCATTTATTGCCAGTCACTACGAGACAGGGAGACATATTGTGTGAAACATTCATTTAGCGAAACAAAAATTTGGGGGGCAAGACACGCACGTTCTTCTGGAAGACGTCTGATATCGCGTCTTCTATAACTGAAATATGTATAAGGACATCTATATGGACATTTTGAAATTATTCCCCAAACCTTTCCTTCGTTCAGCCAGGGAAAATACGAATACGTCACTATGAGTCGCTAGACGAGTAATTAAACACTTGGGTCACGGATATTTTCCGGATGAACGAAGAAAAACATTGGGGATTAATATTATTATACTTCTTCAACCATAATTTATGAAAAATCATAAAAAATAATGATGATTTAGAAATGCTTTGACTTGTATTTCGAACACTGCAAAACCAGTGACGTAGACACGGGTTGACGTCGTGACGTAGAACGACCTGTGTATCCATATTTTCTGTTCAAAGGCAATAACTTGGCTTGTGTATGATATAATACCCTGTATATTTTCCCGACTGATTTGTATGTTTTGTTTATGTTGTGTTGTGTTGATTTTATTGTTTGATTTGTTAGTTAATTGTAGAACAGTTGTAAAGGATTCTTGTCTTGACAATGTGCCAAACTTATATTACTCAGATTATTCCTGTCATCAAGTTAAGCCCTCTTAGTTTTGTGTAAAATATAAAGTATGTTTTGTAAACTCGTTATAAATTTCTCATAATTGATGCTCGATTTTTGATTTGACAGGCTTTCAAGAAGAATATGTACGGAAAAAAATATGCATGGATTCTCCCGGGCTGGTACCATACAAACTGGTGGAATAGCACATCACTACCTGATGATTGTGCTATTGATGATATTTATGAAGCCAGTAACGGTTACCTAGCAACCGATATTATACCTCTTAGCAAGAGCGGTGACGCGACTATATCTGGTTTGGTATGTTTGTGTACTACAACGGAAATCACAAACCCTGAAACAAAACGTCGCCTGGTTCGACAAAAATCTCATTAACATTGCCACAGTTTTTGTCTGGCCAGACAAAATATCTTTTTGATGTTTTAAATGTTCTCGTCTGGCTTGACAAAAATTAATTAATATTTCTACATGTTATCGTCTGCCACAACAAGAACTGAACTACAATTGATACATTTTAGCCAATTGACTGTCTCAAAAATATCAAAGAAAGCGCCAGACCTTAGGTTTACCAGACAGGGACATATGAATTTGGCGTTGATGTCCAAAGATAATGGTAGCTCACGCAAAGAAAGTGTAACAATATCGGCAAAGACGTTTGTCACGCCAGACAATTGACGAAACGCTGTTGGTAAGATTTTTGTCTAGCCATCCGATAGAATGTGGCTTTGTTAATGAGATTTTTGTTGAGCCAGACGACGTTTTGTTTCAGGGTTTATGATTTCCGTTGTAACACGTACTGAGAGACACCTGCCAGGGAGCAATATTGTAAAATCAATGCTGTTTCCGATCGAAAATAATGTTGTAATTTATTAAAACCCGTCAACAAAGAGACATTTAATTACATTTGAGATCATAACTTGTAGTGGCCTTGTCAATTGAATGCCAGTGTTCAATGTTATGTCCATGGCATGTTGAAACGTATAGAGATAAGGGATTTCAATAAAGTACTTATTTTATTTATTCCCAGGTTGCCATGAAATCATCAGCTTAGAAGGTCTCCTCTAATCATACACTTCTTGTATTCTGAAGGACTTCATTTTTTAAAATGTCTTCAAGCGTTTGACCTCTTATAATTTTACTATTAAATTTCTTCGTACGGGTTGTAAATAATTGAAGCATTTAAACGCTGTCACCCAGGTTGGGGAGATTGACGAAGAATTAAAATGAAAGTATTTCATGTTCTTTTTGAGGAGCAATTTCTGTATTAAAGTTAACCATTTACCGTGTTAATGATTTTCAGACGGCTAATGACTACGAACAGATGTACCATGGTCAAAGGGGAGACAATTTCACCATCCTACATGGTTACGCATATGATGGTGTATGGGTGATTGCTGCGGCACTTAATGCTGTCCTGCATCGGCTGGGAAATAACCAGTCTGCTCTACTGGATTTTAAGTATGACGATGAATGTATCTTACAAATGTTTATGGAAGCAATGAATGAGACAGACTTCGTTGGAGTAACGGTTAGCATGGATACATCATTTTGTTATCTATAATTTGAAACAATTAGATAGTAATAACCAGGATGTGGTACATTATTATCGCAATCTCCTCAGGAAATTTGTTGCATTCCCTTTTAGATATTTCTTTTCAAATTAAGATAATTATGCTTATTATTTTAAATCATTAGCATTTTTTTCTGTTTTACACCATGGACAAGGAATACTGAGACATTAATTCAATGAACATATATGTGATAGTAACATTACTTGCGTAATGGCCCATAATTATGCCTTAAAAAGATAGCAGTCGCTTTTCTATCGGCGTATCCATCAGGACGACCGCGAATGGCTACATCCTATGTTACCTATGCTGACTTGGATGATTGATTTAATTGGACATGTATATATGTATGTCAATATTTTGCAGGGTCCTGTTCGATTCAAAGATGGTAACAGATTGGGAACCATCATGTACGAACAGTTCCAAGGTCAGTTCCAAATGTCAACCATTTGATGACATCATAGACAGAAATGAATCACTTTGTGATCAGTAAGGTTTATAGTGTGTCTTGATATGGGGATGGCACGCTAGTGACATCATCATTACTGGATACAGACATGTTTAGCTGGGTTTTTTTTGCTCTCGAAATTGGTGTGTTGAAATACATGAGAGTAATATTATTAGACCATAAGCAATATTTGACGGAGCTTACCTTCGTACAAAAGTATTGCCTATAGCCACTTGGACGGGATCTGATCAACCAAACCACAATTTGGAAAATTAAGCACTCACCTTCCATAACCAAAATTTTAGTTTCGCAAATGTCTCTTGTACTTTATTCACCAGCGCTAGCAATGACAATGACGATGATGTGCAAATAACCTATATCTTTAACTAACTGAATTTATCTGCACTTTCTATTACAATACAGCCGGCACAGAGGTCAAAATAGGAGAATTCTATGCCTACTCAGACGCCTATAATCTCAGTCTGGACCAAATCATCTGGGCAGGTATGTGATGTTATACATTACTCATTTGAGACCACGTAAGTCTACTCAAGATCACTTAATGTCTGTAGTTTAACGTTATATCACTGTACTCTGTCAAATGGTACACCTACACCTACATATATACAGCTACTTTTTAAAAAAAGATTACTCATCGAGTACTTAAACATTAACATTTGCTAGTGTGGATACAAACTTTAACATTTCTGTCGAGAGATGAGAATGTAATTTCCTAGTAAGCTTATAGTTTGGCATGGGTTGTAGTGACGACTTGCATGCCTCAAAATCAAAATTGACTACACCGCTACATTTGTATTTACATGTTACCCGTCATGTGTGTGTTTGTGTTTAATGACTCGTGAATTGGAGATACGAATAGACAGACAGACAGACAGACTGACAGACAGACAGATAGACACACACACATACATACATACATACATACATACATACATACATACATACATACATACATACATACATACATACATACATACATACATATGAGGACAACTGATGTTATGTTAAATAGTCAGAAAATAGGAGTGATATTCATGATGTTTTTTTTATGTATTATCGTTTGCATTGTTAGGTGGATCACCTCCCCGGGACCAGCCACTTATCCTCCGTACACCACGAGGGATATCCTTCGTCATGTACCTTGTCATGTGTTGCCTTAGTTACATTGGTATCATGATGGCGGCCATCTTTCTGTTCTTTAATATGCGGTTTAGACAGCACCGGTAATGATTATTACAATGGCTATTATCATATTAATCTTTGTATAATCAACTCATATTAGTTTAGATTAGATCGATAGAAGGTAAATCATTCCAAACAGGAGTGCGTGAAGAAAAAGGTCAATGCTATAAACTATGAAAAGGTGGTATTGTATAACACGTACCGTTTTGACACAACTGAGCAAAAGAGAAAATCTACATGTGTGCGCGCGGATTCATGGGCGTGGATGTATCGGTGTCAAAATGTTAAATTAGAAACAGACAATCGTACCAAAAACTACCTGTTGGCATGGAAGTCTTCATTTTTGTAAAGTGACTGTAATATTTGTTCTTGGTTTCCATGTTCTTCATATTGACAACGTAAGATGGGTAAAGATAGCCCAGGATATACAACCATAATGTCGGTATAGAGACTATTAATCATTTACACTACGTTAGGTACGATCTGATAATCATGAATGATATTGTTGAGACAAAAGAAGTGATACAGGCAGGTAAGCTTCACTGCCACTGCCAACGAAATTAAACTACCCCTTTGGTCACTCATATTTTCCTTAGCTGAACGAAGAAAAATATTGGGGAATAATATCTAATTATTGTCGCGCCATAGTGGTATAACTTCTCAATGCATGCAATAATGCAAATCAGGGTCATCTCCAAATATTGGTGAATAGAAGTAAGTCATGAGTCTTATTCACCAACATTCATTGGCAGTATACAAGATGAAAACTCCCCAAAACAGACAACAAAGTTAATACGAAAACTATGAATGGTAATTGTTTCGACATCGATTTCTAATTCTGTGATATTTTTGGTCCATCACCAACTTATTAGTAGAATTGACATTTTTATCACTCATATTACATTAATACATCACAATTTCTATGTTTGGTCTCTCCCCAACCATTAGTATCACTCACATATTTGTATCACTTTTACATAGATACATCAAGATGTCAAGTCCATACATTAATAATCTCATCATCATAGGTGGCATTCTATGCTATGCCTCCATATTTGTAATTGGTTTCGACAGCCATGAAATCAGTGACTTGGAATTCAGAATAGTATGCTCGGTAAGTGTTCATTTAATGTGATTAGTTTTGGCGGCTCACAAATCGATCGCTTCGAATTATATCACATATGTATGCTCAGTATTACTGATATAAGATTGGTATATCTACTACACTTTGACTTTGACAGGAATTAATTATGTAATTGCACCAACCAGACAGAGAGAGAATATTATATGCACGTGTTATTGAGAGTTTTAGGGGACAGGGTTTCGTCATGTGTGGTATACATAACCACGTATCCAGGTATACTAGACAGGCATTGCACGCCTTCCAAAAGCAGTTATCATGTAAATGAGTGCAATAACGAGTAAAACAGTCCTGATAAATAAATAAATAAATAAATAAATAAATAAATAAATAAATAAATAAATAAATAAATAAATAAATAAATACAATCCTAAATATTCTTTGACAAGGATAACGGATGTCATTCGTTGTGGTCGTTTGCGTCATGACAATGCAGTGGTTCTGAGGTTCTCTAAATAAGCTTATGAGTCAAGACGTTCAGAATCGCCATTTTTTTCCACACGTTTTGTTATCAAAAGTTCGGTTATTGTTCGCCAATGTTTTTCTTTATCCAGCTTGAAAAATATTAATGGCCTAACTGTTTTATCACTTTTAGTCATAACACAGTGACAGTGCCTTATGTCACTCTATTTGGCTCGTCTGAACTAGGAATCATATTGGGATATAATGTCTTAGTTTACGGCTAAAAGCTTAATACATGATTAACAGACATTTAATTTAATTCACCTATCACTTCTACATTTCACTCTCCTCTATTTCGTATATTAGACGGGAAAAAAATAAGTGTACGTTTCCGATAACATGGTCATAGAAAATAGAGTGGGTAGTTCAGGATTTTATTTCATTTAATTTTATCTTTTTATTTTGGTAGTATTTTTTTTAAATTTTGCTTCGACCCCCCCCCCCAAAAAAAAAAAAATAAAAATAAATAAATAAATGTCTGCCAGAATACCCCTTCTGTGATAGTTTGATATAATATGTACAGGCATCACTCGAGAAAGAAAACAGACATACAGGAAGGTCAAGAAGACAAATTATATCTTATCTTTTTGTTTTAAATGTTTAGGGTCAGAGGGTCGGTCGGGGTATCGGGAACACACAGTTATTTTATTTGGCCTAAGCTGCGATGTTTCATTTCTTGCCACATGAATATCCAACAACAACTATAATTGCATCAAGTGTCACAAACCAATATCTACATTGATGATGAACTTTTTAACAACTTTCAACATCTATTTTGTTGTTATGTTTAAGGCTGTACTGGACAGGATGAATTCTTTACTTAATATACCTCTAATAATGAAATAAATGACTTCTTGTTTACATCGAGGCATGCGAGATGTCCAGCAATTAATAATATTGCATTCGCTAACTAACCTTTACTGCTTTAAATGGTTATTGTACTACAAGTAAGTTTACTGTTCACTGGCTAAAGTGTAAACACTTCATATTTCACACGTCAACTTCCCAGATATGTATGTCACACTGAACACTACATTTTTACGAAAATTCATTTTTATGAAATGTCACTTTTATACAGGCGCGATCCTGGCTCCTTGCTATAGGCTTCACACTTGCCTTTGGCGCTATGTTCAGCAAGACATGGAGAGTTCATAGTATATTTACTAACATCAAAATGAAGAAACGGGTAAGTTGCCAATCATAACTCTCCGTAGAAAATAGTAGATTTTGGGTTTGAGGCTTAGATCGAATGATTGACTGAAATACATGATAGCACTAAGGAGAGCAATTATAATCGTCTCAAAGGTTTTAACATAGCTTGTTAACAAGACAAGCAGACTTTCACTACATTGACATTGGTATGAAAACAGCTCCTAACTCCCACCTGAGGGAGTAGTCAGGATGATCTATGGATGAGGTTGCCGTGTAAACCGTGCATTAACCCTCCTTAGATGTCCCTAGGTATTATTAAGGAAACGAGAAGTCGACTGAAAAAAAACTGTCGTAACTGCTCAGAACACAATTCAGCGTATGCACATGCGTGACTTCACAACATTTTATCCTACGTGTTTGAGTATAACAAACCCGTCTTCCCGAGATAGTAGCTAGAAACGCCTAAGGTAGACTGACGACGTGCTCGCGCATGATATTATATACACCGTTGACTGCTTTTATTTATCTACGATCTGCGTACGAACCTCCATTCTGGTCTTTACTTCCGAAAAAAATATCGTTCTTTATTTATAACTTTCTGTTTGTTGAAACTAGTGTAGTGTATTCCAACAACATTAACTTGGCGATCTTTGATGTCTAGGTGTTACCTGCATGCATACTGTTTCATTGCTGGTGCTATATGTGCAAAACTCATAATGTAGTGTACTACTAAACACATGAATTGTATCATACATACATTCTATACCGTTTCCAGGTTATAAAAGACCAGAAACTTTTTATAATAGTAGCTGTTCTGTTATTGGTGGATGTTGTCATATTGGTGTCATGGGAAATTAAAGACCCAATGAAGCGAAAACGAGTGGAGATCCCTGAAGAGGTAAATGCGAACTAGACTTGAGACTATCATCAGTATATATTATTGAACCTATGCGTGATCACGATGTGATTTTGTTTTTGTTTGAAGCTGGTGTGATTTTATTACATGTAATTGTGTGCCATATGGTCAAGTATGATCTTTCTACAGATTATACATGAACTCATTCGTAATGTGAAGACGATGGTTTTTAGTGACTTACAGACAGTGTTCTACCCAGAAGTGTCTGACACCAGTCTATTGAGGCCTTTGTATAGCAGGCTGCAAACGCACGCACACACACACACACACACACACACACACACACACACACACACATTCACTGTCTCATTCTCTCTCATTCTTATCGACAGACGGACTCAGAAGAATTTGATGAAATATATGTCATTGCTATTATTCAGCACTGTGAAAGTATTCAAATGACAATATGGTTGGCAGCAATCTATGTCTACAAAGGTGTTCTCATGGTAAGCATAGAATTATGAAAGGATTCCCTGTTTGAATGCCGTTTTTCAGGGCTTACATGTAAGAAATGTGTTCAGCCCAGCACTTCTTAAACCGTAACAAAAAGATAATTATTAACACCCGTAGTATGGATTAAGAGAGAGAAATGACGCGACTGATCCAAAGCTGAAAGCTTGATAAATACATGATTGTAACATTAAAAAAGGTAAAATCCTTACTGCACTAAGTTAATATGCACGAATATAGTTTACCCTCCCACTCTGTTCTGAGATATTTACAAAAATACACGGTTTTGCCGAGCCTTGCTTTGCCTTGAATTGCCTTGTCTTGATTTGCCTTGCTTTGCCTTGAATTGCCTTGTCTTGATTTGCCTTGCTTTGCCTTGAATTACCTTGAATTGCCTTGCCTTGCCTTGCCTTGCCCATTTTGTTGTTTTGTGTTTGCGAATTTATGTTTCGTGAAATGGTACTTTTACTTACGGGCCCTCTTTTGTAATATTGGAATGAGCGTTGACAGTTTTTTTTTATTTACACAACTGTGACAATGTTGATGCTTGTTTTCCTATTAGTCACTTCATAACTTTATTTTAAAGTCACAGTGAGGTACAATTTTCAACTGATGAGATACATCAATATAGAATGTAGAAAATACAAATATAAAATACACACTTAAAGCTTCGTCAAGTGATTTATAAATAACTCAAAATAATGTGGTATATGTCAAAACAATGTGGTAAAGGTGGTTAAAATCCACAAAAAGAAATGTATTGGTACCCTAACAATCATGTCATCAAACATTGTTATTTCGTACACGCATTCCTGGTGACAGTTTTATCAGTTCAACTTCAACCAACTTAATAGTTGACATCCATTAGTATATTTGAATACGAAGAAAGAACTAACCATCAAAGAACAAATATTTACAGACTTTAGCCCATTAATGCATCCACGTCTAATTTGCTGTTGCAGGTATTTGGCTGTTTCTTGGCCTGGGAGACACGTCGAGTTAGTATACCAGCCCTCAACGACAGCAAATATATCGGCATGAGTGTATATAACATCGTCGTCACCTGTATGATTGGCGCTGCCTTGTCATTTGTCATTCACAACGATCCAAGTGCTGCTTTTTGTATCATATCTCTCTTTATCTTATTCTGTACAACAATTACACTTTGCCTCGTCTTTGTACCAAAGGTAAGAGAGTTATTAGATTTAGCAGGGAACGGGTAATCGGACACGATTCACTAAGTACGGTAGTAGGAGTAATCGGACACGGTCGCAATTTGTATATTCGAAGTTACAGTGTGACAATCTAGAATTTCTAGATTCTTTCAGTAAATGAATTTCTATAGCGCTCGTGACCATGCTGTAATTTCTACGAACAACATTAAATCAAGCAAGAAGCCGAGTCTGTGGGCTTTACACATATGACCCTTCACTACAACTGTAAACTTTCAGTTTATTTGTTACAAGAAGGGAAAACACACTGGCAACTTTACCCTATTACAGTACAAAGAAGATACATCGGTGTCTTTTGAGATAGTTGTTATGATTGATCTTATCGTAGGCCAAACACTCGGCGCTGATGTTTGACTCTGCATGAAAATTACGTATACATCCATAAGGCGTCACAGTTCTGGACTGAAGACTTAACGGCGTCCATTAGAAAG
Organism: Glandiceps talaboti; assembly: GCF_964340395.1. Lineage (NCBI taxonomy): Eukaryota > Metazoa > Hemichordata > Enteropneusta > Spengelidae > Glandiceps > Glandiceps talaboti. The sequence goes on from NC_135552.1 coordinate 17,241,512, forward strand.
TCAAACCCGGCATGTTACGGTCTCAAAAGATTTCGAAACGATTTGATTTCAGGCAGATAAGTGGAACTACTTAGAAAAAAAGCAACTGTGCCCAGGAAGCCTTCATGATGTTACAATCTCTTATCCGTGTAATATCTTGCAGGGAGTCTTCGTCTTGTCGAATAACCATCCCATAGGAATACAACAACTTAAAACTCTCATCAAACTTTAGTTGACTCTCGCGCACAGACGATTTCAAGTGTAACCCCCGGTATGCTGCACTTTTTAACAACATTATTATGGGGACAATGGTTTTTACGTAATTTTTAGCATGCTATTAACATTCAAATATTCTTTAAGACCGGGGTATATTTTGCAATTATCATTAAGAGTAAACAAATACTAGGGTTTTTGTACAAAGATCATATTAAGAAATTTTGCAACATAAGGTGTGTGTGTGGGGGGGGGGGCATTTGTCATGTGTATCTGCCATGAGAAAGGTTACAAATGAACAATTATCCAAACGACTATGGGTGTACCTACGAAAAAGATTCCATATCTTGACTTAAAGAATGTGTAAATTAAAACATGCTATTTTCTCAACTTAATATTTACATATACACAATAGTTTCAGATATGAACATCCGGGTTACTAATCGGGCAGATAAAACTTCAATAACCGACACATATTACATACGAGAAAAAGTTATACCCATTTCAAGTGGGCGTTTCCGCTTTTGGATCGGAATGTTGTCCACCTTCTTCGTGTCTGGCATATTACCTTCCGATCCTCAAACACAAATGCCCATTGGGCAGTATTAATACCATTGGCTGCGTTGTATCAGTTGAAAGATTTGTAAGAAGCTGAGTACTTTGTTCTGCTCTGCTGCTTTCTCGCCTACAAGTAGACTTCAAACACAACATGCCGAATCGGATACTGAATGACGTAGGCAGAGCGGTTTAACTTCGAAGTATTTTGTAAATCTCGTGCAAAAGAAGACGTCGTTTTAATTGATGATATTTGCAGACTCACGGAGAGAAGTATGGATAATCAGCACGATTGACGATTTCGAGGCGTTGCATGACGCCATATTGCTAACACTAGCTAGCAACGGACTTTTCTCAAAATGATCATGACAGGCTAAATGGAGACCGAAATGAGGGAGGGGTACTATCGAATACGTTTATCCGTTCTCTCGAAGAGACTACAACGCGTACGTGCCATACATTATTGAAAATCCGTACAAAATATTCAATATATGGTATCAGAATAATGGCAGACCGTGATAGACAACTTGCCTAAATGCCCCAGAATAAGACAGTTCACTACTAATTCAGTAATGTTAATCTCCGCTGACAAAAATTTCCCCAAAAAGTCTAATATTGTGATTTATGGACGATGTAACTACTGAAACCAGCGATTCAAGTGAAATAAATCTCTTGACATGAATAACAAAATAATAGGCAATGGATGGTGAAAAGAAATTTAAAAAAATATATTGTATATTTATTATGTAGCACATTTTTAAATACCACCAGCCATAGACCGAGAGTGACAGCAATGATTGGTCAGACCAAGCTAAGATCTAAGAACGATTTACGACATTGCGGGACACTGTGTTTAAAGTAGCGAGAATGCAGAAACTCATTGCCCATTCTAGACGCGACTTTGAAGTAAAAGTGATTGGTGATGAGAAACGTGCAATTTGGTACAATTTAGATTTTATTTGAAAAAAAAGTTGTACTCAAATTTAGCCAAACGAGTGTTAACTAGTGGAATGTAAAAACCACTTTTCATTCACGCTGTGTTTGATATTGGCAATAATTGAGCACTTACCTTTAATAGTAACAAAGTGTATCGAATGTGGAGTGAGGGAGTATTGATTCGACGAAAATAAACGACATGTCAGAAAGGTAGGAATGTGGAAGGTGAGGAGGCTCCAAAGCATAAGTTAGATAATGGAGCTACGCTGAACTAAATATTCACCCTGTTGTCTTGTTTCTTTGGCAATCGATAACTTTCAATTTCAGGAATCGTGAGAGTTATATATATTGAGACATTTCCGAGAAAATAAAGTCTTGGATATTGCTCCTTTCCCTCAGTGTAAAGCCCCAAGAGCACTGATTTTAGTCTAGAAATTTGCATATATTGGTTTTCAGAAGAGAACGAAGGAGTTTGATTTGTCGGCAATTGATTGGTTCTATTCGTAGACATGTAGCCAGTAGGGAGTCGACGCCATGCTGCATGTTGATGTGCATTGGCGCGGGACGTTTATATCGATCTTGTGACATTTAGAGTGAGAGGTGAATTACTACACACTAGTTCATAGATGGCGCTGTTTCTTTTGACCTTTTTCAAACTTCTGTACGAGCTGTTAACAGTGTGAGACATAAGCCTTATCAAAATTGGTTTTCAGACTGTCGTTTTTACCCAGTAATCCATCACATAAAACAAAGCTACATGTCACATGAATGTCGTTATAATCATTATTAAATCATATATACGAAGAGTCCGTGGGTTATATATATACCGACAGTGATTTTCCCTTAATCATTTCGCAAATATATAGACTGTAAAACACGTTGTGTAGTTCATCAGTGGATGCGGACTGATAGGTGTGGCACGTACATGTCGTATCATACAGACTATATTTCGCACACTGGTGTACTATACAGGGTGATATACATATTAACCAAACCATTGCTATTACCACTCGCATGTGTAATGTACAACGATGTGACGTTGAACAACAAAAGGTTTTTTGTTTGCGTCTATCCATGGCCATCCAACGTTGGTGGAGGATCTATGGTCTATCTTAGTTTACTAATAGCTTGCTTGCCACACCAGTATCTATCTATCCATGTGTGGTGTTTTTTTTTAATTTAAGATGTTTAAAAGTTACATCATGTTCATCAGTACAAGGAGGTATAAGGGGAGACCAATTTTACAATGTAGGTATTCTTAGCGAATAAGCGACATGGACTTACATAGGCTGTGTATTTTGAAAGCTGAATAAAGTGACATTACTTCTCTATATAGGTGAATATTTTGTATTTTAATCTGTGTCACTTTTCTAATAGTTGCTAGAGCTCAGACGAGACCCACGGGGTGAAGACAGGAAATTCCGATGTACGTCAACTAGAGGAAGTTTTAAAATACAGTCGCAAGGCAATGATTCGTCGGCAAAACTACGTTACTTGCGTGTTGAGAACGTCAAACTCAGGAAATCACTAGCCGAGGTAAGTCCCTACCGATGAAGTAACAAAGTTGAAGATGTGTGCGTACACAGGATTCATGAACTGAACGTGCAAATTCTACGATCATACCTTCACTGGCTTGCATTGTGATAAGAGTTGCCCATTATCAATGATGGTAGTGAAAACGTGTGTTTTCCATTGACGTGCATTCGATGTAATGGGTGCCCTTAATCCTACAATTCTGTTACCAGTTATAAATTAAAGAAATCCAAAAATCGACAATATAGAACAGACTGTTCCACGTAAAGCAACATTGTCTTGTTGTTGTTCAACGTCGTATTTGACCTTGATGAAATTACATAAATCTGTTGTAGGCCTGTATTGTGTATCTGCATTGCTAGAACCTGGACCGCGAGTTGGCCAATCAATGTATCATAAATACTGTATAAACAAATGTATTTGTACGTTAAAACTTTATCACAAGGTGGCGCTATACCGTATGAACTACTCGCTCGTTGCATAAACGCTTGGGCTGCAGCTGCCTGCCTTATCTTTGATTGACAACCCTTCTTACAATAGATGCAGTCACTGAGGAGTATGATCACAGAATTGCTAATCATTAAACAATTGTCACAGGGCTTTTACTTTTCATCGTTCGACTTGTTAGCAGCTTGGTGAATGGAAGTCAGACATCCCTCTTGTATCAGTCTATGTTGGCTATACAATATAACGTCGTCATTACCTCAGACCGCCGTGGTCGACATATTACTTCCATTTTGATGGAGAACAATCGCAGTGATAAAGATTGCAGTATTTCTGAGTAGTCGTAACGGTAAAATTACATTCTTACTATATAACAGATCCCATGATTATAACAGTTCATTGAGAAAGGTTGCAATATCGATCTAAGATTAATGAAACCATTTAGCAAATCGAACTAAAGATACAAGCTAAATTACTGTTCTTTTGAATATGTTACATTCACAACAGAAAGATAAAGAAGTTAGTTTGTTACTAGAAAAGCTTGGACTGAAACCATCCAACCAATACGAACCGTCTCACAGTTATTTACCGGAAACTACTACGGTGACGTTTGTCGTGGGTACGAAGAATGGCGGTGGAGGTGGTGATGGTGGTGGTGGTGGTGGTGGTGGTGGTGGTACCCAAGTTGGTAAGAATGCTTCTCGTTGAACGAGTTATATATCATCTATATATACACGAAACCATAATTTCGAACTCCATGAATGCGTACATACATATATAATTATATTCGTGTGAATATACATAAACAATATATAAGCATATAATAGGTATATATATGCGTGTACGTATATTATATATATATATATATATATATATATATATATATATATATATATATATATATATATATATATATGATATCTATATGTGAGTGAATGAGTGCATTCTTTTGTAATATACTGCTGCGATACCTTCTTGACTTTAACATATAATCTGCAAGTCTGTAAGTCACAAAAGCGATGAATGGTGTTCCCAGTTTGATCTAATATCAATCTTTGTCTTGTGAACAGACCATGTGCATGACGAGGTTAGGGAGACTGATATTGGTGTTTGGTCTGACGTCACAACTCATGTATATGTAAATCCGATTGAAAACACTGCACACGATGGCTCGGAATATTATGAAATGGCTGAAATGTAAGTTAAATTTTCAATATATTACACACACATATACGATAAAGTTGGAAACATACGTACGTACGCACGCACACACACACACACATACATACATACATACATACATACAGACAGACAGACAGACAGACAGACAGACAGACAGGCAGGCAGGCAGGCAGGCATGCATGCATGCATGCATACATACATACATACATACATACATACATACATACATACATACATACATACATACATACATACATACATACATACATACATAATATTAATTCATTTTTGGAACCGAATTGCTCCAGTTTCCATCTGCAGTGAGCCATAACTTTGATCATATTCTGAGCACATTTTCTAAATCTGAAAGATCCCGTCTTTGTTCCACTTATGTAGCCACTCGTTACCCATAGGCATACTACACAAGCAGAAACAAGGACTGGATCTTTCGGGCTATCAAGTACAAAGCAACAGCGCTATATAAATGTATCGTTGTCTTTTCAGTCATGTGAATAACGTGTGTTCACCAAGTGAGACACTATGTAGAGTGATTAGTCCAACTAGAGACACTATACCAACAATAACAACCTCAGACCAATATGACAATATACAGCCAAATCTGATAAATAAACAGAGGAAAATGTCTGGACAAGATACACGATACCATGCAATTGCTACAAGTGATGATGTTGACATGGATATAGAACCACATGAACAGGAGGATGCAACGAGTCGGTTACTTACTAGGAAAGACAGCCCATGCGCAGTTGACTATTCGCATATGATGACAGTTCAAGAAACACCTATACTTTCAGATTCAGAGGATGAAATGATGAACCATATTCCTGGTAATGTGTTACAATTCATATTTACCGAAATTATATCACATGTACAATCATGGCATATCCTGTCATAATACACCATATCTATTTGTTTTGTCATATCATATAGTATTATGTTGTTTCATATCACATGACAACGTATCTCGTATTGTCTCAAGTTGGAAAATCTCTCATATCATATCACATCATATATCGGATCCCATCATATCACACCATATCACACAATATATAATTTATTTTTCAGTTGACATAAGTTTGCCCTGTACGTTTAGAGTGTTCTAAAATGAATTAATCACAATCTTGATTTTAGCAGATGGCAATTATCAATGAGATTCGTAACTTACTTCGTTCAATAATAGTACAATGATTTTTTACCGATATGACAGAGTGTATACATTTGATTATGCGTGCATCATTGTTTGAAATATGTTTCTTACAGCCACTTCGCATTTACAGACGCCATATTAGGTATCCTACCCATACGATGAAGGTTGCCATATATATGCCAGTAAGTTCAACTTTACTGCAAACACGTCAAGGCAGAATTTTGTTTGCTCATAAATTTTTAATGTTTTTTTTTATTTAGAACAATGTGGTGTACAAAACGTGACCTTTTTTGTTCCGTTATGAATGTTGTCGTATCTTGCACCAATTTATACATGTTACCAGACATGTTGTTAGATAAAAGACCTAATTGGAAATCAATGAACGTCTAGTATCTCTAAGTATTGCACAATGAATTTAATCAAAATCCATTTTAATAGTGCAATTGTTGATGGTATTTTTAATATATGCATAATGAAAGCAAGCTTACTTCGTGTCAGTAATTCTAATTTGCTGAAAAGTGCTTAGTACTCAATGTGTACGTATTCTAAATTTGGACGATGTTATTCCAGAAACGTTAAAAACCTTTGCAACATACACTGAGGTTGGGAGAAATCTTGTCATTAGTATATCTATACATATCAAATGAAATAACTAATCACGGTACATGCAATAGAATTTGTAAACGAAGTTTCAAACCTCTCACTCAGATACACACACTTGATAATGTTTTCCTTAAATGTTCTCGAGGATTTCAAAATATTGTTTTTCATTTCTTCAATACATTATTTAATACAGACTGTATACTATTACATCAAATACGAACATGTAATTAAATGCATGTATATTTGAATGGGATAACCCAACTGTTCAATATTGATAAGCTCGGAAAAAAGGATTCTACCACATTTTTTACTAATACGTACTGTGTGAGGGTTTTGGTAATAGTAGCTGTATAGTTTGAAGAAATCTATTTTCTTAATTGCAGATTGTTTTGCTAAAATGCGTAATTTGGAAGTGCATACAAATGTCTATTTGAAGTAACCAAGGGAAGTGACGTCATCGGGAATGACTGGAGGTTATTGTCGATATATATGTTCAGGGTCAATAAAGAAGTACTGTGTACGTGTACTAGGTAGTTGACGTGTCAATATACCGATCGCCGTCAGGGACAACATCAAATGGATGGGTTTGATTTATTCAGTACTCTACAGTACAGTTCGGTTTGGTTATTATGATATGATGAACAGAAATGTCCTTGCCTTTATAAACAGGAGCACTAATCTAGTTCTTAAACATGAACTTTATATTGTCATTATCAGACAGTGAATAATAACTTCATTTATTTCACCTGGACTTATTGGCTCAAACGTTGATTCAATTAACATAACATAATGCAGTGCAAATCAGCCTCAGGACGATTTTTTTAATAACAATTTTTAGTCAGCATGATTTCAATAAGCTTTTAAGCTTAAATGATATATTACGTCGAAATATTGCAGCATTACTAATTCTTCATGAAGCAATTGCATTGTGTTGTGCAACAGCATGGCCCAATATTTGCATAACTAATATTATTATTCTGCACGTACGCCAGTTAATATATAACTTTAAGTTATAAACATTTCGTTTATGTAACTGTCATTTTTATATTAACTTTATCCAACCAGTTCGGAATTACAATGTTGTACTTGATAAACATGTCTGACGATATTTTAATTATATGTCTCGCGATGTTTTAACAATGTCTCGCGATGTTTTAAAAATGTCTCGCGTTGTTTTCTGCCTTTCATCTTATCCCATTCACGACGTGTATGTGTCCATAAAACCAAAGTACAATTATTCGTGGTGTATACGCTGGTTTCAGTTTCCCCGAAACGCTGACCTAATTTGGTAGGGGATATTGTTGAGTGGGAATGTGTTTGGGGGGGGGGGGATGTTGTGGAAAACACGTGGGGTTGGGCCGGTAGGTCATTCCTGAGGAGAGCACTACATGTACTGTGTTATCGCAGAAAAATGAAAACTTGGAGCATTTCTGTACTTGGCCCGGCTTTGGACATACGATTGGATACCATTTTGTGAAAACCGTTGCTACAAGCAAATTGCAACTTCAAAACACCACTTGATCAATTAACAACCATCGCGTCCAAACCCAATAGGTAAGTCTTAAATCAATCATCTTTTTACATTTATATGAAGTAATAATAGTACATATGATTATAGGTAATGAAGTGATTCTTATTCTTGACCTTTGATCATGAATATATTCAGATATTTCTTACATTATTTCATAATAATGTGTCTCTCAACACCATGCATACCGTCACCACTGTGAGTTCTCCCGTGTCGTGTACAAGATAGCCCAACAGCTGTAGCTATTCTCATTTAAAACAGGTTCACGATGTTTGAATGTGAAATAGAGTAACATTCAATTGATACACAGTACTTTTCCATGTCTATGTTCCAGGAAATGTGACTGAACAAACTGACTATGATTACTGTTCACCACTAGATGGCACTGTCCTGGACATCACAATAGCTGGAACTACAACTTCTGTAATATTTAATGTGCCTTTTGCCATGATTGAAGAGTGTAATATGTTGACCAAATGGGAGAGTTGTCATATAGTACAAGACCAGATAAATATTGAAATGTATCTCTTACAGGAAAGGTTGTAGTACGCACTTCAAGAATGTAAATCAGTACAAAAATTCGCTCCATACATTTAAATGTATGATATCTTGCAAACTATTCTTGTCCTATCCCTGGAACATACCCATTTTATTTCGGTAGCTTATTTGAAATTATGACCATCTCTGTATTTGAATTGAGTTCTTTGGACGACACACAGCATCAGGCCATCCATACACGGCAATTACAAACACACTTTAAATGATAAAATAAAGAAAATGGAGACAAGAAAGTTTTCCTGTGAAATCGGATATTTATTCAGAATAGAATGATTAAGCATAAAAATGAAACGCCAAACCTTATAGGATGATGAATCCGATGGATGACTTTACAATATTTTAAGAATTCAAAAAAATATTTACAGAAAAGATAAATCGAATGTGTGGTACTTTTAGGTGTTTTATATATAGGTTATTATACTGATTACATACAAAATTATGCTAAATGACACAGGAAATGTTTATATATTGTATGGTTATTGGTCACATGTAAAACATACAATTTGAAAGAGAACTTATACTTTTTACACGTTCATCTCAACATAGTAAACACCAAGTGGTGTCCCAACTTTACAACGTAGTGTACATGCTTTAAAGCTTAATATTTGTTACAATGTCATCTTTAATAGTGTTACGTACTACCCGACACCTCCCCCCACCCACCCACACACCGTGACACACACAAACCTTTCAATTGCGTATACAGGCCGGATAACCAAATGAAACAAGTCAAGCAAGCAAACAAACAAACACACAAACAAACAAACAAACAAACAAATAAACAAACAAAATAGAAACCACGTGACATTATAAGCGGAAAACCATCAAACATTTAGATTTTGGTATATAACATATAATTCGATGATATGTGATGTTTGCGTATATGCAAATGAAAGTATTCTGGCTGACACAATGACTATGCTCTAAACACATATTTACACGCAATGAACACTATCTAATCTTCTTCACTTTGAGCTTACGCGGGAAAATAATCTAAAGAAATTCTACAAACGCTTTTTAAAAAAATATTAGTTTTTTTAAGATTTGTAATTGAAAAGGTAATAATTCATGCAAAAGTAACATATCCCATAAAAAAGTAGGTGTTCCGTGTGGACTTCTCTTTGATTTCCTCGAATTATGGACCATATTTTGGCATCTTCGACTTTCAATGTGGTCGATATATATCATTACAACAAGATTCAACTACTAACATCGTTCGCTTGTCCTACAAATCTAGTAATGAGTCTCTAGGTGCGAAGTTGCTGAAATGAAAACAAATATCATATATGAATTTGTTACAGATTCTATCGATGGTTGTACAATAAACGCTATATGTACAATTTGCCATTCAACAAAACTGCTGTGAATTACAAAAATGACAAGGTAATACAAGCTCAGACATATTCAATTTATTAATGTCATCAAAATACTACTGCCGGGGATGTATTGGTAAGAAAGACTCATTTTGAAAAAACTACATACCGGGTATTAGAACTAAGTGGTCAGTGTCACATACAGTGATTTTCAAGTGTGACGGTGACGTCTCATTTCCATTGTTAGGGTTGTCATGGTCTGCTAACAGTTTAGTCGTTATTTCACACGGCTCTGTATGATTCATACCGTCCTTGTCACCACCACTATTCATGTCGTCGCATGTTGAGTTGTTCAGCACAGTTGTCACAGGAATATAGATACCTTGGAAGTCACTCAGTTGTTCGCTATTTCTAGAGAATGAAATCATAATTAGGGTCGATTTGTATTAATATAAACATCTATGGCTATGACTTAGATTGATGTCTGTACAGTATTACTAAGACGCTAATAATTTGGATAGTCTTATTCTTGTATACAAATGATACATGTGATTTTTGTACTTGTACGCCAATGTCAATGATTACCTTTTTCCTCCCTTTTTTAAAATATATTTCTAAGTATCAGAATTATAAGTTTTTCTCCCATTCTGTTTGACTTTAATCAATCACACCTTGTCTGAGTGTGAGTCAATAGTTTAGAACACCTTAGATGCTGTAAATGGATTTTTACTCACGGCGGTGAATTCTTTTCAGCTGTCTTGATGCCGATGCCTGTATCATCAATACTTGGAAGTGGTGTATTTATGTTTGTCGACACGCTGTACGTTGAGTCTGTATTACGTGTGTGCTTCATACCAAGCTTCTCTAGCAGATATGACATTTGCTTGTCTCTCTGTAGAGAAAGGATAAAACTGCCTCTAATATATCATACGTAAGCAGAATTGAATGCGTTCAAACAAAAATATGGACTTCATATCACGGGCGTTCTATGTCACGACAAGGGGCGTCTACGTTATAGGTTCTGCGGTGCTCAAGACATGTCAAAACGTTCAAAAATTATTTTTCCGATTTTTGTACATTATATTTGCAAAGATATAATTATGTTATTCCCAATATTTTTCTTCGTTCAGCTGGAAAATATTCGTGACCACGAACCCTTTAATATGTTGAATGTTGATATTTTCCTTCAATTGGATGAACGAAGAAAATATTGGGAATAATAATACCCCGGTATCTATAAATGACGTCGTATAGATGGTTAATGTAATGGTGTGTTACTATAAGCTAATGTCTGATATTGAAGGCCACTTGACATGAATGCACCCAATCCCAGGTTAACTATCGGTAAGCTAAGTTCTGTACCCTGTTGTGGAATGTACTGCAAAGATTTGACAGGTGTACATATAATCGTGGTAATTCTATTCGTGTCTAGTAAACTTAGAGACGGATTTAACTAATTGTAGGTCCAAGTCACCCCTCACCTCTTGTAGGACCTTATTTAGTTTACTTCGTTCTGATGTAAGACCTCTCATCTTAGTTGAAAGGTCGGTGCTACTCGAGCTGGGCGGAATTCGTAAACTTGCTTTACTTGGAGTGCATCGTATTTTTCGTTCTTCTCCCTTTGGATCACGCCTCAGTTCCAATAGCTGGAAGGATAGACAAGAGTGTATAGTGTTACATTTGTGAAACAAGACAAGCTTTGAAATGCGGTGATATCGTAAATGTTTGTTTACACTAATTTTGTACTAGTTTTCTTTTACATTAAACATTGCATATTCCTCAACACACAACCATTTCAAAATAAGTCAGCAAGCAGAATTTACGGAGGGCTGAAGAGAAATGGGGGGGGGGGCACGAAAAACATTGGGATGCGAAGGGAGGGCCTTGACAATTCTGTAGCGTGTAATATGAAAATATAGTTTTGGGGGCTACGAACATGTTTATGTTCATTTCGGGAGAGGGCATGGCATTTTTTGATAGCGCGAATGGGGGAGGGGGCTGCAAAAATAGTTTTGCGCCTCAGCCCCCCCCCCGTAAATTATGTTCGTTCCCTAATGATTACATAAAAGAAAAACAAAGTTTTGATAATATCTAGGTGCATTTTTGCAAGATGGGTCAAAATGTATACGCATACATCTATTTAGTTTATATTCTTGTGACGTAATTTAACTGTTGGGTCAATATTTACTGCGATTTCAGTTTTTACCACTTTCGTTGAAAATTTTGCTTGAATATTCTTCGCGAATATCAAGTGACGTCCTAATCTGTCACCAGTCGGAAACCATAACAGCTAAACCTTTAGAAGTATGTGAAATATGTCTATTCGGTCATTCTATATCCTATCGACACAACTAAGTGGTCATTTATAGTAAACTAACTAATCACTGATATCCTGGGTACATATTTGTACCTGGCATTTGCAACTGTACACCCTACACACTCAATACTGGCTGAACTAGTTAGGCAAGTACTCACTATAGCCTAGGAGAGGTACAAATTTACAATTCTTACTGAGATTTAACTGTTAATATTAGTCAATAAGTTTTCGTTGAAGTTATTGGGGCAATTTTGACTAATATTACCAACATAACATAGATAGTTGTTTGATGTACATAGGCAACTTATCCAAACTCTGCTAGACGTGCCTCTTTTGAAAGGTGAGATTTTCGATACAAGACAAGACAAGATGGCACACCGTCGTAAACCACTGCCTCTTTTACAGCACCGTCCAAGACATACACTTCTTTATTTCGATGTGTTACTACAGAAGAAAATAGGATCTGGATTGCGAGAATGGCGTGCCATATATGTGTCTGTGATATGTAAGTGTTCGAGTGTATATCTATATACACTAGATGACAGTAACTGTACATACCTTTGGTACAAACACAAGACACAATGTTATCGTTGTGGAGAATAACAGAAACAGTGACATGATTCCAAACGATGCATTTGGGTTGTCGTGAATCACGAATGATAACGCTGCACCAATAGTACACATTACCACAACGTTATACACACTCATTCCTATATATTTACTGTCGTTTAGAGCTGGTATGGTCACGTGTCGTGTCTCCCAAGCCAAGAAACAGCCAAAGATCTAAAATAGTGGAATGTAGAAATGAGAAGTTACAATAGATGATATAAAATGGTATGTTTACTTTTTTCCGAGAGTACAATCAATACTTGTATGGTTTATATTCATTTACATTTCAAATTCAATCTATGTCGTTCAGTGCCCTTATTTTCTTCATTTTTTATTATCATATTTGCAAAACAAACAAAGCCAACATTTACATGTAATGTTTCACTGGTTCATATCCTATATATACACGGCATTACGACAACAGGGCTAACCGTCGGTCATTTATTAATATCTCTCAAAATCTGAAAGCTGACAGAGATTTTTCATCCGTTACAATGCTGGTAATGGTGACTTTGTAAAGTAAGCTGAGCTCTTGTTGTTGTTGTTGTTGTTGTTGTTGTTGTTGTTGTTGTTGTTGTTGTTGGTGGTGGTGGTGGTGGTGGTGGTGGTGGTGGTGGTACCGGTGGTGGTGGTGGTGGTACCGGTGGTGGTGGTGGTGGTGGTGGAGATGGAGGAGAAACTTCTACACCAAGCACTTGTATATAGCCGTCATACAAACGTATACTGACAATGCATTGTTTCTTGAACAAGTAAAACAATGATAATGTAATAGTTACCATGAGAACGCCTTTGTAGATGTATATTGCTGCCAACCATATCGACATGTGAACACTCTGACAGTGATGTGTGATAGGGATGATAGAAATATCCTTGCCTCCTGGGTCGGGCTAAATAATAAAAACGAAAGACACTCACTAAACTCAGCCTGTAGAATCAATTGTTCGTAAAATGACAGTCCTCTTTCTGAAGCTGACACTGATACAATTCAAAACCAATATCAATGATGATACAATGCCATGATTAGTTCTTAACTTTAGGATTACCTTCAGTAATAAAACCACATGTATGATTATGCAATTCCATCGCTGGCACTACCTAAGGTCTTTGAGACAAATGTTCCGACTAAGTCTAGTACAAGTTTCGAATAAAAAAATCTTGCAAGTATTATCTTAGGCTGAGAAAGTTAGCAATTCTGAAAACCCATTATTTATGCCCTAGCCCTTCAGTATAGTTTTCTTTTACTCATGCAATCCCTCTATCGAGGTCCCTTTTTTCCTTTAAAGTCTTTATCCTTACTCATCTGAGACTTGGGACCATGGTGCAAAAAGGCATACTTTCCATGATCCAGGCTACACACAATTCCCATGGCCTTGTTTTGACTACTTCGAAGATAGTTTTACCATGCAAGAATTATCAAAACGTTTTAAACGTCACAACAATTATTTCAGATGACTATTGACATGTATTCTATTATTTAGGTATCAAGAATTGTCTAGACACTTGACATTTACTAGATCTGCAGACGATGGAAACAGTTATTTGTAAAACTCTGTAAATACGTGCATAATATTATGCTAATGATATTCGTGGTGACCTTGTCGTAACACTGTATACGTACAGCAATGCTTGGATTCCAACATCACTACGTCAAGTCTTACAACAACTTGTTGCGACTCTTACCTGCTCAGCACCTTCAACAATTTTCCGTTTGAGAGGATCTTTCAGGACCCATGCAACCAAAATAATGACGTCAACCAACAAAAGGACACCAACAATGCCAAAAAGACGGTAGTCACGAATAACCTAAAATTGAAAATGGGCATTCACCTTTAAGTGAGACCCAATGCCGGCATGCACGGTACATATCGTCTGTCATTTCAGTTATTATGTTATCACATACTAAGACATTCAATTTTCTGTAATTCGTCTCCAGCAAATTGATCAATTCAGAGAATTTCACGGTTGCAATCAAACACATAAAGTTATAGCAAGTAAAACCTTGCTGTAATCAAGAGAGAAAATTGTAGCAATTAGACTCTGTTACATGATATAAAAATGTTACATGTCTATTTAGTTTATTTCAACTCATTGAATTATCTCCATATGCACAAAGTCCAGACTCTTTGTATAAAACACGATCATACACTTCTGATCAGATTATTTACTACTTCAACTGTACATGTTCAAATGTATTAGCTTTTGAAGGATTAACTTGGGTACATTACCTTTTTCTTCATTTTAATATTAGTAAATATGCTGTACACACGCCATGTCTTGCTGAACATCGCTCCAAAGGCTACAGTGAACCCCACAGCGATCATCCAAGATTTGATCTGGAAGAGAACATTTCATATCCAACAATTTGATGAGGAACAGGAAAGTTGAACGTAAGCCCTAAATATCACTTTTAAAGTCAATGGACAGGCACTGGTATTCACGTTCCAAACATTAATGTGAGCGATCATGTGCAAAATCCGGATATGTGCCTGTATATAGGCAATTGTATTTTATACAATAGACTATCAACTTTCGTTGTTCCTGTTGTTACAGAAACGCAATACCTTTTCATTTCTATTACACATTGATGTGCTGTGCTATGTAATGAATTATAGACGAATGGACGACTGATGTGATACACTGAAAGGAGTATGCACTTAGGAGTCATGTATATTCATTGTTCACCCATGAATAATCATTTCTGCTGACTCCATGCCACGGGGCAATGTGGCCTATAGCAAAGGTAGAAGAACCATTAAAGCCACAAGATCAACTTAATGTTTCTCTGAAATCGCAAATAATTGTAGGTGATGTAAAATCATGAAACGACTCTTCAGAACCCACATTGTATGAAAATACCTTTATTTCCTGGGCAATGCAATCATAATAGTGATTGCCATTCTAATATGATAATTCAACTTACGGTACATATGATCTCAAACTCGTGGTCTGTGAAGTATGTGCCATCTAAACCAAGGAAGTAGATTGACCCGTAACATAGAATACCGCCGATTATTATCAAGTTGTTTAAAAACGGACTGGACATCTTTATATACCTGTAATGCAAAAGTCGGTTACGTGATTGTTGGAGACTTTTACAGCTCTGATTGGACACTATACGTTGTTAAGTTTAGTACTATTAGACAAAGAGACAGACGAGGATTCAGAGAAAGAGGGAAGATGGAAGTGCATACAGATAATTTGACAAGTAGAATATAATGCGCCTGAAAGGCCCAGAGGAAGGAGATACGGATCGATTTTACGTTTACGCGTGTCAGCCTGTGGCAATGCATGTTAATATGTGTGTATATATGTGTGTGTCCAATTCAAATTGGAATGCGAAATATAGAAATTCAAGGTTCACTTTTACCTGTGCTTGCGGAACTTCATATTGAAGAACAGAAACATGAGAGCTATCATTATTCCTAGGTAGCTTAGGGATCCTAACGTGACGTATAATATGAAGGATACCCCGCTGGGATAGCGAAAAATAATCGGTCTGTCGATTGGTGCTGATCCCCCTAGAAGAAAACATACGGTGCAAATAATTGTCTGAACGATCAAATTATTCTAAACTTTATTATTTGTAATTAATAGTAACATCCTTGTCATAAAATATTACAGACTCGTGTAAGCTGTGTTGATGAAAAATACGTTCATCTTTCGGTACCATAGTGTTGATAAAATCGTAGTGGTTGCAACAGCTTTAGTACAATGAACACACGTGTCACAATGCAAACTGTGTCATTTATAATTGTGTGTTTAACAAGGTAATAAAACATATGCGAATAAAAAATGAGAGACATTTACCAGTGTTGTATAAAGCGAAAGGTGATTGAGTAGAGAACATTCAATTTGTCTTAAAAATGGAATTTCTGAAATAATGACGAAAATTAAAATATTGACATTAACTTCCGTTATCGTTTCCGATTAAAAAACCATGACCTAGATTGTATTTCGTATCTTTGGGCTAATTAATGTACAGTAATGGACCTCCAAATAATTACATATTTGCTAAGATAATATGTAGACCATGTTTTTACACTCGTTTGATAGAAACGTCCTAAAATGTATTATGCGCTATCTTTCGTACATGGTTTAGTTGTCTCTATTAAGACAAATCCCTGGTGTCTTCAAAAAAGCTCTGCATAATAAATGTTGATCATTTCCTGTTAAATGAGGCGATTAAAAATATGACGTCATTCCGACATTCGTGTAAGTATTCCCATGAAAATATCAGTATCTGCTGTTCGGTCGTATAACCACGATACGTACCTTCCCAGACAATTGTATTGGTGATCACAAACTCATCATTGTAAGCGTGGTATTCGCCGACCATTACTTCTTCGCCATCTGTAAGTATATTATCGTATCAATATTTTAAATATGATAAACAAAGTCATGAGAGTAAAAAGAGCTCACGGTTTTAAGCATTACCATCATAATTTGTTTGAACGGTTATGATTGGCATAGTGGTTGTTATATTTTATTGGTTAAATTGAACACTTATATGCCTTCAAAAACAGCATGTCATTAGTCTTTAGTAGACCATTCACAGAAAATAGACAATTATTGCATAAAACACATACATACATACATACATACATACATACATACATACATACATACATACATACATACATACATACATACATAGACAGACAGACAGACAGACAGACAGACAGACAGACAGACAGACACAAACACACACACACACACACACACACACACACACACACACACACACACACGCACACACTTAGAGAGTCCATGTTTACTACTTATTTGTTAACACTGATCAACCTGTGAATCATTAAAGCGGCCAGGTGGATGGGGATTGGGTATTTATTTTGAATTTTGAATTTAAAATACAATTTTATCATGGCTTCCTGCATGAAAAATCAATGTGAAACAACATAGACCAAGTCTGCGTTTGTAACTCAATATATTGCAAAAAGCTACAAAATGTATAAAAAGTTTGTTATTTTACGTACAATGACAACGATTTTACACATTTCTTAATCTTTTGCAATTTATTGAGTTACAAACAAGGATTTGCCACATGTTGTTTCACATTGATTTTTCAAGTAGGACGCCATGATAACATTGTTTTATAAATAAAAAATAAAAAATAAATACCCAATCCTCATCCACGTGGCCACTTTAATGGTCACCTTTCTAATTCTAGGATTTGTGACTCTTCATATATCAGAGACGACCCACAAACTACAAATACTGGCGACCTACACCTCCCTGTGAGCCTACATATTACTTACTTTGATATTGTTCCAGCACAATAGTTCCCAGTCTATCACCTCCTCTGAACTTGATTGGCCCCTATAGATGTATTAGATAATGTAAACACACAAAGCCTACTTACATACAACTTAATGAAATGAAGACTATAGGGTATTATATTGCACGAGTCGAATATGATATACATACCAGTATTCACTGGTTAAAATATTTCTCGAGTGTCATTTATTGGGATTGACGTGACAAATTGATGTAGACATGACATAAGACATTGGTATTGCCCTCTTCTAAACTAGATATTTGCCCACCAAAATTCATTATTTTTTGTGTACTTTTGTGCACATCCCTATTTCACGGGAAAATGTGATAATTTTTTTCATTTGTAAGTAGTCACTATTTTTTCCAAAATATTCAAAATTGCATCTCTACATTTGTTCTCAATGTCTGATGGAGACTTTGTTAAGATGACATGGCATCGGTTACTTATTGCAGTTGTAAAGTTATATCATATGTATATTATGTTACATTACATAGGCATATAGCTTTCACCATATGCCATGCAGTCGTTGGACTGATGCCCAAATGTAGACTTTGCTATAGATCATATGGTTACTGAAATACCGAATGGCAAATCAATATAAAGTGAATCTTTTGGCAGTTGTATGCAAGTGGTTACAGACTTTGTAATGCTCTGCTAATGCAATCGAATCACTCTCGTTTCTCGTCGCTCGTTACTCAAACTGTATGCGATTTTACGAGTCAGTCCGTCTGTAATTCATCACATAAAATTAGTGTCGTTAACGTACGAGTAAAAAAGTTAATTACGTTACAAACACATCGAAGCTTTCAGTCAAATTAAATGAATTAAACATGAAATATTGATTAACATCCGCCATGCATGATGATGCCATAATGGTTTATTCTAATTGAAAGATAAGGTAATACTGTTCTGGTCATGTAAATTCATGACCCGGGAGGGGGGAGGGTAAATAAGCATGACTTACCGTAACTCCGACAAAATCGGTTTCGTTCATAGCTTCCATGAGTAAATTAAATATGTATTTATTTCCCATTCGCGTATTTAAAATATTAGAAGCATTTTGATTAAGATGATGTAACACTTTGTCGATGGCAGATGCAATTACCCAGACACCGTCATATGCATATCCATGTAAACTGTGATAATTATGTCCACAAGCATCTCTGTATTGGTTCTCATATTCCAAAGGTGTCTGTAGGATGATAAAAGAAGAACTGGGCTGAATCTTCGAATGTGTGGAGGTCTATATCTATATCTAAGCTTTAAAATAGCATTTCTGAAAGACGGTTGAACCATTAGTATTTCCTGTTTATCGTCACTAGAGGGAGTGTCTGTTTGGAATTGACATTGACAGAGTACATTCATAGAAAAAGTATTCTCCAAATGTACACAGCATATTAAAGGGGGGAGACTCCAGGAAACAAAGACATAACTGTGTTGTCTCTAGGGTCATTTCATGGTTATACATCACCTACATTACACGAGATTTCACAGAAACAGAAACAGAAATAAAAACATAAAATTAAAAAATTAAAAATTAACAGAATCAGGAAGTTGAACCTGCCCTCATTTTGGGATCTGTGCTGTGGGCCGTATTGCATCATGGGAGTCTGCAGAAATGTTTATGCAATAGTTGAACAATGAATATTCATGACCTGTACACTGAAGGTAATACTATTAGGCACGTCGCGTTCAGACCAATATATATATATTATAGTAAAAAGGATCTGCACAGGCACTTAGTAATCATGAATATTTGTTGTTCACTTATTGCATACACATTTCTGCTGACTCCCATGAGGCAATGCGGCCCACAGCACCTGGAGTGGTGTTCCCAATTTATAGATGTCAATATTAAGAAAGGCTGGTACCGTGATAGGGGCAAAAAGAGTCGTCGGTGGCAAATATAACTGAAACGAAGCAAATACCTAAATACGGCTATTGAATTTTGCATTACTTACTAAGCCAGATATAGTATCCATATTTTGAGGCCCGAGAGAAAGTCTTTCAGTCGCTAAGTATCCTTGAATGGATTCCAAAATTTCTTCGATGGAACATTCTGTTTCAAAGTCAACATTCATCCACCATTTCTCACTGTACCAGCCAGGGATAATCCACACGTATCTACTGCCGAATACCTTATTTTTATAAGCCTTTGCGGAGAAAGAAATGCACAAGGACATTAGTTGGTTAGAGTCGCGCTCATACAGTAACACATACACATGTGCACACACTCAATATTTTACGTAGGCGCGGCACGCTTGCATACTTAGACACACTGCGACACACGCACGCACGCACGCACGCACGCACGTACGTACGTACGTACGTACGTACGCATGTATCTCAAGGTATCGTATCCGACAAAGTCTTTGAAATGGCGGGCATATGATTGAATGTTCTACTTACATAACAAAATACTTTTCTCGCCATGATCTCGTCGAAGAATCCAAGGATAATACGTGCACCTGACTCCTAGATTAACGATTAGGACAAAATATAAGATCAGAGTTAGTTGTATACTATGAATCTATATACAACTGTATTTCGAATGACTGATAAGTATGGACATTTTCTCTGACGTATATAATACTATATTGAATGTGTTTGTTCTATTAATGTGTACTGTAAGTTCAAACCATTACGAAATGAAGGCCTATAATCAATGTACACGATGTTGAAGCATAGCATGGGGTGTGGGTACTTAGACTGGAGTTGACAGAAAGACACAGCGTGTTAGTACTAAAGCAAACGTGACCTCACCAACGATTTGTATGGGAACGCGTCAACGTGGGAAGACATACTTCTTTCAGACGATTTAACATATATTGCATATGTTTGTGCGTTGGTATGGTTGCTTTTAATATTTGTGACTGGACTTGCGTGAGATGATTTTCGTTTTGATCACACAGCTGCAGTCTGTGTCATACCCATTTTGCAATAAATGAATATTCTATTTATAGAGCCCCCAAAATAGCACAAAAACAGCAACGAGTACATTTCTTTGACAATACATTAGTGTGGGGGTACAAAACTCAATGAAAAAATATGAATAAGTTGTTGAAAACATTACATTTTATGGAGCTTACACATCTATTATCTATTCATTTATGAAATATCAGTGTGGGTGATTTTTACCCATTTTTTTGTTATTTTTAGCTTTTTAGGAAATATGGAGACTCCCTGTCGTTCTTTTCACATTTGAATTCACTATGGAATCTATACACATGCAAGCTTCGGTTTGATTCTATATATGGTTAGAATGAAATAGCGGACCGCCGGACCTTCTCAAGCATGATATTGCAGACCCTAGTGGGCAGTATCTGTCAATGAAGGCTATACTCGCAATACAGAGTAATGGATTTTTCACTCTAAGAGCCTTTGGAAGGGGGGCTTTATACTGTTGCCACAATAATAGTGTTACCCCTCCCACAAGTTCCTTTCTTACCTTAATGCCTTGCACTGCATTTTTGGGATCCGTAGCGAAACTTTCCACCCGCATGAGCTGCTTACCAATACTTTCCAAGTCACTCGACAGTTTATTGTGAGCCTGTAAAAATATACATACATGTATAAATATCAAACTTTGCTGTATCTACTAAATTTCACATGAGATGTTCTAAGAATTCCTGGAGTTCAGGAGTTTTTATTTCTAATAATCAAAATTTTTCAGGGCGCCACTTAGAACTAAGAAAATTAAATAAATGTATTTTATTTTTATTTTTTTTAAAGACTTCTGGCACAGATTAAAATGGGGAATTCATTAAACGTGTTTCATGGAACACAGACTCGCCACTCTCAGTTACTTGATGGAATATAATATGAGCAACTGTAGTCAAAATTTCGGCATTATACAATGATTTATTTTACTATGTATTCTATTGACCACTGAAGATGTGCAACCGCCGATATTTTGGAAGTGGCAGTTACTTTCAGTTATGGGAATTGCTGTCAGGTGAGACAGAATGTTATCAGAGCAGAGCTAGCTATAGCCTCGGCTGTGGTTGAAAATATCCTGCCGGGTTAGAAAAAAAATCGGTTACAACTACTGTGTACGTCAAATACTTTACATGTACTATATATATGTATTGTTTTAAATGCTGGTAATGTTTTTATTCATGGTGCTTAGTGATAATCGTACTTACAATGGAAAACCGTGGTGTATCTTGGTGTATCGTTGCTACATGGGTCCAGTTAAAAAATTCCAATAATTTCAATTTTGCAGGATTTAGGTCAGCTTCAGAAGGAACGGTACGAAAGAATGTTGGATACTTCTCTCGTTCGGAGAGGAAAGGTTCTGTATTGGCATAGGATAGCTACAGATGGACAAACATGACATACAAAATAAGAATCGTTGAATTTATATAATATATTATATGCCGTATAGTAGTGGTCAAAAATCTTGACGCAATGACAATGTCGTGTTAATTACATACAAGGGGAATATGTTTCATCCACATTGAACCAGCCAAAGCATTGAGTAATTGCTATTGACTGATTTACATGTAAATAGCATCTTTACTAATAATTATAAATGTTATGTAATGTGAACGATCGAATATGTTTCATCCACATTGATCCAGCCAAAGCATTGAGTAATTGCTATTGACTGATTTAAACAGCATCTTTTAAACGTTATGTAATGTGAACGATCGAATTATGAATTTAATCAATATTAAATCAATGAATTACAAATGGCTTCTCTGTTAAAAACAATATCTAGAACATAATATTGTTATAATACTATAAATTATCCTATTCTATCCTCAAACGCATGTTCCGATTCCGGACATTGTTTTAACATCAGACAGACAGACAGACAGACAGACAGACAGACAGACAACTATAGGCTTTAATCTTTTCAGCGCGATTACGTAATCCCTCAATGTTTATAAAATAAAAATGGTTTACCTGTATCTGTTTCCACCAAAGAACAGCTTCAGCAATGGGTGCTGTGACTTTAGAACAAACGCTGCCAAAGACCATCATTTTCAAAGGACCTGTTGCCATTGCGTCGAAGAAAGCTCTCGTTCCTACTGCCATATTACACTGTAATGGATCGGACCAAATATATCAAACATATTTACATAGATTAGTGAATTATCAGCTATGCTCCTCATGGAATTACTTGCAGTTACTGTATTTTCTACCTTTTAATATTTTAGTTTCTATATCATTTAGAATAATAAGGGAACACAAGTGAGGGAGATCTCACAATAGTTGCATTGAGGTCCTACAATTTCACCATTCTGCATCGTGCGATCTGTCTAATATAGATTTTGGAAAAGACCAAAGAGCTCAAGTGCACACAACACCTCTTCTAAACTAGAGTTGCAAAAATATTAAAACTCTGTTTAAGAGACTTGAGATTGGTAAAAATGTGTTTTCTGGGTTCCCTAAACAGCCGTAATGAAACTAAAATGAAACCATCCTCGTGTTTGTTTCCTTGTACAGTAGAGCGTTAGTGTCACCTACACCGGAATAATTAGAGGATCTCTCTCTCTCTCTCTCTCTCTCTCTCTCTCTCTCTCTCTCTCTCTCTCTCTCTCTCTCTCTCTCTCTCTCTCTCTCTCTCTCTCTCTCTCTCTCTCTCTCTCTCTCTCTCTCTCTCTCTCTCTCTCTCTCTCTCTCTCTCTCTCTCTCTCTCTCTCTCTCTCTCTCTCTCTCTCTCTCTCTCTCTCTCTCTCTCTCTCTCTCTCTCTCTCTCTCTCTCTCTCTCTCTCTCTCTCTCTCTCTCTCCCTGCGCAAAATGAATGAATATTTGTCATAACGTGAAATTAAATGACCCTATACCAACCATTTCAAAAGAATAATCATTGTGAGTAGTATAAATCCATTAAGCATTAAATTAATACAAAACTGTATGTATGCCACACTTTTTAAGGAAAAATTGCTTTTCAACAGAAATAACAATTAACAGTGAAAGCTCAGTAGTATACTGTATATATATTTGCCGCTCATTTCAATTATTGCCAATACGTTTTAACACTAAGAACTTCTTTCAGACACTTTTCTTTACATGTACGCCATGTTGCTTTGTTTTTGTTTGGTGTGGTGTTGTTGGTTTTTTTTGTTTTTGTTTTTTTTATAAATTCACAATATTGTCAATTCGACGCGATTGCAATGAGCTTTCTTTCAAGTGAGTGACACTGGCGATATGTGCACTAAATAATTTAGACCTTAATGGAATTGGATAAGATAATGTAATTAAAATATACCAGCTAGCCGTAATTTTAATTCAAGGACAATCATGGCATAACGTAATGAAATAATGGTTAATGAACTCGAGAATGGAGTTAGTTGTAAAATCGATACATAAGTGGTCAGGCCAAAAATTGTACTACAGTTTTACTAAATGTTATGGAATTTACTACGGACTCAAAATACGGCCACCGAAATATAAAACGCATTATACCAATAGGTATTGCACTGAAAATATGGATTATATACATTGGTTGTTCTACGTCACTACAACCGGTGTCAACGTCACTGATTCTGTGGTGCTCGAAATATGAGTCAAACCGTTCCAAATTGTCAGTATTCTTTTCGGTGTTCCATAAATTATGCTTGAGGGGTGTGATTATGTTATTCACCAATATTTTACTTCCTTTAGCAGGAAAATACTGGTGACCAAAGGATTTGTCACCACTCGTCTAGCGACTCGTAGTGATAAGGACCCTTTTGCTCACGCGAATCTTCCTTGGCAGAACTAAGAAAATATTGGGGAAGAATATAATTATACCACACGCAAGCAAAATTTAACACGTGGTCGAACAAACCATATGGTCGGTTTTATTCACGACAACGCACGCCTACGCAATTGTATTTCGTTCTGCAGTGCTATGCTGTGTCAAAATGTTCAAAGTCGCCATTACTCTTCGCAATTTTTTGCGCTCGAGGTATAATTATATTGTTCCCTATATTTCTCTTTATTCAGTCTGAAAATACTCATAACCTAACGGTTTTCTCATTTCGCGTCTTCGAATCCAAATGTCATTTAATATTTTGAAACATTCTATGTTACTAGAAATTTTAAAGTCTTTGAATTAAATGTGACATAATTTTATTGTCAAGTTATACTGAGTCAATAGCTAATGTATAAATGGAGTAAATGATAAACAATGCGTGTTAGCCTCAGAATATACAGGCTAATGCACACTTACTTTGTTCAAAGGTTAACATAACGTCTCTACTCTACACTCAATAATTCACTTACGAAAATTAAGGTTAAAGTATTTATGAACAAATAATTGACCTTCGACCTTTGTGATTCAAATTTTCATGTACAAATTGATAATTTTCGTACGTCGAGTCTACTGACGGGGGGTCAGACACAATTTACACCGGAATGTTATATATTCCTAGCACACAGCATGTATACACGATTTCCGTGCGTGTAACGTTGCAAAATTACCAAATTGAAATTGTACAGCTAGCTTGAGCTCCCAGAGCGTAGACACACAATAATAGAATTTCTCTAATTGCCTTGGAACTACATTAAAAGTGGCATATACCAAGCGTAGAAAGAAAGTGTCCATGTCTTACAGCGTAGGTATGAATTATTAAAATTGGTTATGTTTGTATCTAATGACCTAATAAAGAGATTAGTTTCATCATTTTCAATATTTTGATGAGGTGAAAATATTAAAACGCATACATTATGGAATAATCTGGTACGAACAAAATAATGACACTACGTCGTGCATTGTGAGTGTTTTTACTGTAATAAATTTGTAATGCGATTTGAACTATTTTCAAGTTGGGAGAATTGGATAATGATAAATTTGTAACAATTGCATCAGAAAACAGAATATGTACAGATAATTCTGGGTTAAAACAAAGAATTCCTCTCTTTTTCTCTAAAACTGCATCTTGCCATTAGTAAGTTCGTCTAGTTTACACACAATTTGTAAAATTGCACATATTATGGCTGGTAAATGTATTCGTATTACGCATAAATGTATACGTATTGCACATACATGTATTCGTATTACGCATAAATGTATACGTATTACACATACATGTATTCGTATTACGCATAAATGTATACGTATTACACATACATGTATTCGTATTACGCATAAATGTATACGTACTACACATACATGTATACCTATTAAATATACTTGGTTGTAGTCTAAGACGGGAAATCAACTCTCCATAAATTAATAACATCAAACTACTTCCGAAAACCTCAGTTCATGAAATATTCAATATAACTACGAAAAGTGCCTGAAGGCTTCCTATTAAACTACTTTGCGTTTATGTATTCTGACTGCGTTTTAATCTTGTCTTTATCAGTAATGGCAGATCATAACATTAACGAATGTTCGTTGTGTACTGAATGGTATGCATGGTCATATTGTACGTTTATACCGTGTAAAAAAGTTTTGTTTTTTTTAAAAGTGAGTATGTTGGTGATGTTTTTAATTCATATTAATATTTTTAATAGTTGGGCTTATAAACCATAATTAAAGTCAGAATGATATACCGTGCATAATGTGACTTATAACTTGTCCCGTAGTTCCTAAATCAACAATAATCAACAATTATTCAATCAAAGATACGCTCTTGTCATTTCGCCATCTTTATCATCAGTGACGTTGTGATATTTTTCAGAGCGGCCATAGATGGTGTTATTTTTTATTCATTTTTCGTGACATACAACTAGAGAGTCGATCGTGTCATGAGAAATAGAAAACAAATTAAACTATTTAAGCTAACACCCTGCTCTCATTTTCGCTTCAATCATCCACCTTCAAAATGACAACTTGTAAACACTTTCAATAACGTTAGAAATTGAAAAAAAAAACACCAACCACTGTATGTCAATATCTGCATGTCAAACATTAAAGTGGCCATATGGATGAGGATTAAGTTCTGTTTTGGATTTTTAATTTATAAAACAATTTTATCATGGCTTCCTACTTGAAAACTCAATGTGAAACAACATGGATCAATTCTGTGTCTGTAACTCAATACACTGCAAAAAGCTAAAAAAAAATGTGTAAAAAGGTTTGATCTTGTACGTACAATAACAAAGATTTTACACATTTATCTGTGTTTTACAATGTAATGAGTTACAAACAAGGACTTGGTCTATGTTGTTTCACATTATTTTTCAAGTAGGACGCCATGATAAAATTGTCTTAAAATTAAAAATCTTAAAAATACTCAATCCTCATCCATATGGCCCACTTTAAGTAAATGTCGTCAAACAATACTCTAATTCAAACTTTGACATGAAATATAATACATATCTGACTCATACCAGATTGTAGAACAGAAATAAACATTTTATCAAAATAAACAATGCGAGGATAAGATTACAGAAAATGTAGGTTGATTGTAAAGACAGGGATGGGTCGTTGTTGTAATCTGTATATGGCAGTGCATGCAATGAAGTGACCCAAAAACTATATATACGATGGTGAAGATATAGAACGAGCGACATGATAGCTTATTAATTTGTGCATTATGAAATAAATTGAAAACGCACCCAGGAACGTTGATATATTTGCCAAATTGGTTCACCGGCTAGCACTCACTTTATTTCTATTTATATGAGAAAGGTTACTGTGAAATGAATAATGCGTTGATCTCTTTGATCTGTTCCATACCGTTTAGTGATCTTTATTGTAAATCTACAGTATACAGATATTCGTATTCATGATCTCAATCCTGGATCAATAGTAATGGACTGCAGTGAGTATCAAATAGTACTTTCCTTTGCTATCCTTGGAGTGGTTTGCAATATAGATCATTGCCAGGGGAAACCATTGTGATAGATATAAGACTTGCCTCAGATATGTATGTGTAGGTATATCATATCAAATCTCCATGACAACGGAGCTGATGTAGGATGAGATAGTCCCTTACACGATATTGTGCATTCAAGCATTCAGTACATACAGAAACTAACACACACACCGTGACACAGACAAATATATATACTAATATATTTATATATATATATATATATATATATATATATATATATATACTTTCATACATGTGCATAGTTATATATATATATATATATATATATATATATATATATATATATATATATATATATATATATATATATATATATATATATATATATATATATATATATATATAACTCGGTGAGTATCAATCTGCTAAGACAGTGCTCTATACCGCAGTGGCAGAGCGTAATAGTTTTGGTAGTACTGGAACTCTTTCTATATATATATATATATATATATATATATATATATATATATATATATATATATATATATATATATAACTCGGTGAGTATCAATCTGCTAAGACAGTGCTCTATACCGCAGTGGCAGAGCGTAATAATTTTTTTTTTAAATTATATATATATATATATATATATGTATATATATATATATATATATATATATACATGTACATATATATATATATATATATATATATATATATATATATATATATATATATATACATGTTGTCTGAAGATCGCTCGAAGCGTGAAACTCTGAGTAACGACTTATTAGATCCTTATTCTTTTGATTTAAGTCTATAATGTTCTGCTACTAATATTTGCATCGAGCACTGTTCTCTCCAGCGAGACACATATTCATATGAATACATGTATATATAAGTATATAAGCCCCATGTGTGTCTATCCATGAATATATCATTATATCATTATCTGCAACATATGCAGACATATGGGTAGCTATGTTACATCTTGTTACTATAGTTACAAAACTATAATACATCAGAAAAGGAAAGATAGAAAATTTCCATTTTCCTAAAAAGCTTTCCAGGGGTCACATCTTTCTGTAAGATGATTTAAATTATATCTCACTCTGATATCACATCAATCGATGACCGTCGATAACCCAACCTATTAACTAGCTACTTTGGGTCTATTTATATCGAAAGCTTTACACAATCAGTGTTACCTTAGGACAGTAGAATATGCTGATGTGGAAGATGAAGATGAAGATCGGGATGATGATGATGATGATGATGAGTAGGAGGAGGAGGAGGAGAATGTTGATGATGGTGTTGGTGTTGGTGGTGGTGGTGGTGGTGGTGATGATGATGATGATGATGTTGTACATTGTCACTACCGATGATTGTAACTGTAGAGGTTTTCTACATTTTTAGCGAAACATTATCATTGCTTCATTGAGAACCCTATACTATCACTTGTGTGCGTTCGCCCTGTCACCCTTGTAAAGTATTTTTTCAAACACAAACACAAACACAAACACAAACACAAACACAAACACAAACACAAACACAAACACAAACACAAACACAAACACAAACACAAACACAAACACAAACATCAAGGTCATCCTCACCCTACATCGTCGTCGTCGTCATCATCATCAGTAGTAGCACCTCAGACCAATATAGAAAATCTACAGCAGTCTGAGTTAGCACGCAGTAGCAGCAGCACAATATTCTTCAAACCCAAAATAACACTGACATCACCATTTCTATTTTAGTGACTGATTTTACTTGATTTTACATCTATTCATGGGGACTATACGGAGAGACAGTATGTTAAATGAACAACACATTTGTAAAGATATAATTCAAGATAAACAGAACAGAGTTGAACTAACGCAAATTTTTAACATGTTTTTTCGGCATGAAACTGTCAACCCACAAAATCACATCACAGTGGTTAATTTTAGTGTGAAATCTCATATATAACAATGAAAGACAAGTCGAATTTTTTTTTCTTTTTTTTCTTCGCCCCGTTTGCAAAATCGCAAAAAAATACGTATTTTTCTTTTGCCATGTTGCAAAATTGAAAAATAGGTCTTTATTTCCGTCTTATTTGCAAAAATGAAAAAAAATAGGTATTTTGCTTCGCCCTGTTTGCACTAAGGCAGTTTGAAATGAATGTATATCACGAAGAGAGTGTGACAAAATTTCAATGCAATTATCAAGTCCCTTATCTAAACTATATTGTAAACACTTTATAGTCTACGTCTAAATTGTTTAAGTGCACCAATGAATACAAGTAAATTTGTCAATTGCGTCTTATCACGATCTGTGCCTCGGTACATCAATATTCATATCAACATTGCCATGTACGCCATTCTCTTCCTGCTTCAAAAATTCAGTCAAGTAATTGACATAATTGTGTTGATTACTATCTGATTTTTAATGGTTTTCGATTAGTTGGTTAACGTTGTTAGTTGGATGAGTGGGTGATTGGTTGGTTGGTTGATAAATCTTCACTCACGAAGTATTTTTTTTTAGTATTTTTTTTAGATGGATTGATTCATACAATATTAATTTCTATCTATAATTCAAGTTATTTTTATCTGTGTGTTTACTATTTTTATTTTTTTATTTTTGGCTCCAGGATTTTTAGCCTATGCTATTTCACGATTGTGTCTTTTTATCTAAATTTGACGTGATTTAGTTTTAATATGCACAATGCCATTCATATCCATATGTGATTTGATTTTGTCTTATTCCTGCTATCCTTGCAGAAATGGCAAAATGTGGCAATGGCGGGCAAGAAAAACAATGTGTCAATGGCGGACAAGAAAAAATGGCTATATGATTGTCATTGGTAATTGATAGCATTCCACAATTATTACGCATGATATAGTATTAATTGGGATATGCTAACGCGTGATGTAGTATTAATTGAGTTATCCTTACTATTCCAGTGCACATTCTATGGAACCTCTTTTAACATACAGTGTTAACTATGGGCCACATGGTTGAAATGATCGCCGCGTGCGTCAGATCCTAACGTTACACAAAATGCAGGCGACCTACATTGTAAAAGGTATTATTGACAGTTCTGGCAGTGAAGTCTGGCCATCTATATCTCACAGCCATACGCTCCTGTTTTACAATGAAATATACTTGCTCTATTAACTGGAATGTGTGCACATCGAGATAGCAATTATAAAACTGTCAATAAAAGCACATGAACTACATTGTAGCGTGTTTTGTTAAGAGCTGGTGTGGTAAATATCAGAACTAGATCAATCGATATCTAGTATAAACATGAAGTAATATGTGAACATAGCAATGGCTTTCACTCTACTATCCAAGGTCGGTTGTCTGCGTATAACTACTATCGACGAAGCGACAACCTAACATGTATGTAGCGACAAACAGCAAATACACGCGTTTATATTTGATGGGGTACTGTAATTTAAGCCAATACTAAAAATGTCACGAAAATATGGACGGAAATCACAAATGACATTTAGACTTTTGACTTATTGGTCCAGTTGTTCGACCTCGTTACATTGACATAGTTATTGCAGCTGAACGCTGTGAAAGGAAAGTAAGAGTAATTGAGACATGTCGATACATTAGCGGTACGTTTAGACGTCAAAAGAGACATGTACCACTCACGTCACAGTGTGACGTTTTAATCATCGTTAAAACACAGGTTGTTGCAAGGCTATATCACAGTAACGGTAGTTATGTTCGATGTATTGGATATTCACTCAATTCACATCATGACATTTAACAATAAACACGTGATTGAATGTTGTCATGGCATTAAATTGATCAAAACTCGGCCGTGGAGCAACATTTACAGGTATAGCAACGGTTCATTGATTACAAACCCTCATCATCTTTAATACAGAGCTTTCGATATTGGCATATAAGGCAGCCTTGTTTGTGTTTTACGGCTGACCTTTCTGCATTCAACCAGTGCATCGCTGTGTAGTGGCAAATGAAATACAAATAAGCCTAGCGGTTGGGATGCAGATAACAGCAGCTGAAAACAGAAATGTGATATATTCTTGAACGTCACAATGCTCCATACAGCGCGTGTTCATGTACGGAGTAATTTGATCAGACAGAGTCGAAAAATTACATACGAATATATGAATTTAATACCGGATATGTGCTGTTAAGTCCTAAATTACATTAAGTAATATCTGCACAGTAGAAATATAGAAACGCTGTGACGTTTAATACTTGATGTGGTATATCATGTTATACACCATTTATGACGTTTATAGTGGTTGTTAATTTAATTTAATTTAGTTAATAATATGAAGAGAAGTGTCATTTCGGCTAATTATTGAATTGATGATGCTATGCTATGGAATGCCGAGTATTTATCACTGAATTCAATGACATGTTTATAGGGTTAAAATGAGTACAATATTATAGTCCATGAATAGTAATGTTACATTGTTAAACAGTACATGGAGCCTCTCCATTTTGTTTGATATAAGGCATACACCAAATGTCATACAGACGTATGTACGTCTGTATGACTTCATCGATCCAACGCTAGTATTACATACACAACGCAGCTGACATTTCTGATAAGCAGGCCATCTAATAGCATCGAGAGAGAGAGGGAAAGGGGAAAATCATAAACTGTTTTTTTTTTAAAAAACTGCTGGCTAAGATTTCATACAGCCTCTTATTTAAGTCAACTATTCCATATTTATGTATGTATATATGAAAATAGGTAACAATATCAGCGTGAAATTCATAATCGCGTCGAATCAATTGTAAAAGACGGCATGTGTTAAAAGCGACGTATTAGTCTCGTCTGGCATTGAGATGTATTTAACTACTTCATTAAATATACAACGGTGATTGTTGCGTTTACATAATATGAGAATTATTTATAATCGTGTAAGTTATTACCTTTGTGTCGTAGGATTCCATGTTTAGTCGATAGCCAGTTAAAATATGACTTTTATTATTGATATGTTGTATGGCGAGATCAATGGCGGGTTTCACTCCCAACGCTATTTCACGTTCAGGTCCCTCCGACGTGAAAGGGAATAAAGCAGCAAAATACAAATCCCGCGAAACATCTGTCGTACCGTTGTCTGCACCAACAGTTGCCATAGTACACATCCCAAACGTGACACACAATGCCACACACGTTTGCCAGCTCCATGGCATTATGCTATTACGGTTTGGTCTAAACATTGCTCCAATTTCTGTATTTTCGTGTTCACATTATTCCCCTGCTGTGTTCAAGGATGAACGTACAGAAGCTTCTCCTAGCGGATCAACGACTCGCGTAAGAGTGTCGACAATCGTCGACTCCGAATGCCACCGTATCCTGTAGGCTATCGTTATGCTAATTGGGAGTTGTGACGTAAACTTGACGTTGATACTTGGTACATACTCTTTTTGTTTTTTGTATTTTATTCACATTCTCTTGAAAATTAAATTCAGTATATGCTTCTCCAAATAAAACCATTCCATATCTCTGGGTGATTGATCAGGGACTTTAAATGGTGAAAGACGATTAAAATAAACAAAGTCTTGCCACAGGGAAAAAAACATGAATTATTACTAACAAAGAGAGTGGCAAAATTATGTCCCAACACTGTGTAAGAATATCCACACATACAGATAAAAAATTGTTTGCTTTGGCGCGCAAAACTCGGTCTGTACATTTAGAAAAAGCTTATCCAAAGCATACACGCAACTGTGTGAAGTACCGATGTATCAAGGAGACTTATGGGAAATTTAAGATACTGAGGGCGATATTAATATTCATGAAAGTGAGTGATAGTTATCTGGTGTTATCATAAGCATATTACCGTGGTAAAACATTCATGTATTGCCGAACCTAAGTAACACGATACGTTTTTATAGGACTAGAACATATTTGATAACAGAACCTTGCAGAAATGAATGTATAATAATACATCAGCGTTAGCATAATATGAAAATGTTTTATTTTAAAATCATCCCCAAGCATATATTCATCACGTTTACATCGAAATAAAAGAGATAGGCTGGCGTAGACGCTACATCTGGAATTGAGTAGGTATGATATATATCGTTGTCGACGTTCGAATTCATGTCAATGGACCTCTATCACGTGATGCTCACTAAAAGGGCAATTTAATAACTACAGTCAACCTGGAAAGCTGACAAATGTGTGTCACTTTGCTATATTCATCTTGTCAATATGTATATTTGTCTTAAAGTGACACGTCTTTTCACTGCCATGTAAAGGTTTGGGTATGATTGTTTTCATTTAGGAAATAAAAGTCGTCGAGTGTACTACATTATATGGTGGTGGTGGTGGTGGTGGTGGTGGTGGTGGTGGTGTGTATGTGTGTCTGTGTGTGTCCGTGTGTGTGTGTGTGTGTGTGTATTTGAGTGAGTGTGTGTGTGTGTGTGTGTGTGTGTGTGCGTGCGTGCGTGCGTGCGTGCGTGCGTGAGTGCGTGCGTGTGAACGTTTTCATGCGTGTGCGTGGATCTGTGTCCGTGTCTGTGTGTCTGTGTCTGTGTCTGTGTCTGTGTTTGTATGTAAAGAGAGACATCGTCACTGTGATGAAAAATATGTATCTCCATTATGCATGTGTGTTGTATTAATTATACGGGTGACTTTTTATTGAAAGATTGTTCACTATTAGTATTTACTGCAACGCTGTGCGATTGATGGGGTAAAACTTAAAGAAAACACACATGTTTGTTTAAACCCTGTGCTAGGCTGAGTTGTCAGCAGCCGACTTTATCCTTACATCATTCAAGCCAATCTCGCTTTGCTATGTCTATATGCGATGTCCAATGGTCGGATTCTCTGCAACGTTTCCAAGCCATCATGCGATGTTCAAATTACACACGTGCTTTAACGTTTAGAGTATCACAGTGTGACAGTGACTCGTGACAACTTGACCATATGTCGTCCATCTAATCTAGCAAATGGCTTCAAAAGATTTTGTAACAATAAAACCCACTTAACCTTCTTTTTATAAACAGCGGCGTGAATACAGGTACTAGTATTATGAAACTGCCATGGCTGCTCGTCAATAAACTACTAACAACATGAACAAACTTACTGCAACCATATAGAAATAAAGACAACTACCAGCACTAAAAATGCACAACCTGTGTTGAAATAGCATAAAACGCTTTTATAAATGCTACCATAACTAGGCTTTAGGCAATTTTATACACATGTCTATCAGGCTCTATGTTCAACGTTCCCATTCAAGTATTATCAGGGAATAGCGCGAACGCAGTCCCCCGGGCACTACCATAAATTTTACACCCGAGTCACCCATATTTGGGGTAATCGCAAAAGTCAACCATCCCGGAGTGCAATTGACAAGCCTCACCCTGCTGGGGAAGCAACCTTCTTTTTGGTTTGAGGTATTACGCAATCAAAACCCTACCACCGCCTTTTTCTGATATCATTTTTAATAAATTGAAGTGCGCCATCAGTCGACTGTTGTGTCTTTTCGAACACGATTTTTAATACATCAGATGCGTAGTTTGACTGAATTTAATAGATAGACTAACTGTATCTGTATCATTCGGAAAAGTATTCGGGGAGATGTGTTCGAGATATTGTATAGCATGAGATTGAAGTCTACAGTTGTGATGATATTAAAGTGATGTACGAAGACAGATTTAAACCATGACAAGATAACTGATGCGAACTTTTAGGAGACAAAAATATGTTAAGTTGTCTACCGGATATTATTATACGAATTTAGAGGACATTTTTGTCTACATGTAGTAGCCTATAGTATGGTAACCGAGGAGATCAATTTTGAAAAAAAAGTAAAGAAAAATAGAATAAAAAAGACAAAAAGACAACAAAAAAGAAAAGAAAGATAGAAGACAAAGTTTAAAGAAGACAAAAAGTATATTTCTTTTTTTAAACTGCCAATTGATGTGAAATAAACTTTTCTTTCTCTCTTTGTTGTTTTTTCTTCAAGTTTTCTTTTTTTAAATCAAAAGATTTGTGATATCATGAGCCTCCTCGGTTGCCGTAGCATAGCCCAAGTGCGTACCGTGACGTCAGAGGTTATTGTATTGTGGATTATTTTCCACGACAATTCAATCATGTTATTGTCAAGTATTGTAGCGCTTGTTTTAGACCAAAGAACAGGAAAGCCCAGACATCATAAATTTATTGAATCTTCTTTATTCCACTATGTTTCGAGCCCAGACAGATTTATAATTCTAAAAGATACAACGAAATAAAATAAAAGTAACTATAATGTTGAAAATAAATGTTGATGTACCTTTTAAAATTATTAAATATTCAACCCCTTTCCAAATCTAAATCCTCAAGCTACTGGAAGTGTTTGGAAGATATGAATGGACATGAAACACACCTGTGTGGGGTCTCAAATTGGCCAATCGGTTTTGAGAATGTGTTCACAAATTAGCAAGGTGTTCTGAGCAACAGACCAGTGATTGGTCGATTCATTTCAACCACCTGACACTTGTGGAATACGCGTGTTTTCATCAATTTTCTCATTATGAGATTTGAGTTGGATGGGAGCACATGTATTTGACACTGTACGTTGAGAGGCGTTTGGAGAGATATTAATCTAGTTTGGCTTCTCCACGATTTCAGGAGCACACTGGTGAGTACATTGATTCCCTGTGAACTCTAAATTTTTCATGTCGCCTCTTGAAAATGTTTGGTTTCGTCCGCAATATTTGAAATCGGCTCAGTGTGCCTCAAAATCCTGCGTTGATTTCACTGACCACTGAGTTACCACTATCGCCACTCTAAGTATGAATGCTGGCCACGGTGTACTGTACAGTAATTGGACACATCACGTCATTTCATTAACAGGTGTAGTGCATGTGCCAAGTGTGGTAAAACAAAATATGTATCGTCGTCACATTTTGTCTGATAGAATGTCCTCTCCATTTATTAACCTCTAAAATTATCCAAACCTACAAGAATTATCAGCAAATTCGGGACGTCATTTACCATAATTCAGACTCTGATGTTTGGGTGTACAGCCATATTGTAATTTGTATGATTATCAAGTCTGTTCATATTTGACCTTAGTCTATCTGCTAGCCCTCGGATGTTCTTCCGATAAAATACGACACACAGCCGAACAACGCTATCGAGGATGGAACATAAAATTCGGGCAGGCCCTCACATGCGAACTTCGTTCGCCTATAGTTTTAGCATCGAAAGAAAGCCCGAACGTCTAGCAGCAAGACTAATTTGACCTTAACTTTTGGTGATTAAGTTATATTTTCCACCTGCAAAGAGACCTCGAATATGCATACATTCTGCTCTGATTTAAGCAAGGTGTAGGCATTAAACTTACTTTTTTTCAGCAGTTGTACAGTTTTAGATTAGTTACAATTATTGTTACTTTGGTTTTTGTTTTTGAACTTTTTATTGTTCCTAGCTAGGTTTGCACTAAAAGTTATTTTTTTAGTGCCAACCCCGGAAGAACAACAAGTTCAATAATGAAAAATAAAAGGTCAAAACGAAAACTACAGTTATTGCATCTATATCCAAGACACAAAGCTTAAAACTAATATGCCACATTGTGTTTTTTATGTATTTTTATGTTAAAAACAACTGCATAATTTTTTCTAGTGTACAGGATTGTCTTATCGTACCAGTACATAATGATTCCGTTTAGTTAAATTCCACATTGTTAGAAAACATGTGCATTTCTTGCGGGGTATCTCAGGGTTCAATCTTGGGACTTTATTTTTCACCTACGTATATATCAATGACTTGCCGGCAAGAGTTACAAAGGCTCGAGCAATTATGCATGCAGATGACACGGCTATTTTCTATTCAAGCAAATCACAACCTGCCGATATTGAAGTGACACTTACAGAGGAAATAATGTATGTCAAGGCCTGGCTTGACTCAAACAAGTTAACACTGAATACAAGTAAAACCAAGACCATGCTTTTCGGTTCTTCTAGAAGGCTGAAACTAAATCCAGTTTTGCAAATGCAAGTGGAGGGAGACCTATAGTAGAGCAAGTGTGTGATTTCAAATACTTAGGGGTTTGGCTGGATTCGAAATTGAAATTTTCAACACATTTCCCAAACTTCTACTAAAATATCTCTAAAACTTGGTCTACTTTCTAGAATCTGACACTTTTTGCCGTTGGGACTTAGGAAGATGATGTTCAATACCTTAGTCCTTCCCTATTTCGATTATGCTGCGAATGTATGGTGTAATACGAATCAAAAGTATTTGAAGACACTAGAACTCCTCCATAAATGAGCTGGTCGACTGCTCCTCGAAGTTCCCCTTGATACCAGTACGGTTTGGGTTTATGAAAATTTGGGTTGGGTCAGCTGGCAACACTCGTCTACAAAGCCGTAACAGGTCATGCACCTAGTTGCCTCACTGAAATGTTCAGTCTTTCCAACCAAATTCATCTTCATAACAAAGCAAAGGTAACATATTCATCCCTAAAGTTAAAACTGAATATGGGAAACGGGCATTTCACACAGTGGCGCTGTTCTATGGAACAAGCCATAAGATCGGCTCCGAACCCATCAATTTTTTTTAAAGAGATCTGAAGAAATGTAGTCTGGTAATGTAATTGGATATATTTTTAAAGGACACTATACCCTGTAACTTTTGTGCTTGTTTGTCACTTTTCTGTTTGTTTTCCTATGTACATAATCTTGCGACAGGTTCCATTGGGAGAACAGTGTTTAAGCACTGAAATGGTGTCAGTATATGAAATAATGAATAAATAAATTACACAATGTGGATGCAATCGTATAATTAATGTACTAGTACTTGTAAAACAAAGGGTTCAGACACATGAAGTGGTGTAAACTAAAATTAATTATACTCCTCTGCAACTCTTCCCCATTGTTTCTACTGTGTGCTCTCATTTAGTGGACAGTTTTTCAGTTAACGGGACACTTTTTACACAAAGAAAGTGTCTGCATACCTTTAATCCATGAAAGGGATTAAATAACTGAGAACTACGTGTGAGTATAAAAACGGGTCCGAAATACTGTTCGTATTGGGACTGTAACTGTGTTTATACAGTGCGAGTCTTTGCCAGATTCGTGGATTTCACACTGAACTTTTGGGGAAAACATCGAATTATTTGACCGACACGAGAATAAGTTTTATTTGTTCAACTTCAATAGAGCATCTATCACCTAAACTAAACCCGTTAACTAACGGAACACCAAAGCCCGACATGAACCAACCCGCCAACACCTACTTGCCCGCACCCAATACCTCACACAATAACAACCAACACCTTCACACACACAGTACCAACCAACCAACACATAGACAATAATGATGATATTTCTATTGTCTGCACTCTATATAAACAGCACACCCAGAGAGTAGAAATCAGTTGTCTGATGATCGCACTATGCGTGAAACTCCGAGGTACAACCAAGAAAGAGTTCCAGAACTATCAAAACTATATATATATATGTGTGTGTGTGTGTGTGTGTGTGTGTGTGTGTGTGTGTGTGTGTGTGTGTGTGTGTGTGTGTGTGTGTGTGTGTGTGTGTGTGTGTGTGTGTGTGTGCGGGATGGGATATTTATAATGAATTTTGTAATTAACATGATAATGGATAAGAGGTTATGTAATAGGGCTGTAGATGACAAGGTTGACTCGATCTCTGGCATAAAAAATCCCTAAAAACTCGTCGTATAACTTCGTTATAGGACAAGTCCTCGGCCATTTGCTGTAAATAATAGGACACTTTTGGGTAAAGCTCCATTATTTTGTCCGAGGCGCATATTTTCAGTAAATGGCCTCTGGCCTCTTCATATAACTATCAAATAATTCCTGTGGATTAAAAGTGATAATACTATTCCAACCCACATGGCTTCAATGGAAATACCACATTTTGCGGTCTTCCCCACCCCACCCCACCCCACCCCACCCCACCCACCACCGTTCGACTAAACATAAAGAGTAGATAAATCGAGTTTAGGCTCCATCAATTCAATGCGTTGTTAGGCGTCCATGACAATCGCCAAAAAACCTACCAGGCAGATAGACAGACAGACAGACAGACAGACAGACAGACAGACAGACAGCGAAAAAACAAACTCGGAAATAAAATACAATAGTAGGATGTCACGTAAAATTAACTTTTCTGTGTAGACCACTGTGACAGCTTGTACGCTTAGCCTATTACAAGCATTATAAACACCGTGTGGCGCGATATTGCTCTTTGTGTCAAGCGTTCTGGCCTTATTACTATAGTATTGTGTTCTCTACAGCGCTTATCACTACATCACGACATAAGCCTGTGTATCCTCTGTAATAATTTGTATTGGTAGATTGTGTATATGTCACCAAAATAATTTATTTTAGGGAGCATTCACTGAGAATAACAAGAGGGAAGGGCCGGGAGGAATTAGGGGGTGGGGCACTTTTTTTACAAATTGGTCCTCGGGAGGGGGCCATATTTTAGAAAGTGGAAATTAGGGGATTCTACATTATTTCGTGATTTTAGCATAAAGGTAAACATAGGACAAAAAAAAACACGCTCATTAACATTCTTAAATTTTCCCGTTTTTATTCTCTTTCTTAGGAATTCGCCCCTATTTATATCATTTCGTGCTGAAGTTAAATTGCATTTTCTACGTATCTTCAGACTAAATAAGGTTTATATAAATAATACAATTCAGTTCGTCCGAATATTTCTATGCATTAAATAGTAATGTTTAAAACTCTGCCATTTTAATATTAACTCATGTCAATAAATAGTGACGTCACCATCTACTGCTAAGTATTGCTGTTATAACTTCCGTCATCTTGAAATTGACACAACTTATAAAAGCAATCCACTCGACAGAGATCTATTGTATCTCAGACCACTACAGATTCTATGGACCATCGTGTGTCTAACAATATGCCACACCATTATGTACATGTATGTGTTTCTGTGACTGTGTCTGTTCGTGTATGTGTTTAATTCCCTAACGACCCAAATACTCTTTCCTCGAACACCCAGGATTACCTCGTCTTTATTTAGCAGTCGCCAATGATGCGATTATAAACAGGCACTGATTTGATAAAGGGGAAAAATTGCGATGCGATGCGATGGGTATTTTCCTCAAGATTGCTTAAAGTTTTCTTCGTTTCTTTAAACTAATTTCTCCAGAAGTTGGTGTAATAACATCGGTTAGGTACATGGATACAGCATCACGCGCCTGTCTCTTTGCGAAAATCAAAGATACCCAACTGCTGTGCCTCCATCCAACGAATATTTTGGAATCTGTGTAAGAAATGTTTATGAATGAAAACATAACATACAAGTTGTTACTTTCTAAGTTGTACATTGCTTCCACTGGTCCAGGAAAGACACATCAATGTTTCAGATAGATATATGTCTTTTTAATATATCGCTTTTTTGTTTTCATTTTTCGTGATTATTTCTATATACTATACTGGTAAAGTCAATCACAGGAACACGGAGGAATTATTAAAATATAATTGTTCATGAATTTGTGAGACTTGAACATTGCTTGTGAGTCAAAACCATTAGCTGCTGATTGACTGACTGTGACTATCACCTCTACGTAAAACTGTACATATGTTATAAGACTTACGGGTGCAAATTTCCTGCTCTATCAAAGACCAATAATAGTTGTCATGTTTATATTTGTCTACATCCGGGTACTTTGGTTCCTTGATATCACTCGTACTGATAACATTCTGCACACCGCCATCTTTCAGAATTTTTAGAAATAACTGAAAAAAAAGATGACTGACTTGTGAATGTCTTTTTTGATCTTTGATGGAGTGTGTTATTGCATATATTTACATGATTATATTCTTTATAATTTTATTTTTATATTTGAGGGAGATTTGTGGTCGAGAACAACAAATATCAGCGCATGTACACTATGCCTTTCGATTTCGATGTTGTCACGTGACTCATGGCGCCGCCATGTTTAATTTGATCATGTGACCCAAGAGAAATGATTTCTTCCGCCTGATTTACACGTTGTAATTCACATTGTATGATCTTAAGAATTGATAAAGAAACAAAAAAATGAAAAAATAAAAAATAAACAGAAACATGATAAACAACAACCTTGGTTTTTAATACGAGGAGTAAGATATCAAAGTTAACAGTACATCTGCACACTACCAGTAAGCCTGCATGCCGTGCTAGCACTCGCTATCACTAGGAGTACTGCCCATTTGTTATTTAACTTTACTTCAACCCGTGGTAGGAGGATAATTAAAACAACAACAATAGCTATGTCATTTTCTTCAAATAATAACTATGTACAAATACTTCTTTTTATCATGATTTAATAACACGACTCACCTTAGAATAAAAAGGAATCGCAACATATATACACGCCATGTTGTTGTCTGACATTAACTTGCGTATGTCTTTTACACCCGCAATAGCAGTCTTTTCCAATTCGACCAAATATGCTGTTTTCTCTTCGTTACAATCACGAGGTGGCGCACAACTTGTGACAAAAGTGAAAAAAATATTTAATCTAATGTTAATGCACAACATTTTACAACCTATGTATTGGTAGTATAATTCACCATGAACATGTGCGTTCATAATGTAGAAAACTTGGTTTCGGTGAATAAACAAAACAATTGAAAATCATAATCATCACATAACGATGCCATCCTTCATCCCATTTTAGTGGCGCTTAATAAATATTCTATGAAAATAGAAAAAATGTGTCTCAATAACTCATTAATTTATAGCAAAAGGATCCCAATGCACAAGTAACTGTAGACAGGCTTATAGAATATAGAAAACAGAATCACAACTACAGATAGAATATTCTATTTATGTGTACTCCCCCAAGGTGACAGTAATCTTCTTGTTCACACCACGAGAGTTCCATGTATTCTGGTCACCAGCACCTAGTTTTTGTCTCGTAATTGTTATAATTGTATAAGATCTGTGATCGGATAAGCAAAGACATCCTAAAAAGGTGAAAATTTAAATTACCGTTCTGTCTAAATGAAAGAATCTATCTGAGGGAAAGTTTTGTACACATATACAAGATGGTATGAATATTTTGGCATGCATGTCATTCCTGTAACGAGAGGTAATTTTCATGATACAAAAGTTGTCCATTTGTTTTAGGTTCACAATGCTAAACCTGAATATTCTGTTATTTCACTTAGATCTTCTTCACATAGAGGAGATCAAGAGCCGTCTACAAATGTATCTTTTATTGGCTGTGTACATATTAAGCATATCAAATAAAAATACGACAGATGTGACAACGCCTTTTGGGTGGTCTAATAGTACTAATACTTTTAAAGACATGTTTTCTAACATTAAGACAGGATTTACTTATT
Organism: Glandiceps talaboti; assembly: GCF_964340395.1. Lineage (NCBI taxonomy): Eukaryota > Metazoa > Hemichordata > Enteropneusta > Spengelidae > Glandiceps > Glandiceps talaboti. The sequence continues at coordinate 17,284,783 of NC_135552.1, forward strand.
GAATTGACCCGAAGTGCAATTCTCTATGTACAGAGGAATAAACCATTCATACATATTACTTTCTAAATTGAATGAATGAATGAATGAATGAATGAATGAATGAATGAATGAATGAATGAATGAATGAATCTGAACATTAAAAAAAAGCTAACGATCTTTATGATGAAATAAATTCAAAAGATTTGCATCTCCAAATTGCATATATTATACTGGTCAGAATTCGCCACGAATTAAAGTAACAGCTGGTTCTCATGGTCGTAAAGCCTTTAGCCTCTTTACGGCGGCGCTTAACAAACGTTATATTGGGAGCAGGCATGATCATATGAGTACAGTAAATAAAACATAATTTTGGAGTTATTTATGTAAACATACCCTTCCCCTGATTTATTTCTCCAATTAAGGGCAAGATATGGTCTACCATCGCAAAGTTCCTCCACAATCTGGTCAGCAGCTTTCTGTACTTCAGGAATCAATACGAGATGCTCAGTTACTACTCTCGACAAATTCGCGTCCAGTTCTTGAGATCCTCCATAGGGTGGTGTCCTCCACCAATTCGGTGTTAGAACGCCAAGACATCGTGTGGAATTGAAGTTGTCAAGAGTGTGAACCTTTCCACTTGAATGATCCGGAACAGGAATATTGATGAAATACTCGTTGCGATAATGTTCCTCCATTCTATCCCATACCTCTGGTCTTGATTTGAACCCCAACAGAACTTCGACTGTATGGTTACACGCACGAATGTATTCTTCAGGAGTGACAAAATCTGCAATCTGCTTAAGTTTATCTATATCAAAGGTCTCACTGGCAGGACGCCCAGTCTTTTGTCGATCTTCTTGATGGAATGACAATGGCCAAAAATATGGGAGCATGAGTGTTCTATTAGAGTAGATTGCACAAGCAATCGCTTTCCGGAATTGTCCGTATTGTACATTGGGACCAGTCAAATCATAGTGTACATATAGCAGGTATCGACGACCAGAGTCAGCAACATTGTCCTTTGTGGTTAGTTGAATATTCTATCAGACGAAAAACAAGTGAAAGAAAACACCAGAGTTAATGTTCACATTTTCCACATTCTCAGTATGACGAGTCTCACCGTAAAATGGTACAGTTACTTCAATAGTGTCGTGTAAGATGTCTTCATCATGTTGGGATTCAATGTTTAAATTTCGTGACAAATTGGGCTGTTGTCATACACTTTTGATGCGATATCTGTACTATTTTAACTTAAGCAAAAACACATCGCAGTTTTATAAGGTGGGTAGTCGATAACATAGTATACATTGTACATATACATCGAAATTAATGCTTTGAGCAACGTACCGTTTGTTCTCCCTTTTCCTTGTCAGTTTTAATTCCTTCTTGTCCCGTTTCGTCATGTTTCTTTGTAACCTCAATATCGCCATGGTCTTCTTCTTGCACTTTGGTTAGTTCTTTGTTTTTCTTTTCTGTCATTAACGTTGTAATTTTTTCATCAAGTTCTTTAACCTTAGCCGTTACTGCATCGTTTGAAAATATAAAATATCCAACTTTTCCAATGGTTTGTGTTTTCCATTCTGCCACCACGAGAATGACAAGTACTGCCATCAGTAGTACAGAAAACTTTGACCGTGTCCGTAGAAGAGTAAAGGACATCGTGAAAACCACTCGTTCAATTCACCAATATGAGTATAGCATGACACGTCTGATAATCAGATCATGCATACTTAGTGAAATTATATTACAAATATAACAGCTTGTTGTCCTCTCTATGATGGTCGTTTGAACCCCATGCAACTAAAAGAACGACTGGTTGATTGGCGTTAAGCTCATCAAATTTTTATTGGTTAGCACGTAAAGTAGTGGGTCATACAGTAACTGTACGGGTGTGAAACGTAAAACAAGACATGTTCATATCAATGTTTGACCCACCAACTAGAAATACATAGCAGTCATGTAACAGGGACAGTTGTCACTGCAATACATATAATAGACTTGGAAGTGAACTTTAGAGGTGTGAGACAGGGAGTATTTATGAGAATATTTCTGCAAGTTCAACACATGAACTTATGAAAACTGAAATACGTGAACTTGAGATAAGGCAATCACAGTAACAACTAGTGTTAGTGATAAAGTCTAGGTCAGGTAGATAGCAGGTGAAGCTAGTAGCTCTTGTCGAATGTTATCATGGGACAATGTTTTCTGGAATGTGAATGCTAAAAATGAAACAGTCCATGTATTAATGACTCGGCTGCAATCTCGCCTGGACTATTTCATAATACTTAAGATGGTAATCTGTATAAAGAAGTAGACATCAAATTGGGCAGACACTTCATAAAAAGGCTTGTATTTCCTAGTAAAATTACACAACAAATGTGACAGCTTGCTGCCCTCTCTAAGATGGCTGTTTGAACTCTCAGCTGGTGTTAAGCTCATCAAAGTTTTATTCTGTTGGCACATATGATACCTTCTTATCATAATTAATTTATGTAAAGTAGCGGGTTATACTTTACCGGTGTGAAACAGAAAACAAGGCATGTTCATTTCAATGTATTTCTAGTTATTGATGATGAAATGAATTTTATAATATTTTGTTTATGACGTTTTATGACTCGTGAGGTGTAGTGTCAGGCATTTATGTGATGGGATGCAATATAAAACTCTATCATCATCTTAAATAATACTATATACATAAGTACATACCAAGTGTAATCATTATCACATTATCACAAATACATTATACATTCGGGCAGCCATTTCATAAGAAGGCTTTATTAAGATTGATTGCACTATTGTTCATAGCTGGTATTGTTACTGTTATTGCGTGGTGTGTCTCATACTTCACTGCCAACTAAACTTGAGCCGATGCAAACTACTATGCACCTAATAACTATCCAAGTTTTCATGTTAATTCAAAAAGGTATCCTTTCCCTCTGAGTGTTTGCCCTAAAATTCCATTTTAAGACCTACTTGGTATATCAAACGATGATCACTAATTTCTTAAAGAATTCTACATCAGCTCTATAGACATCCCTTATATCAATCAAAAACTTTTTCAGACCAATACATCAAACAGGTTTAGAGTTGAGATTTTTTTACCTAAAGTCACATCTTTTCGGAACCAATTTGCATTGGCATCATTTTCTCTAGAAAATTCATCTTCTCAAGAATAATTCTTCATAAAGATATCCCAAGAAACATCCCCAATATATTTTCAGTTCAACCAGCTGATCTAGAGTTTAAGGTTTTGATCAACAATCACATCTTTGCAAACCAAATATGTACATCATCGACGTGGGTTATCCTCACCAAATTCCAAATTTTGACCTGTACCTCGAGTACTTTTTACCTTCCGTAATTACCGTTAAACCAATGTTTTGTTTGCTGCTATCGTTCTTCTTGACATTATCACTGTACACGATGTTACTAAATAGACATTTTCCTCCTATATATAACAATACATTGGTTTAACGGATAACACTTTCAAAACCCGTCATGCAAACCACAAACAATCCATCACTAATAAGAGATACCACAGATCAAGCTATCAATACATGTCTGGAACTTAAAGGGGAAAGGCCAAGAGTATAGCATTGACTGGTCATCAGAGCGCACATGTACTGTAAACGTGTCGATGTAGCTTTTAGCTTAGGAGCAATTTGCATAATTAATGTGGGTTTTTTTTGAAAATTCATTATCTTTTTAAGCTTCAAATTTCATATCTAAGCTTATAGTACTAAGCGGAAGTTCTGTTTGGGGATAATATTAGTTATAATATGAGTTATGTCATCAAAACAGTTCTGCGTGAAAATTGTTGGATGCATTGCTGTCGATGATGTCTGTCGAGTGTTACTCATGTATGAAGCGATTTGACCTGGTCTCTATTCGAGTTGTGGTTATACCATGTGCCATATCTATAATCCTACTATTCAAACGAGAGTTTTGTCTGGGAATATTTTGAGACTTGGTAGAATGGATTACAAAAATATTAGCGGAGTTCTGTTAACAAAACAGTCCAAAGTGAAATCAGTGTCGATGACGACTCGCTGTCGAACACTGCTCATATGATGCTATTTGGTTCAGTATATAATCGAGTTGTGATGTATGCCATATTTATAACCAATGCTGTGATTAGCGAGTAGTCAAAGGTCATACCCAATATTACATAGCCTACCATGGGCGAGCTCTCGTCTATAATACTAAGTGGGAGTTTAAAACGTGGCACATTCTGGCCAACCAAATCATCAATTTGAAATTGCAATACAGTGAATTGAAATTAGGCTAATTGTCACCATCCTCACAGACAATTATTAAACGTATTTCCACAACTTTCAATATCAGAATGAATTATTCCACATAGAAATATAGCTACAATATGTGACGAAATCATTTCAAATTTGACAATTAGCCTAATTTTAATTCACGCTTACACTATATAGCAATTTGAAATTTATTATTTGATTGGCCAGAATGTGCCATGGATTGAGTTTGTCCGGTGTATTTCCCAATTCGGCAGAATGGATTAGGAAAATTTCAGCCGAGTTATGTTCGCGTGACAGCTCTACATGAAATTTGTGGATCGCTTGTCGAGCGCTACTCATGAATGAAGCGATTTGACTTATTCGAGTTGTGCTTATGCCATATGCCAGTTTTTACCTAACGAAATATGTATATTCAATGCGAAGTATGGGTTATTTTCTAGTAGTTTCCTATAATTGACTCTCCAATTAAGGGATACATCATGTATCATAGCTATAGCTCAGAATTGTGCATTCCAACAATGTGTGTAGGAACAAAAACCGATGGATTCGTTCATTCAGTTTACATCTGACCGGTCGAAGACCCGCCACCGGGGGGGGGGGTCTATAATCTTAAGAGTCTATGATGGAGGTCTATGATCTGTTGAAGTAACTAATAAAAAATCCATTCTTTAAAACCTTATTGGCATGGCTCTGGTCTGACCATTTTCCCTTGAATAACCTCCCATCTAGACACTAAAAGTGTGTATGTCTATATATATGTTTATCAAACTCCCTTTCCTCGAGCACCCAGGACCTCACATCTTTATCTATAGCTACGAGTCGCTAGTGATGCGATTCGATTATCAACAGGCACTGATAAAGAAAAAAAAACGATGGGCATTTTCATCCTCAGGAAATCGTAACGTTTACTTCATTTCTTTAGAATAAGCTGTTGAGAGGTTGGTGTAATAACATCATCTAAGTACATGGATACGGCATCACGTAAACGTCTCTTTGGAAAAATCAAATCTATCCAACTGCTGTGTTTCCATCCAATGAATATTTTGGAACCTGTATAAGAAATGAATGAAAACACAACATGCAATATGTTACTATCTATGCTGTACATCGTTTCCACTGGTCCAGGAAAGACACATAGATGTTCAGATAGATATAGGTCTTTCTTTATATCGCCTTTTTTGTTTTTGATTATTTCTATATACTGCACTGATAAGAACTTGTCCTGTCGGCTATAAAGTCAATCACAGGAACAACGTTTAGATCACAACATGGAGGCATTATCAGAACATATTTTTTTTCATGAATTTGTGAGACCTGAACGCTGGCTGTGAGTTAAAGCCATTAGCTGGTTGACTGACTGTGACTACCCCCTCTACGTAAAACTATACATATGTAGTTGACTTACGGATGCAAATTTCCTGCTCTATCAACGACCAATAATAGTTGTCATGTTTATATTTGTCTACATCCGGGTACTTTGGTTTTTTGATATCAACCGTACTGATAACATTCGGCACGCCACCATCTCTCAAAATCTTTAGAAATAACTATAAATAAGAAGAAATTAGCTAGAATATATATCTGTGCACTTGCAGTCTGAATATTAGAGAATGTGATATGAGTTCTTGCAAGCTTATAATTTATCTCCTTTTTCTTATACATATATAATAGTGATATATATCACTAGGAGTACTGCCCATATATTATTTAACTTCAATTCTACTATAGCAGGTGGTTAATAAGAAATGAAATTATAAACTTTGTAGTTTGTTCAAATACTAAATTCGTAGTCATAATTCTTTTTTGTCATGATTTAATAATATGACTCACCTTAGAATAAAAAGGAATCGCAACATATATACACGCCATGTTGTTGTCTGACATTAACTTGCGTATGTCTTTTACACCCGCAACAGCAGTCTTTTCTAATTCGGCCAAATATGCTATTTGTTCTTCTCTACAACCGCGAGGTGGTGCACAACTTGTGAAAAAAAAGTGAAAAAAATATTTAATCTAATGTTAATTCACAACACTTTACAACCTATATTGTTAATGGTTGTATAATTCACCGTGAACATGTGCGTTCATAATATTATGTAGAAAACTTAGTTTTGGTGAATAAACAGAGCAATTGAAAATCATTATAATCGCATAATGATAGCATCCTTCATTCCAATTTTAGTAGCTCTAAGGTGTTTCCACAAACACTTCTGGAGGGGGTTGGGAGATTTTTTCTGTTGCGACCCCTAATTGTGTTGAAATACCCCCTCCGACCCCTCACGAATTGAAGTGCCACCCTCCTGGATTGCATATTGTTTTAAGGACCCCCCCCCCCTCCCCCCCCACACACACACACATCCATCCGTGCCCAATGCAACTCGGCGCAAACAAAAAAAAGAAACATGGAGAAATTGTTTTAAAACCATCCAACCACCCCATTTAAGAAAAACATTTTCCATTTGATACAAGATTGGCTATAATTCTAAAACATTTTGACAACACCCAACACATTGTTTTCCAGAGGGCATACAATGCCCTAAGGAAACAGATTGTGTGGGGATGACCCATAGGCCTGGGGACAACTGTTATATGTGATGTTGATCAAGTACGGACAACTCAATAAATGTCATGCGCCATTTACCTCAATTGCGAGCATATGTTGTCATACGTCATCATTTGTTGTATATATTTGTATATATTCATATATATAACCATATATATGTATATATTCATATATTTCTCATATTCTTGTCGCCTAATGCAAAATACTTAGTTGGAAAAAACAGAACTTAGCAATTTTCAGAATCATGTGTTCTTTCTCATGACACACATTAATACAGTTCAACAGACTGAGGGAAAGTTGTAGGCTAAGACAGTATAAACTGGTAAATGTCCGTTTGATATACCGCCTGTTATCATAAAGTGGTAGGGGTTTATTTGTGGTTTCACTGTTGCCATGGATCTCCTTATAGATCGCATGTAATATAGAACCTCATTACACCCTACAGCAATGATGTGGACCTCCTCATATGCATGTTTGTATGTACAATAGCTTCACATATCATAAAGAACGTCATTCTCAACCTCCTCACAGATCCGCAAACCATATGCACATACATCAAAGATTACACATTTACGTGAATTCGCTGGTTGACCTAGACATTAATATTCATCTAGGTTGCAGTTGTCAGGGGGGTAGTTGTCCTACGGGGGCAATTGTCCGGGGGCAGTTGTCCCGATACCCTTATAATCACAGTATTTTTTCAGGTACCCCCTCACATATTCCAAAACATTTCAAGTACCCCCCCCCCCCCCATTCTCCCGACCCTTTCCAGAGGTGTTTCTGAAAGCACTGTCTTAATAAATATTCGATGAAAACATTAAAACACGATATTGTATCTACCTGCAACCTACACTATGCATACATGTATATGCACGAACGATCATAAATGTGATTCAAATTATGGTGCAGGCGAAACACATAATCACGCCCACATCCAATACCTTTCCTTTGGAACATTGAAATGTGGTTATTTGAAATTTTAGACTAATTTACAGACATATTTCAAACATTTAGACGAGATTTACATATTGAATGGCCTTGACGTGTCGTACTTTATGTACACAGGAATAAGCTATTTATCTATACTTTCTAAAAGGAATGAACTATTCAAATGACAGAAAATGCACCAAAAAAGTCAACGATCGTTGTAATGAAATAAGTTCAAAATCACATCTTCAAATTGGTTACGTTACTTGTCAGAATTGGCCACGAATTAAAGTACCAGCTAGTGTTCATCGAAGTAAAATCATTAGCCTACGGTGCTTAACATACGTTCTAATTGGAGCCGGCATGATCTATAGTCAAAACGTTACATATTAAACATGACAACATGCGATAGTATCAGATACACATTACATTGAAACAATTACGTTTCTATATATGAAGTAGTGTACCAAATTACCAGCTAGTAAATATAACATAGCTTATAGCTATTAAACCTACGCTTCCCCTGATTTATTCCTCCAATTAAGGGCAAGATATGGTCTCCCATCGCAAACCGTCTGTGCAATTTGTTCAGCAGCTTTCTGTACTTCAGGAATCAATACGAGATGCTCAGTTACTACTCTCGACAAATTCGCGTCCAGTTCTTTAGATCCTCCATAGGGTGGCGGCCTCCACCACTTCGGTGTTAAAACTCCAAGACATCGTGTGGAACTGAAGTCATCAAGAGTCTGAACTTTTCCACTTGTATGCTCCGGAAACGAAATATTAATGGTATATATGTTACGATAATGTTGCTCCACTCTAGCCCATAAATCTGGTTTTGGTTTGGACACTAACAGAGCTTCGACTGTATGGTTACACGCACGAATGTATTCTTCAGGAGTGACAAAATCAACAATCTGCTTTAATTTATCCATATCAAAGGTGTCATTTACTAAACGACCAATCCTCTGCGGTCTTTGTTCCTGGTGAAATGCCAGGGGCCAAAAATATGGGAGCATAAGGGTTCTATTGGAGTAGATGGCACAAGCAATCGCTTTCTGGAACTGTCCGTATTGTACATTGGGACCTGTCAAATCATAGTGTACATATAGCAGATATCGACGACCAGAATCAGCAACATTGTCCTTTGTGGGTAGTTGAACATTCTGTCGAACAAAAACAATTGAACGAAATCCGAAATTATATTTCACTTTCTCAACATTCTGATCATCACACGTCTCACTGTAAATGATCGAATACAGTTACTAAAGTACAGATGTCCTTATCATGTAGGGATACAATGCATAGTTTTATTTCACAAATTGGAGTTTGTCTTCCCTTTATGACGCAATTCCTTATTTACTACTCTTAAACTTAATAAGAACACATACAGCGTAGTGTTATAGAGTATCTACTCAGTTAGCCAGTATATATTGTAAATGTATATCGAAATGTATGCATTAACCATTAAACAACGTACCGTTTCTTTTACTTTTTCCTGTTCAGTTTTAATTCCTTCTTGTCCCGTTTCTTCATGTTCTGATCTTTTGTTTGTATCCTCAGTATCACTATGGTCTCCTTCTTGCACTTTGGTTAGTTCTATATTTTTCTTTTCTGTCATTAACGTTGTAATTTGTTCATCGAGTTCTTTAACCTTAGCCGTTACTGCATCGTTTGAAAATATAAAATATCCAACTTTTCCAATGGTTTGTGTTTTCCATTCTGCCACCACGAGAATGACAAGTACTGCCATCAGTAGTACAGAAAACTTTGACCGTGGTCGTAGAGGAGTAAAGGACATCCTGAAAACCACTCGTTCAATACAAACCTTAAAACACCAATATGACACGTCCCATAATCAGAACATGCGCACTTCCTTGCAAAATCATGATACCAATATGACAGCTTGTTGCCCTCATATGATGGTAGTTTGAATTCTTTGCTCGTGTTTTTGTTAGTACATATGGCACCTTATCAAAATGTTATCTTTAGTCATAACAAAATATTGTTTGGTTCCGGTTATACCCGACCCTACATAGCTTTTCACTGCCGACTCTCAACTTTGTTACGTATTCGAGAAAAAAATCGCAAAAATAATAATAATTAATGGTTTATTAAAATTGTTCGTAGCAGTCATAGACTGAATTGCGACAACTTCACATAACTGATAAATTTAAAATATAGCAAACATTAAAACCTTTACATTTCATGTTAAGACAGAATCAAAATAACTTTACACAATTACAACTAACAAAAGGGCACGGCAACGGACACCCACGAAGACACTAACCACTGAACCATTTAAAATGCTTCTAACAAGTGTGTTTGTCATCATTCCATAGTTTAATCATGTAAGGAATTGCACTTTTAGCATATCTCTGTGTACGTATCCTGGTAGAGATAGTTGCCGAGAATTACGTAATTCAAGGCCGATTTCATCGCTACGTTCCTTAGTAAGCCAGTCACTGTGTAATCTAGACTTTTTGAGTGATTTCGCAAAGTTTAAACATATATTATCGCGTCTCTGTTTTATATCTACAATTTTACATGTCTCAAGTGCCTGATGATATGATACATAGGCCATACCCAATATTATTCTACAAGCCCTTTTCTGAATACGTTCTAATGAATCATGTTAACCCAGGATGCCATACAGGTACAGCATATTCCAATAAAGGTCGAATGTACCCGATATAAATTGTGATCAGATCACTTCTACTAAGGCCAAATCTCTTTAGTGAACTTAGCAAAAACAAACGGCCACTCGCACGCCTTGTAATGTCACTGATATGTATATCCCATTTCATGGTTTTAGCAATTTTGACTCCTAGTATATTGAGCACATCTGTCGATACAAGTTCTTGTCCAGCAAGTTGCAAAGACGTTGATGGCGGATGTTTCTTGACAAATGATACATCCATTGAATGGCATTTTGAAGGGTTGAGTGACATATTATTATCTTGTGACCACTTTTCAAATCGCTGCAGTTCAATTTGCATATTATTACAATCATTAACAGATGTATTCTCAATCATAGTCAAATCATCAACATATTTAAGAGCTAACATGTTTCTATCTATTGTTATACTCGCAGCGTCGTTGATCATGCATAGAAAAGTAGCTGGTCCTGTGAGTGTTCCTTGAGGAACTCCAACACTTAAACAGTTCCACTCGGAGAAGGTGTCTTGATATTTCACACATTGGGTTCTACCAGAGAGAAAGTCGGAAATCCATGGAATGATTGATGACCTTGCGCCTATGTTTAATAGTTTAGGTATTGCAACATTGTGATCAACTCGATCAAAGGCTTTACTAAAATCGGTGACCACTACGCGTGTTAGACTTTTGGGGTTTTCAGCATGTTTTAATATGCTATCAACCAGTTTGACCAAATAATGAGTGGTAGAGTGGCCTTTACGACTACCGAATTGGTTTACGTCAATATTTGGTTGAATATCATCCATCAGCCATTCAATAATGAAAGACTCTGCAACTTTAGCGAAATGATCTGCCAATGATATCGGTCTTAGTTTGTTCCAAATTGTGAGGTCTCACGAGAAATAGTGGATGCGGGACTGACATCAACTTAAAAAGACAAAATAAAACTGTTCTTCCAATCTAGATCTGTAATGACTGTACATCTGATAGGAAGAAATAAACAACGCAAAGACCAATTGGAGAACAATGGAACACCTGAACTGGACACTCGCACAGAAAAAAATATAATAAAATAAAAGAACTACATACCCCACCTATTCTAAAATTGATCGTAATCGGAACCACACTTTTTTATCACGCCTTATGTAAAGTAGTGGGTGATATTCCATTTAATAAGTGAAAGTAAATTACACCAACGGATTTCACATCGATCAATTACAATCCACTTTTTATTGAACGTTAATTCATTATGTACCCCCCTCCCAAGTGTTTACCCTAAAATTCCATTTTAAAATCTAATTGGCATATCAAACGATGATAACTAATTTCTTCAAGAATTCTACACCCTTTATATCTCAAGTTTTCAAACCAATACGTCCAGCAGTTTTAGAGTTTAGATTTTTGTACCAAAAATCACATCTTTTCGGAACCAATTTGCATATGAACAATAGGATCATCTTTCTAGAACATTCTTCATCAAGATATGTACGTCCCACTATATTTTCAGACCAACCAGGAGATCTAGAGTTTAAGTTTTTGATCAAAAAGCACACCTTTGTATACCCATCATCGATGTGGGTCATCCTCACGAAATTTCAGATTTCAACCTACCAAGTAAGGGCAGGTTATGTTATGCATTTGTCTGTCTGTCTGTCTGTCTGTCTGTCTGTCTGTATGTCTGTCGAAAACCGCGACATCGATTCCAATGAAACTTCAATATGATAATGACCAAAAACTAATCATTAAATGTTGGTAAATATCCAACGAACCACTAATTAATTATTTGGAGATAGGTGGATTTTAGTAATTAGGCTATATCTTAAGAATGCATACATACAACATTAACCATAACAAAGCTTACATGTCCTATAAAGTTTATTGATGTAAGTTTTAATGAGTAATTTGCTTTAATTATTGATTTTCAGTTATTAGCTATCTCTTAAGAATGCACACTTCACTTCAAATGCCATATAATTGACACATACATCAACCATAACAAAGTACAAATATCCTATGAACCATACTATTTAGGTTTAATGAATAATTGGGGTAATCAACTATTTTCGGCAATTAGGCAAAGTTTGTTGACACAACCTTTACTTATAATGAGTAATTTCCATAATTAATGATTTTCAGTTATTAAACTATATCTTAAGAATGCACACTTCACTTCACTTCAAATTCCATATAATTTGACACAGATCAACCATAGCGAAGCACACATATCCTATAAAGCCAGTCGGCATAGTATTTTAGCTTTAATGAGTATTTTACATAATTAATGATTTTCTTTTATTACACTGTCTGTTACGAACGCAAGGTTCAAATTTAATATAATTTGTCTATTCATTGTGATAACAAAGTGCACGTTTGCTATAGTTTTTTGATATTAGTAAGTCATTGCATAATTAATTACTTTTGATAATTAGGCTATATAAGTTGGTACATATATCAACCATAACAAAACACACGTGTTTGATGAAGTTTTTATACAGTTTTTAATTGTGATGTGTAATTTACATAAAAAATCATTTTTGATAATTAGGCAATATCTTTAGAATGCAACCTGTAAATTTCGATGGTTTAGTACATGGATTGATGGTCAAGAAGTGCATGTGTCCTTCAAAGCTCGTTGATGTAACCATTGTGTAGGGTATATGATGTAGCTTATTATCTTAATGTCTCTTTTACATAATTAATGGTTTTCGAGAAATCCTTAAAATCTCAACTATACAAGCTTCAAATTTTCTCATAGTTTCATATAATTGATTTACCAATTAAATGGTACATCATGTATGATGGTTATATAGCTCAGAATTTTGCATTCCAACAATGTGTGTAGGAACAAAAATCTATGATTTCGCCCTTATAGAAAATTTTAAGTTTACATCTGGTTAAACATAGACAAAGATCCAATGTTTATGGCTTAAGTTAATTCGAAACGAAAACAACTTTTTAGATCTTATTGGTATAACTTTGATCTGATAATTTTTCCTTGAACAACCTCTCAACTAGTCACTAAAAGTATATATGTCCGTGTTTAACTCCCTAACACCCTTTCCTCGAACACCCAGGACACCATATATTTAGCTATGAGTCGCCAGTGACACGATTATCAACAGATATATTGATAAAGAAAAAGAAAAATCCGCTAAGCACTTTAAAATTCTTCCTCAAAGTAGGTTTTCTTCATTTCTTTAGAATAAGTTGTTCAGAGGTCGGTGTAATAACATCGGCTAAGTACATGCTTACGGCATTACGTAAATATCTCTTTGCGAAAATCAAATCTATCCAACTGCTGTGCCTCCATCCAACGAATATTTTGGAATCTGTGTAAGAAATATTTATGAATGAAAACATAACATTCAAGTTCTTACTTTCTAAGTTGTACATTGTTTCCACTGGTCCAAGAAAGACATCAATGTTTCAGATAGACATATCCCTTTTTATATCGCCTTTTTGTTGTTATATTTTTCAGGATTATACTGTACTGAAAACAACATGTTGTGTTGGCTATAAAGTCAAAATTTCATCTATCAAAATGTAAAAACATCATAGGAACAACGTATCAACATGGAGGAATTATAAGGACATACTTGTTTTCATGAATTTGTGAGACCTGAACATTGCATTGAGTTAAAACCATTAGCTGCTTGACTGACACTGACCATCACCTCTACGTAAAACTGTACATATGTTATAAGACTTACGGATGCAAATTTCCTGCTCTATCAACGACCAATAATAGTTGTCACGTTTATATTTGTCCAAATCCGTCGGTCCCTTGATATCAACCGTACTGATAACATTCGGCACGCCACCGTCCTTTAAAATCTTTAAAAATAACTGGAAAAAAAGATGACTGAATTATGAACGACTTTTGGATTTTTGATGGAAAGTGATGTTACATTTATAAATGATCATAAATTTGACGATTTTTTATATCTGATGGAAATTAATGAGCGAGAACAAAATGTTGGCTAGAATATTTGTTACATTTATACATGATTATATTCTTTATATTTTTATTTTTGATGGAAATTTATGGCCGAGAACAACAAATTAGACAGTCTACGAATATCTGTGCATATGCATTCTGAATATTAGAGAAATGGATATGATATCAAGTTCTTGCAAGCTTACATATGTATTAGTAGGAGTACTGCCCACATTTTATTTCACTTCAACTCGTTGCAGGTGGATAATTAAAAATAAAACTATAACTTTGTCGTTCGGTTCAAATACTAAATTCACAGACATCAATAGTTAGAAATGAAACTATAACTTTGTCGTTCGGTTCAAATTAATAAATACATAGAGTGACGTATAATTCCTTTAATCATGACTTAATACAATGACTCACCTCAGAATAAAAAGGAACCGCAACATATATACACGCCATGTGGTTGTCGGACATTAACTTGCGGATGTTTTTCACACCCCCAATAGCAGTCTTTTCCAATTCGGCCAAATATGCTATTTGTTCTTTTTCACAACCGCGAGGTGGCGCACAACTTGTGACAAAAGTGAGAAAATATTTAATCTAATGCAACACTTTACAACCTATATTGTTAATGGTTGTATAATTCACCGTGAACATGTGCGTTCAAAATATTATGTAGAAAATTTAGTTTTGGAGAATAAACAGAGCAATTGCTTCCTTCATCCCAATTTCAGTGGCGCTTAATAAATATTCTATGAAAATATAAAAATTGTGTCTCAATAATTCATGAATTTATAGCAAAAAGGACCCAAAAGCACAAGTAACTGTAGACAGGCTTATAGAATATAGAAAACAGAATCATAACTACACATAGAATATTTTATGTAGGTGTAATCCCCAAAGGTGACGGTAATCTTGTTGTTCAGACATAGAACCTGCAATGCGTGATTGTTGTATTACAGTAACTCTGACGTGGTTCACATTATGGTGCAGGCAAAATACACATAATCACGCCCACATCCAAAACCTTACCTTAGGAACATTGAAATGTGGCTATTTGAAAATTCAGACTAATTTATAAACACGTTGAAAGATTTACATATTGAATTGCCACTTTATGTACACAGGAATAAACCGTTAAAGTTCTAAAATGAATAACCTATTCAAATGATAGAAAATGAACCAAAAAAGCCAACGATCGTTGTGATTAAATAAGTTTAAAAATGCATCTTCAAATTGGTTGTTACTTGGCAGAATTTGTCACGAATTAAAGTTCTGTACCAGGTGGTTCTCATCGTTGTATTAAAAATCATTAACCTCTTTACGGCGGTATTTAACTGACGTTGCATTCGGAACCGATCTGAAGTACCCGCTAGTAAATAAAACATAGCTTATAGCTAACCTACCCTTCCCCTGATTTATTTCTCCAATTAAGGGCAAGATAAGGCCTCCCATCGCAAAGCTTCTCTACAATCTGGTCAGCAACTTTCTGTACTTCAGGAATCAAAACGAGATGCTCAGTTACTACTCTCGTCAACGTCGCGTCCAAATGTCTGGATCCTCCATAGGGTGGCGGTCTCCACCACTTCGGTGTCAGGACACCAAGACATCGTGTGGAACTGAAGTCATCAAGAGTCTGAACCTTTGTAAACTCCGGAAACGAAATATTAATGGTATATATGTTACGATAATGTTGCTCCACCCTAGCCCATAAATCTGGTTTTGGTTTGGACACTAACAGAGTTTCGACTGTATGGTTACACGCACGAATGTATTCTTCAGGAGTGACAAAATCAGCAATCTGCTTCAGTTTATCCATATCAAAGGTGTCGTTGACTAAACGTCCAATACTACGTCGATCTTCTTGATGACTTGCAATTGGCCAAAACTTTGGGAGCATAAGGGTTCTATTGGAGTAAATGGCACAAGCAATCGCTTTCCGGAAGTGCCCGTATTGTACATTGGGACCTGTCAAATCATAGTGTACATAAAGCAGATATCGACGACCAGAATCAGCAACATTGTCCTTTGTGGCTACTTGAACATTCTGTCAGACGAAAAACAAGTGAAAGAAAAAGCGAAAATTAATGTCCACTTTCTCACCATTCTAAGCATCATACGTTTCACCAAATACAATTATAGTAGCACTCTCTTTATCATATAGGGAGGTGATGTCTCGTTTTATTTGACAAATTGGGGTGTTGTATGTCATACACTTTTGACGCAATGTGTTATTTACTATTTTACTACTTAGTAAGAACACATGTATGGTAGTGCTATAGGGTGGGTGGTAATCAAGTAGAAAGTATATACTGTAAACAGAAATTTTGACTTAAGCTTATTTTGCTCGAAAGCAAAGCGAAAAAACAACTAGTGAGTATGTCTTCTTGTATATCAACACAATCTACTAGTCTGGTTATTAGTCAAATGTAGTCTTTGAGAACTAGCTGAAGACTGTAAGGTCGCATTTTCTAGTGGCAAAAATATATAGGTTTACATTACTTGGTCAATGTATATTGAAAAAGCAACGTACCGTCTCTTTTACTTCTTTATGGTTAGTTTTCACTCCTTCTTGTCGCGCTTCTTCATTATCTGATCTTAAGTTTGTATCCTCAGTATCACCATGATGGTCTTCTTGCACTTTGGTTACACGAAGTTCTGTATTTTTCTTTTGTGGGTCTGTATTTTTCTTTTGTGTCATTAACGTTGAAATTTTGTTGTCGTGTTCTTTAACCTCGCCCATTACTGCTTGGTTTGTAGACATAAAAAATTCACCAACTTTTCCAATAGTTTGGGTTTTCCATTCTGCCACCACGATAATGACAAGTATGGCCATCAGTAGTACAGAAAACTTTGACCGCGGTCGTAAACGAGTAAAGGACATTGTGAAAACCACTCGTTCAATTCAAACCTTAAAACACCAATATGCATATAGTGTGACACGTCTGATATTATCAGAACATGCGCATTACCTAGTAAAATTATGTGACAAATATGACAGCTTGTTGCGCTGAATATATGATGGTTGTTTGATCCTTTCATCAAAGTTTTGTTTTGTTAGCCCATATGACACCTTCTTATCAAAATGTATTTATGTAGAGTAGTGGGTGATACTGTGCCAGTGTGAAACATAAACAAATGTACCCAGTTATAATGAAATGAATTTGTATATTTGTTTTTGTCAAGTCACGAGGTTTCAGGCATGTATGTGATGTAATGCAATACAAAACTAAGTCATCATCTTAAATAATACTGTATACATACATACATACATACATACATACATACATACATACATACATACATACATACATACATACATACATACATACATACAAATGTAAGTACATGCCAAGTGTAATCATTATCACGTTATCACATATACATTCGGGCAGCCATTTCATAAAAAGGCTTGGTGAAATTGGATTGCACTATTGCCCATAGCTGCTATTATTACTGTAATTGCCTAGCATGTCTCATACTTCACTTCCAACTAAATTTGGATCGATGCAGATCAATACATCCAGCAGTTTGGAAACAATTTACATCTAAACAATGGGATCATCTTGTCTAAAACAATTCTTCATCAAGACATCCCTAGAAACATCCCCACTATATATAAATGTTGAATACTAGTGATTCATAAAATAAAGCGTATTATCTTTGGATAAATACATGCATACTTAGTGATCGACTAATGTGTAAGTATGTCTGCTAACTCCCATAAGGCAACCCTGGACACACTGCTAGAGCAATTTGGGTAACAAAAAAGTTTCAGTTTGTTGTTTCTTGGCAATCAATGCAATTAATGTGACGTGAAATCAATTGTGACTCTCCAGAACCCAAAGTTTATGAAAATTCCTTAATATCCTGGCGTGATGTTCCCCTTTAAAAATATAAACTCCAAGTGTCAAATAACTTAGAGCACTCATTGATAATAACAAACTTCCTAAAAAATCTTGTCGTTATAGCATTTCTTTTGACGAGTCATTTTCATAATTGATTGTTGTTAGTATATAAATTAATCATAACAAAGTGCATGTGTCATATTCGTATAAATCTTGGCGATATTTTGATTTTAATTAAAACAAAGTGTATATTAATTATATTTACCAATTACAAGGTAAGGAATACAACATGTAGGACTTTCAAACATGAGAGATATTAGTACATTCTGGCATGACAGCATATTGTACAGATATAATATGGATATATTTTGCATATATCTAACTAATTTGCATAACTATATTTACATATTAAAGGACATATCATCATTGCAAGAATTTCATCAAATTTCTTGGATATATTGATATTGATATTGGCAATGCCATGAATTATATGTCTTAAGAATGTTGTGTGTGTGGCTTGCATATAACATCAATTAATTTACGTGATTAATCATATATACATATTAGGAGATTATTATTGATGTAACTTGCATAACATCAATTGATTTGCATATTTAATGAGATTTAAATATTAGATTATTGGTGAAGCTTGCATGTAACATTGATTAATTTCCACAATTAGTGAGATGTTCATATTAGGAGATTACTGATACTGCTTCCATGATCCATATAACATCAATTAATGTGCCTAATTAATGAGATTTACATATTACATATTGTTCCTCCATATTTCTGACAGGTACAATAATTATGTAATATGACAAATATTCAAGAACAAATATAAAACAAGGTCAACACAAGTTTAGTTATAATGATGCTTAACATCAAAAGATGATTAAAAAACAATTCCTGCATTTGTATTGTTTTGTGATAATTTTCTTTTGAATACTATGCCATATAGATATAATGACGCATAAATTATTTAAATATATCACCCTACTTAATGTTACCTAGGCTTATCTCCGATTGTTGTTCAGAATGTCATGACATGGTGGATAAATTTATAATACTTAGATATAGATGGGATGAATATAACTTGCATATTTTATTAGTAATTTGCAAGATTTATTCAATCTACATACCTATTAGCAGATACGTCTTCTATTGTTTCCAAGAATGTCATGAAATGTTTTGAATACACTGATAATACCATGAATGAGTGATTCGCCATATAGATAGGATGAATATCACTTGCATATCTACGAGTAGTTTGCATAATTATTTTTACTTACACAATTAACATAGACAAGAACTAATTAAATTTTGGTAAAGATCCATCGAACCATTAATCAGGTATTTGGAAATGGACGGTTTTTAGTAATTAGGCTATATCTTTAAGAATGCATACTTCAAATTCAATATAATTTGAGACAGCATTAAGCATAACAAAGCTTACATGTCCTATAAAGTTTGTTGATGTAAGTTTTAATGAGTAATTTGCCTTAAGTACTGATTTTCAGTTATTAGCTATCTCTTAAGAATGCACACTTCACTTCAAATGCCATATAATTTGACACATACATCAACCATAGCGAAGAACACATATCCTATAATGCCTGTCGGCACAGTTTTTTAGTTGTAATGAGTAATTTCCATAATTAATTATTTTCTTTTATTACACTGTCTCTTAAGAATGCAAGCTTCAAATTTCATATAATTTGTCTATTCATTGAGATAACAAAGTGCACGTTTGCTATAATTTTCTGATAGTAATAAAGTCATTGCATAATTAATTACTTTTGATAATTAGCCTTTATTTGGTACATATATAAACCATAACAAAACAGGCGTGTTTGATGAAGTTTTTATACAGTTTTTAATTGTGATGTGTAATTTACATAAATAATCATTTTTGATAATTAGGCAATATCTTTAGAATGCAACCTGTAAATTTCAATGGTTTAATACATGGATTGATAGTCAAGAAGTGCATGTGTCCTTCAAAGCTCGTTGATATAACCATTGCGTAGGGTCTATGATGTAGCTTATCATCTAATGTCTCATTTACATAATTAATGGTTTTCGAGAAATCTTTAAAATCTCAACTATACGAGCTTCAAATTTTCTCATAGTTTCATATAATTGATTTTCCAATCAAATGGCACATCATGTATGATGGCTATATAGCTCAGAATTTTTCATTCCAACAATGTGTGTAGGAACAAAAATCTATGATTTCGCCCTTATGGAAAATTTTAAGTTTACATCTCGTTAAACATAAACAAAACTCCAGTTTATGGCTTAAGTTAATTCCAAACGAAAACAACTTTTTAGATCTTATTGGTATAACTTTGATCTGATCGTTTTTCCTTGAGCAACCTCCCAACTACTCACTAAAAGTATATATGTCCGTGTTTAACTCCCTAACACCCTTTCCTCGAACACCCAGGACACCACATCTTTAGCTATGAGTCGCCAATGAGGCGATTATCAACAGATATTGATAAAGAAAAACAAAAATCCGCTAAGCACTTTCCTCCTCAAAGTAGGTTTTCTTCATTTCTTAAGAATAAGTTGTTCAGAGGTCGGTGTAATAACATCGGCTAAGTACATGCTTACGGCATTACGTAAATATCTCTTTGCGAAAATCAAATCTATCCAACTGCTGTGCCTCCATCCAACGAATATTTTGGAATCTGTATAAGAAATGTTTATGAATGAAAACATAACATACAAGTTGTTACTTTCTAAGTTGTACATTGTTTCCCCTTTTCCAAGAAAGACACATCAATGTTTCAGATAGATATATGCCTTTTTATATCGCCTTTTTGTTGTTATATTTTTCAGGATTATACTGTACTGAAAACAACATGTTGTGTTGGCTATAAAGTCAAAATTTCATCTATCAAAATGTAAAAACATCATAGGAACAACGTATCAACATGGAGGAATTATAAGGACATATTTGTTTTCATGAATTTGTCAAACCTGAACATTGCATGTGAGTTAAAACCATTAGCTGCTTGACTGACTGTGACTATCGCCTCTACGTAAAACTGTACATATGTTATAAGACTTACGGATGCAAATTTCCTGCTCTATCAACGACCAATAATAGTTGTCACGTTTATATTTGTCGAAATAACTTGGTCCCTTGATATCAACCGTACTGATAACATTCGGCACGCCACCGTCCTTTAAAATCTTTAAAAATAACTGACAGAGGAAAAAAAGGTGAATGAATTATGAACGACTTTTGGATTTTTGATGGAAAGTGTTGTTACATTTAGAAATTATCATCAATTTGACGATTTTATTTTTATATCTGATGAAAATTAATGAGCGAGAACAAAATATTACCTAGAATATTTGCTACATTTATACATGATTAAATTCTTGAGGAAAATTTATGGTCGAGAGCAACAAATTAGCTAGTTTAAGAATATCTGTGCATATGCAGTCTGAATATTAGAGAAGTGAATATGATGAGGTTTCTCCAAGCTTATGTCTCCTATGTATCAGTAGGGGTACTGCCCAAATATTATTTCACTTCAATTCGTTGCAGGTGGATAATTAAAAATGAAACTATAACTTTGTCGTTCGGTTCAAATACTAAATTCGCAGACATCAATAATTAGAAATGAAACTATAACTTTGTCGTTTGGTTCAAATTAATAAATACATAGAGTGACGTATAGTTATTTTCATTATGACTTAATAAAATGTCTCACCTTAGAATAAAAAGGAATCGCAACATATATACACGCCAAGTTGTTGTCGGACATCAACTTGCGTATGTCTTTTACACCCGCAATAGCAGTTTTTTCCAATTCCGCCAAATATGCTATTTGTTCTTCTTTACAAGGGCGAGGTGGTGCACAACTTATGAAAAAATTGAGAAAAACTTTAACCTAATGTTAATGCACAGCACTTTACAACCTATGCTGTCAATGCTAGTATAATAATTCACCGTGAACATGATTGTGCTTTCATATGTAGTTTAGTGAATAAACAGAGGAATTTAAAATCATAATCATCGTATAATGATGGCTTCCTTCATCCCAATTTTAGTGGCTCGTAATAAATATTCTATGAAAATATAAAAAGTGTGTTTCAATAACTCATTAATTTATAGCAAAATGGATCCAAAAGCACAAGTAACTGTAGACAGGCTTATAGACTATAGAAAACAGAATCACAACTACACATAGAATATTCGATGTAGGTGTAATCCCCCCCCCCCCCCAAGGGGACGGTAATCTTGTTGTTCAGAAATAGAACCTGCACTGTATGGTTGTTGTATTACAGTAACTCTAAAATCCGCGACACAAGGAAATATGAAACACGATACTGTGTCCAATTGCAACCTACACCTTACAAATGATAGAAAATGAACCAAAAAGCCAACGATCGTTGTTATGAAATAAGTCCAAAAATACATCTTCAACGTTACTTGTCAGAATTGGCCACGAATAAAGTACCAGCTAGTTCTCACCGTTGTAAAACCACTGGCCGGTATTTAACTGACGTTGCCTTCGGAGCCGATTTGAAGTACCCGCTAGTAAATAAAACATAGCTTATAGCTAACCTACCCTTCCCCTGATTTATTTCTCCAATTAAGGGCAAGATAAGGTCTCCCATCGCAAAGCTTCTCTACAATCTGGTCAGCAACTATCCGTGCTTCAGGAATCAAAACGAGATGTTCAGTTACTACTCTTGACAAATTCGCGTCCAGTTCTTTAGATCCTCCATAGGGTGGCGGCCTCCACCAATTCGGTGTTAGAACTCCAAGACATCGTGTGGAACTGAAATCATCAAGAGTCTGAAATTTTCCACTTGTATACTCCGGAAACGAAATATTAATAGTATATATGTTGCGATAATATTGCTCCACTCTATCCCACAAATCTGGTTTTGGTTTGGGCACTAACAGAACTTCGACTGTATGGTTACATGCACGAATGTATTCTTCAGGAGTGACAAAATCAGCAATCTGCTTCAGTTTATCCATATCAAAGGTGTCACTGACTAAACGTCTAATACTCTGAAAACTTTGCTGATGAGCTGCGATGGGCCAAAAATATGGAAGCATAAGGGTTCTATTGGAGTAAATGGCACAAGCAATCGCTTTCCGGAAGTGCCCGTATTGTACATTGGGACCTGTCAAATCATAGTGTACATAAAGCAGATATCGACGACCAGAATCAGCAACATTGTCCTTTGTGGTTAGTTGAACATTCTGTCAGACGAAAAACAAGTGAAAGAAAAAGCGAAAATTAATGTCCACTTTCTCACCATTCTAAGCATCATACTTTTCAACATTATAGTCGCACTGTCTTTATCATATATTGGGATGTGACGTCTAGTCTTATTTGACAAATTGGGGTGTTGTATGTCATGCACTGTTGACGCAATTTGTTATTTACTACTAACTTTACTACTTAGTAAGAACACATGTATGGTAGTGCTATAGGGTGGGTGGTAATCAAGTCGAAAGTATATACTGTAAACAGAAATTTTGACTTAAGTTTATTTCGCTCGAAAGCAAAGCGAAAAAAACAACTAGTGAGTATGTCTTCTTGTATATGAACACAATCTACTAGTCTGGTTATTAGTCAAATGTAGTCTTTGAGAACTAGCTGAAGACTGTAAGATCGCATTTTCTAGTGGCAAAAATATATAGGTTTACATTACTTGGTCAATGTAAATTGAAAAAGCAACGTACCGTCTCTTTTACTTCTTTATGGTTAGTTTTCACGCCTTCTTCATTATATGATCTTAAGTTTGTATCCTCAGTATCACCATGATGGTCTTCTTGCACTTTGGTTACACGAAGTTCTGTATTTTTCTTTTGTAGGTCTGTATTTTTCTTTTGTGTCATTAACGTTGAAATTTTTTCGTCGTGTTCTTTAACCTCGCCCATTACTGCTTGGTTTGTAAATATAGAAAAATCACCAACTTTTCCAATAGTTTGGGTTTTCCATTCTGCCACCACGATAATGACAAGTATGGCAATCAGTAGTACAGAAAATTTTGACCGCGGTCGTAAACGAGTAAAGGACATTGTGAAAACCACTCGTTCAATTCAAACCTGAACACACCAATATGCACATAACATGACACGTCTGATAATCAGAACATGCGCATTTAGTAAAATTATGTGACAAATATGACAGTTTGTTGCGCTGAATATATGATGGTTGTTTGATCCTTTCATCAAAGTTTTGTTTTGTTAGTCCATATGACACCTTCTTATCAAAATGTATTTATGTAAAGTAGTGGGTGATACTGTGCCAGTGTGAAACATAAAACAATGTATCCAGTTATGATGAAATGAATTTGTATATTTGTTTATGTCAAGTTATGGGGTTTCAGGCATGTATGTGATGTAATGCAATACAAAACGAGGTGGTCATCTTATAGTGACAGTATATACATAAGTACATACCGATTGCAATCATTATCACATTACCACATACACATATTATACATTCGGGCAGCCATTTCATAAAAAGGCTTGGTTAAATTGGATTGCACTATTGCCCATAGCTGCTATTATTACTGTAATTGCCTAGCATGTCTCATACTTCACTTCCAACTAAATTTGGATCGATGCAAACTAAAATGCCCCTGATAGGTGGCAGTGAATTTACACCAATTGATTTGATCTCATTTACTATCCAAATTTTATCAAACAACGTTTTAATTCATTAGGAATCCTTCCCTCTAAGTGTTTACCCTAAAATTCCATTTAAGACCTTTGGTATATCATAATGGTGATTATTAATTTCTTAAATAGGTCTACACATTATCTCAATCACGTGTTAAGATCAATACATCCAGCAGTTTTTAAGTTGAGATTTTGTACCAAAAATCACATCTGTTCGGAGCCACATATGAACAATAGAATCATCTTGTCTAAAACAATTATTCATCAAGACATCCCAAGAAACATCCCCACAATATTTTCATGTGTATGCATTAGATAAACGATGGATACTCATAATTCATAAAAGCTTATTATCTTTTGATAAATACATGAATATTTAGTGTTCGACTAATATGTATGTACGTCTGCTAACTCCCATAAGGCAAACCTGGACCCACACTGCTAGAGCAATTGGTGTAAATAAGTTTCAGTTTTGTTTTCTTGGCAATCAAATGCAATTAAAGTGACGTGAAATCAATAGGTGACTCTCCAGAACCCAAAGTTTATGAAAGTTCCTGTATATCCTGGCGTGATGATCCCCTTTAAAAATATAAACTTAAAATTTCAAATAACTTGGAGCGCTCATTGATAATAACAGAGCAAACTTCCTAAAAAATATTTTGTTGTAGCATTTATTTTAACGAGTCATTTTCATAATTGATTATTTTCAATGATTAATAGGCAATATCTTAAGAATACAAGGTTAAAATTTCATATAAGTTAGTTTATACATTAATGATAACAAAGTGCAAGTGTCCTATAAATCTTGGTGATATTGTGATTTTAATTAAAACAAAGTGTCTGTATATTAATTATATATACCAATTACAAGGTAAGGGATATAACATGTAGGGTTTTCAAACATGACTCACATGAGAGATATTAGTATAGTGGTGGCACCACAGCATATTGTACAGATATAATATGGATATATTTTGCATATATCTAACTAATTTGCATAACTATATTTACATATTAAAGGACATATCATCATTGCAAGAATTTCATCAAATTTCTTGGATATATTGATATTGATATTGGCAATGCCATGAATTATATGTCTTAAGAATATTGTGTGTGTGGCTTGCATATAACATCATTTAATTTACATGTCAATGAATGTTTACATATTAGGAGATTAGTATGGGCGTTGCCTGCATATAACATAAATTAATTTGCATGTTTAATGAGATTTAGATTATTGGTGTGGCTTGCATATAACATTAACTAATTTCCATAATTAATGAGATGTACATATTAGGAGATTATTGATACTGCTTCCATATAACATCAATTAATTTGCATAATCAATGAGATTTACATATTACATATTACTGATCCTCCATATTTCTGACAGGTACAGTCATTATATAATATGACACATTATGTAAGATGTGAATCTAATTATTTCAATTGCATATTGCTTTGCAAGATCCATATGAAACTCAAACTAACATTTAAAGAGCAAATTTAAAACAAAGTCAACACAGGTTTAGTTATAATGGTGCTTCACATCAAAAGATGATTTTAAAAAAACAATTCCTGCATTTGCATTGTTTTGAGATCATTTTCTTTTGAATACTATGCCATACAGATATAATGATGTATAAATGATTTAAATATATCACCCTACATAATGTTACCTACAAATTAGCAGGTTTATCTTCCATTGTTGTTCAGAATGTCATGATATGGTGGATATATTGATAGTACTATGACTGATTCATCTTATCGATAGGTGGAATATAACTTGCATATTTTATGAGTAATTTGCATAATTAATTCAATCTACCTATTAGCAGACATATCTTCTATTGTTTTCCAAATGCCATGCAGTGTGGTGTATACACTGATAATACCATGTATGAGTGATTCATCAAAAAAGATAGGATAAATAACTTGCATAATTATGAGGAATTTACATAATTAAATTTTATCTGCCAATTAGCAGACATATTTTCTACTTTCATTGTTGTTAAGAGTGTCATGAAGTGTGGTGAATATATTGATAGTGGGTGCTAAATGAATTTGCATCTTTTTAATTACATTCCTATTATGAAAGCTAGATTGTTCAGTCTTCATACCTTCACACTGTACAATTTACTGGCAATTTCACTGATGTACAGACAAAGTTTGCAGGAACAAGTAAAATGTTTTTTTGATCCTTATTGAAGTCATTCAAGATACCGGGTACATCATTTACAGATTACATTTATGAATTGTACTACCACATTTCCTCACATGATATAGTTTATTTCTGACTGCCTCCATAATCCATGATATTGCTGCTACATACTGAAACAACAACGCAAACTCCATATGTTCCGTTTTCTATATTTATTATTCAAATTATTGGGTTTATCCTATTTATTTTTCTTCACGTTATTTTTGAAAGGCATTCATGTGATTTGACCCTTTAAAGCCTGACCCCCTATATCTAGAGTGTGACTGCATAGAGCTACAGAAACAAAGGGTTAGTTTGTTCGGAAAGGCTAGATTGATAGGGTCACTGGTTTTTGGTTTGCTTTTGTTTGTTTTAACAGGAACAGGCCTCTTTTTAGTATTTAAAATGAAGCTGTTTTATAATTTGATAAATTCTGTTCTAACAACACTGCAGGGCCCTTGCCTGCCATATGATGCACACACATGCACATACATACATACATACATACATACAGCAACAATATATAAAAGGGTGGGCTTAAACTTCAACAAAGTCATTTGAATTTCACACTCAATGTCTATAGTATAAATCTGATTGTATCCACCCATTTTGGTTTATTACTTATATTAATTGGGCAAATTGTTTCTTTCATTCTTGTAGACAAGAGGTCATTATTGGCACCCCTCTTCACTTTGAGTGTGTCCCCATATTTGGTTAAATGCACAATTAATTCAGCCACCTCAAGTATTACATGGATGTCAATACAACATATTTTATTCAAAACAATTTATACTGTTTATTGACAGCTTCACACCATTACACATGACAAAATTATAAAGTCATTTTCTTGTGATATTTACAATACATTTCCATTAGGGCTATAAGCTTGATACATGTACACTCAAATAACATTACATTCTATATCAGTTTCTTGACCACTGTCACCATTGTTAACAGATATCAATACATTCTACATCAGTTTATTGACCACTATCACCATTTTTAAAAGTCGTGTAGTATGCAAGTTTGAGTCTAGAGAATTATTTGTTGGTCAAATTGTTTTACACTACATGAAACTCAACTGTATGATATGTATAGTCCTAATGTTACACCTATGTTGTAAAGACTGTCACAGAATTTATTATCTTTATCAATAAATTTATGAATGTCAACAATATACCTTGGGTGTGTGTGTGTGTGAGAGAGAGAGAGAGACAGAGACAGAGAGAGAGAGAATGCAATACTAAGGTTTGATGCTTCAATTTGCACTATATATATACACATAATTAGTGTAACAGGGGTAGACAGTGTTTCATTCTTTGCTTGGTATATTTTGTTTTGAAGGGTGATACCAGTGTAGAAAATAAATCCTGATAAAAATCAACTATGATTCCATTTAATATTATGAAAGGTTACATTTCCCAAAATATTGTTCCACTGTCACAGAATATGTACCTCAGAACTAAAGTCTGAAACTTTAAACTGTTACTTTATTCAAGAGAATCCAACCAATCCTCAGTTAAATTCCGGGGTCACCATTAGCATACATAATGGCTGCCAAATACTAGCTGTGCTAACGCTGTACAATGTATTGGGAGGGGTGGTGAGAATAAAAGATTGTCTGTTCCCTTGAAAACAAGATGGTGAACCTCTACATTTCTTTTTATTATTTCAGGACCTATCTGTCATATGGCAAAGTTTGGTGAAGTTTGAATAGTATTGATTTTCAAAAAAATTTGGCTCCCAAGGTGCATTGTACCTTAAAGTACAATGCATGTACATTGCATTTTGCTTTAACAGAACTAATAAATATTTTGACTATTGTCACCCCATCTTTTTGTTACATGACTGGTATAAAATTACTCTTTTAATGGTACATATACAGAGGCTAAGACTTTGAGGTAAAGAGTTCAGAATTTAGTACATTCAGGATGACTTGTGGTCAATGACTTCCCATAGTCCTGATAAGGTGAAACCATCTTTCAGCTTCTCTATTGCAAGTCCCAATTCTTCAGAATATACAGGTGGACGGTCTTTTTGTTTGTCTCCATCAGCAAAGTAGGCCTGTATGGGGGAAAAAATCACACTTTTTACTAAAATAGTAACTTCATCTTGTTTTCCACCATACTAAATCATGACATACACAGTATAGTAAATTAGCTCATTCTAAATGGATAAACATCATTTCTTACTGAAATCTTGGTAATATTTTATGTTCTTTTGACACTGATGTGGTACTTTCAACATAATATTTTGTTCTTTTGACACTGATGTGGTACTTTCAACATAATATTTTGTTCTTTTGATACTGATGTGGTACTTTCAATGTAATATTTTGTGTTCTTTTGACACTGATGTGGTATTTTCAACATAATATTTTATTTTATGTTCTTTTGACACTGATGTTACGTATACAGTGGTACTTTCAACACAATTTTATAATAATATACATACAACTATTTTTCTAATGACAATCAACTATTGGTGTTTTCTTAATCCCATTTTTCAAGTGAACTGTTATATCATATTTGGCATGTTAAATTACAGGAAGGTTCATCTCCAAAACACCAATACCTCCACATATGAGCACTCAATTTATTTGGGTTTTTCTGCACTCTAGTTGCCCAGATATTTCTAAATAGTTGAGAGCTAGCACTAATCTTACAAATGTAACCCTTATACCATCACATCAAAATACAATACAATGTTTGAATGAAATTACTTTTTGAATAACAAAAAAAAAACCTGTGCAAATCACTAGAGACTAGCAAATCTGCATATACACAAATATGGTTGATTTCAATAGCTCCTTTTAGGTAATACCCATTTCAGGAGAGTACCCAGTGTACCCACAACTTCCTACCTTTCACAATGATAATTGAGAAACAGCCACAACACAGATTAATAATTTGTTTATCTAGGGACTGCTAGGGAACCCCATCATCCTGATTATCAGTATGTACTTTGTACTTACTATTTGTCTTCATTCAGCCAAGAAAAATACGAGTGACCTTACAGGTGATGTGTTGTCACTACAAGTAACTAGACGAGTAGTCACAAACCCTTAAGGCCATAAGTGAATGAATGAATGAATGAATGAATGAATGAATGAATGAATGAATGAAGAAAAATTTGGGAGAGCAATATAACTATACTTATTCAAGCAATGGTTTACAAAAATTGGGAAAAAATAATGGGCCTTGATTCATATTTCAAGAAACACAGAACCAGTAACGTAGACACTAAATTGCCGTGATATAAATGACTCGGTATATATATCCATATTTTCTGTTCAAACCTGTATTGTGCATGGTATAATCAGTATTGTTCAATAAAACTGTCCTGTACTCACAGCAAAAGCATCTGATTGGTCATCATCATTCACAATCTCTACAGCATCAAAGACTGGTTCTACTGTTAGTTCTTCCAAATGTTGTGGTCTGTCTTCTGTCTCATATTCCACACCAAAGATTGGATTAGCACTGTAAACGCGATGTAGACTCTGGATTTCTTTCACTACTTCTTGGAGTTTCTCTACAGGATCTATTCTGAAGCCTAGTACATAACCACCACTCTATCAAAAAAAAAATAGTAACATAGAATTATCGACTTGAAATGTTCTATGGATTGACTATGTTTAACTTTTCTTGCATTTGTGGAACAATAATTTCAAAACTGTATGCTTTACCTTGAATGTTAATTCAAAAGTTCATTTTGTAAAATTGATAGCTGACCTGAAGGTCATGGTCAAAGCTCATGCATATCTGATAATATAAAATGTATTAATTTTTGCTTAATATTACTGCCATTTGGCCAAATTTATTCAGGTAGCAAAAGTGAGCTGCAATGTATCACCTTCAATCATATCAATCCACTCATTTTCTTTCACAGATTTCTCAGTTGCAAACAATCAACACTAAAGTCATTTTTTCAGCCAAAATTTGCATGGCATGAACCTTACCTGTACTGATGTTTCTAAGACTAAGGCCAGACCAAATTTGGAGTCTCGGATCTTTACAGTCCTCTAAAGACAAAAGAAAAATAAGCAGAACATTAACTTGAGCATTTATTTCACAAAGAATACAACTGATTCATCACTGCTTCCAACTTTGTCTGAAATAAGTGATATTAATAATAATGTGTATTTATAATTTGCCTTTTCTCCTGAGAGTTCAAGGCACTCACAATTATTACCCCTGGCATGGACCATGGTGACACAACAGCCCTTTTATACTTCCTCTACTCTCTGGTGAAAGAAGACTTCAGAAGTGGCTCCAGGCAGTAAACCTGTTTTACCTCACTTGCACAGTTACAGAGAATATAGTCTGTTACAAACAGACAACATACACATCAATCCAAGTTAATATTAATATCAAAATTGTTAATTTGACTTCAAAGTGAGTTCATATAATTCATTATACGTCACCTGTCACCAATCTCGCATTCTGATTGGTCGAGAGCCCTGCAGATACACAGGCGTATTTTTCACCAACAGCCGTATTTTTGCTTGTTGTATCACGTGATCACTGCACGTCCCCTTGTAAACAAATCTAGCAGACAACTAGAAATACAGCTATAACCAGCATTTCCAATGCCAAATTTGTTGTCAACCGAACAAAATATCACCGTTGTATAAATTGTAACAAGTCTTTGAACTGTACTTTTCATGTTACAGGGAAAAAGCCAAAAATTCCACACAGAACGGCGAAAGTCCAGTGACGGCGAACTCGCGGTCGTCACGCGATCGTAAACATGAATTCCTAAATTTATGAAGGATATGAAAATTACCACCACAGAGGGTGCAGTTTTTGCCTAACTAGAACAAGAAAGCATATCACGAACATTTTTGTACATTTAATGGAATACAGTACGCAAAACAAAGACGCACTCATTTTTCAGCTGATGGTTATAAGTTTGAAAATATCGCTGAGTGATATGCAAATAGTAAACAATACGTCATACTACTGAGCAAACGCGCACTCTGATTGGATGATAAAGTTAAGGCTGACGTGTAAACAACCGCATTGCAGTTATCGGAGTGGTGCATGATACTACGCTCAACAGTATAACGCGGAAGTGATTTTATTTTAAAATGAAACAGCATTTTTAGACATTCAAAAATTAATTCATCGTCGCAGGTGACGTATAAGTATGTTATTTGCCAAATACTGTTCCACATCTTGCTGCTCGAGTTAATTTTTCCGGTATAACGGCTCGCCTCCGGCTCTCCGTTATTACCGGAAAAATTACCTCTCGCAGCAAGATATGGAACGGTATTTGGCAAATAACATATACTTACATAGATAAACTTTCCAACAGCAGAGTGAAAGAAAGATGGCTAAAACTTACCATTTGTAAATATGGTACACTGACATTAAAGGTGTCATTCATATTTGCATGCCAAACCAATCGTACATTGGTTATGAAAAATGTTCCAAGGTTACCCTTACAATGAGAGAAAATGAAAATGAAGTTAGTCAACTTGTCTTTATCATTAACATATTTGGTTCTTTGTCTTCACTATATGTAGGTGTCTTTCTCTCTTATATTGAGATTTCTACTAATACTTTACTATCTATAGTGCTAGGAATCTAATGATTTAGGGCCAAATCACAGAAAAGTGAAAGTTACTGAATGTGACAGTGTCTTCAGGAAATGAGCTCTGACACTCTTCCTGTTAAAACACTGTAATACTGTCAAGTATTGTCACAGACAAGTAAGTTTACTCACTGTAACTCGAGACTACCGTTTGGACAATGGGAGAGGGCCCATTGCTCATCTGTGTCTCACTTGTCTGTGGTATTGTAAATATATTTATTTTTAGTAGCGTATGAAAATTTTGGGAGAATGGCAATTAAGGATGTGTGAGGCACACTTCAATTGGACAACAGTACATGGGGAAAGTAGACACTAAAAACTTTAACATTTACATTTAAGTAATGTAGCCAATCGGATCACTGTATTCAGTGCAACTGTTGTTGACACATTTCTCAACAGTGGCAAGTAGAAATATGACCACTCATAAAGGGGACTAATATCCATGGAAAATACTTTTTGCATGTATTCAGCTAAAATAAATCCAGTCCTGAAACACCTACACTTACAGTACTTACCTGGTCACTAGATAAATTCCATACACCATTGACTTTATCATATACTTGTTCCTGTGGTAGAAGTCTTAATTGTTTGTTGTTTATTAGTGCTCCTCTCAACTTTAAGTCACGGTACATCTTGGTTGTCTCGTAAGCACTAAATGGAAACATACAACATACACCATTAGTGTATTCTTAGTTGTCACTGAGCTGAGAATTCAAGCAAGTAAACAATAACTTATTGATTTGTGCACAATATACTCCGAGTCTCACTGCTACTTACATGGGTGCATCAGTTAGCTAGTCCATAGACAATAGAGATATGGCTAGTCACATCAGAACTGAAAACACATATAGTCAAACCTCGTTAGTATGAATACCTTGGGACTAGGTTATTCAGTTCGTTATATCTGTATTTCATTGTAACCGTACTGACACTGGGAGCACTCTTCAACATATCTCTCCTACAATGTAGGCTACTTTGTACATGTACAAGATATATGAATACTAATGGTATGGTGACAAGCTAACCAGTCACACACTGTATAAGACTTACCGATGCACTGCTATAACTGATGTAAATAGTCGAGGACTTCCTGGAACCAGGTTTGTGAATATGAACTCAAATCTGGTATTATTACATCTGGTAAGTATATACAAAGCCTCTGTCTGTCCACGTAACTTGGAATTAGCAACTCTTGTTGTGACATTAACAATACAATTGTAACCTACAGATAAGTTAACTCTTGGTAGGGTCTGTGAATGCCAAATAATTCTTAGGTTGGTGACCAATAAACGACCTGAAAATACAACAAATGAACAAGAAATTTAAATATTAAAACCAGAATGCTAAAACTCAGAAAAGGTCAATTATTGACTTTGGATTAAAATTCCAGTGGTCTCCCTAACACAAAGTGACACGGATACTAAACACTCTCATGGCAAAATGAAACCAATACTCCAAACTACAAAAAATGTATCTGTATGTTTCATTTTATGCAAAGATGATATCAAAACAGATACCAGACCCTAGGTCATGATCTTTTCCTTGACTTCAATCATGGACATTGGAGAGAAATGCCAAATACAAAAGGTGTTACAGGTCTCTGAGCCCCTTGGTAAAAAAAAAAATTCTGAGGAGAACACTCATAAAAACCTTAGGTCATTTGCTACTTTATCAGTACAAATATTTGTTTACTTTGTTTTAACTTTCTCATGAGTCTGTTAGAGTCAACATTTTTAGTAATTATCAATTATACTACCGGTAGTCTGTAAAATACAAGTCGTGCCAGGCCTCAAACTAGTCAAAGTCTAGGGTTGACTTGAGGCATGAGGGTGCCCCCGTCAAGGGGAACCTTATAGAATACAATTATCCATAAACATATATCAATTGTCAATCTGAAGGAAAAAATCCTGTTAATAATGTATGCTAATTTTGTATGGCATAAAAGTACATCAAAGACAGCTTGCCAAATCCACAGACTTTGATAAATAATTAGTCTTGATGTAGCATTTATTACATGTAGTTAAAATGGGGATAATCTATGGTGTGTTAACACTGATTATGATGACATACATACATACATTGTATGTAGGAAATCAAGGTTTGTCAATAGATAGTTATTAGAATTAGGAACGCATAGCCTTGTATCGGGTGATTCAATCAAACACACAACAAAACTGTGCATTACATGTAATGTAATGATTACATTGCCTTGTATGATCAGAAATGTATGTATATGTATATGTAATTGTATTGTACTACTTTTACTTGTGAGCTACATATACAATCGACTTTGAACAATGGTCAAGTTGACAACTTAAAAGAAACATGGAATGAACCAAAGTGTGTCCAGTATAAACATCCCTGTTCAATTACTTAGTTTTGGTGGTCTGTTGATACATGTATAATAAACACTTGTTTCCCATGATGCAAGAACCCAGCCA
Source organism: Glandiceps talaboti (assembly GCF_964340395.1). Lineage (NCBI taxonomy): Eukaryota > Metazoa > Hemichordata > Enteropneusta > Spengelidae > Glandiceps > Glandiceps talaboti. The sequence continues at coordinate 17,319,878 of NC_135552.1, forward strand.
TATGTATTCACAGACTGTAAAATACATCATGTCACTCACCCTCACTGTTGTGTGAGGGTGCCCCATCATGGTGTATCTTACAGACTAATGCATTCACAGCTCACAATTTTTAGTTAAATCATGTGACCTTTGTGAATTTGCTGCTCCATAAAAATAATCTCAAGGTGCATGATATGACAGAACCACAGGACACACGAAAGCAAGTGTGGGTATTTGCACGAAAGCTTGCCATGTTCTCTGCAGCCATACTTTCAAGAGCACAGCAAGAGAAAGTGCAACAGAAACACTGTAATATCAGCACAAGTTCAAAGTACCTACATCAGCACTGGAGTATAATGGAACTTTCTGTTATTACTGTGTTACGCTTACTGTATTAGATAATTAGACAATATTCAAATTATCGCACATGTTGTTTATCGATATTTTGTTCTTTTCAGGTACAGCTAATTCATTTAACTATATTCTATTTTTTAATTGTTAAGACAAGAATGCAAACATCTTTAATTGAACCATGGCCCTTTTACTTTATTTCAGTGTTTACGCCTATTTGGGTCATAGCAGCATTTACATACTTTAATCATTGTCTGTACCCACCTGCTGAGTTATAAGAAGCATCATATTGGGGGTATCCATAACCCATCAGTGCAGAGGATGCAGAAATATACCTTGTTCCTACATAAGTTGACGCGAATCAAGTAGGAAAGCAAGTTTTAGACAGCAAGGGAAATATCTTAAAACTAGCAATCATGAGATGACAGATTGAGGTGAAAATGAAACTTTTAGATTGCTTTAATGCTGCTTACAAATTTTACATAGCCTGTATTAAAGTTTAGATACGGGTTTATATATACATGTAGTAAGGGAAATGTCATGAAACATACATGTAGCAATCATAAGATGATAGATTGCATTGAAAATGTAATATTTATGTCACACCATGAAGACACTGTGATGTATGTAAATAAAAAATGCACTTGGCAATCCAAATTAGTGAGGTAACTTTTTGTGTTCTTTGAAAACTGGTACAAAAAAATGTATAGTTTCCCTTGGCACTGAAATGGTTTTCTTGATGCTGACAAATACAATTGAACAGTGGTATCTACTCTCATGTTTATAATCCTCAGGCTCTTTTTTACACTCAAAGATGATTTTAAGGTATAGGAATTTTTATTGTATTGTATTGTGTTTGTGTTTTTGTATATGGGATTGTTGGCCATCCACTCATGTGTATCCTGTGATAAAGTTTTAATAATCAAAACGGTAGTTCTCGGAATTTTGACATAAAATGATAAAGTACATGTACATTAAAAGTTATTGCCAATATTTAGTCTTGAACATCTACGATGTAGATAGTGTACATCTTAAAATACTAGGAATGCAAGGTGTGTGTGAATACTATCACACGGTATTGACATAACAGCTACAGTATGTGTGAACACTATCACTCTATGACATTAAGCAGCTATGTGTGAACCCTCGCATTATATGAAAATACAGCTATGTGGGAACACTATCACAGTTGTATGATGTAGTGATGTGTGAACACTATCACACTATAACATTAAGCAGCTGTGTGAACCCTCGCATTATATGAAAATACAGCTATGTGTGAACAATCACATTATTTGAAAATACAGCTATGTGTGAACAATCACATTATTTGAAAATACAGCTATGTGGGAACACTATCACAGTTGTATGATGTAATGATGTGTAAACACTATCACACTATGACATTAAGCGGCTATGTGTAAACACTCACATTATATGAAAATACAGCTATGTGTAAACACTCACATTATTAGAAAATACAGCTATGTGGGAACACTATCACAGTTGTATGATGTAGTGATGTGTAAACACTTCACTGTATGACATTATAGCTATATGTGAACACAGTGTGAACATGTGCACATGCTGCAGTTATGTGGGATGTGAACACTATCACACTGTATCACTGTATGACATTACAGTTATATGGGAACACTATTACACTCTATGGCATGACAGCTATGTGTGAACACATCAAACTGTAAAAAAAAAGTGTATGGACATTACAGCTATGTATGAACACCATCACACTGTATGATGTACAACTATATGTGAACACACACATGTACAATACTGTGTTAACAGTCAGTGACATATCTTAGTACCTACCTCTGTCTCCATTATTGCCTTTTGTATCTTCCACAGAATCCAATTTGTCTATAAGTGTTTCACCAGAACGAGTTTTCATCTGCCTAAAGTGAAGAAAAAAGATTAAATTGCACATGCCTTTATGAAATAAAACTCATCAGCAACTATTATATGTTCATATCTTTGTCTGTAGTGACAAGAGCCCTTTTATAACTCATACTTCCTTCACCTGGTCACAGTTATGAAACCCATCTATGATCTAAGAATAAAATATATCTATGGGGAACCCTGAGGCCTCCTAAACAAAAACATACAAAGTACGTTCAGGTAACGAGCATTACGTGTAAGTACATCATTATTCGGTATATCAGTATGTTAAATTTACACCACTACTAACAGAGACAGACACTTTTGTGGAATAATCAAGTAAATTTACTTTTGATTCAGAGCCTATGATTATGAATGTCCCCGTCGAGAATTGCTATAGTTAGTACGAGGATTTCAACCACAGTGTTACATTTCTTTCCTATATTTTGCGTTTTTACTCGCAATTCTGTTTACATAACTTGTTATAATTTATAAATACCAATTTTAGTTAAATGTGTACGTTTCTGTGGTAACTAACAGTGTTACTGTTAGTGAACCATTGATGTTGAATGGCTAGAAATTTTAGTCTGTGTGCAAATATAATGATATCAGATATAAAATTGAATCAATTACTTACTGGGGACTTATATCAAAACGGACATCTCTGTCCTCCCATAGTGCGTCAAACGTCGACATGGTATTGCAAACAGAAGACAATCACAAAGTAATAACATCAACAACATATATTCATCGAGTGTAGGTCGCCATCTTAGCCTGTCAAATATTTCCCAGCGTACATCACGAAGGCGCTGCCTCTTGAGGGCGCACTTGATAGACGTTTCATCGATGAGATCGAAAGCTAGGGATACAGCATATAGGATTATTTGCGAGGGGGAGGGGGTCGTTCCACTTGAAAATGTCAGTCAAAAATTTAGGATTACTATACACTGCAATAGCAGTCGCTTCTGCTTGTGTTTATAGACCATGTAGGATAAATCATATTGATATAGTGTGTGGAATGCTAAAATAAATGTGACTGCTTTATCACAAGTTTGTGTTTAATACATGTCATAACAATTTACATCAACGATGAAATTCAAATCTTACACAGAAGTTATGCAAAATTCACTCAGAACTTTATTGTCAAATATTAATCAGTAATATGAAAATTATGCAAATCAGTAATGGGACTGTTTATAGTTTTATATTGATAAAAAGAACAGAAAAAAATTACATTTCTATCAAGAAATTACGTATTGTGTCTTTAATCGACATTCTTGTATTTGCTGTTAAATCACATTAGGATTTCTGAATATCACAAACTCTATCCGTGACAAATCATCCTTAATATTTTGACATTGGGGTTTTTTGATTCCCAATACTTTAAAACTAATATGTACATATCCACTTCATAGTGATATTGTTGACAATATTGTACATTTATATTGTAAAAAAATTTAAAAAATAACCAAAACTTTACAGACAGATCATACTGTACATATTCAAAAATAAAACAATAATTTTAGTTATAAACCTGAAAACCATAGCTTCTGAACTATGGATGACACATTGTACATATCTGCTTCTGCAAAAGTTGAGTTTGGCGTATTTTCACCTCGCCGTAACTTTAACTAGAGTCCACCATTTTATACACTGTAAAAATGTAAACCTCAACTGACATCTCAAATTTCACAAAAAGATGAATTCTTATGTGCTTTAAATGACCATAGTAAAACGAGGCAAAGTCTTTGTGTAACGGTCCATTCCAGAATTTTCGGTAGAAATAGGGGTAATTTGACCCAGAAGTTGAAGCTGACCTGGTTTGACTGCACTGGTGACCTTCCCATGCATGCTTTCACAGCAAACAGAAAAACATGGGAGTGCAACGAAGTACAAAAAAGATTTTCAATTCTGATTGAGAATGAAATAGTGATGAGATCGTATGAATTTATCTCGGTGAATTCTCCAGCATGATTACCCGTTGATGGCGTGATGAGATCTTACGGCCAACACAGCATGCAATGTCAGGGGTTAAAAATTCTTGTCAAAATCTATTAGACCAGGACTAGTGGAAATTGAAATCTACTAGTCCTGCTTGGAAATCTACTATTTAGTTCCTTATAAAGTCTGTTTACGTATGTACGTGGTGGTGGTGGTGGGGGGGGGGGGGGGGGGTTAGTGAATTATTCTACTCGTCTAATTATCCAATAATGCAACCTAAATACTTTAATGCCATGCACTTATTTCAAAGTGTGGTGCCATTTCTATAACCAGGTATGAGGAGAGCTACATGCAAAGAAATTAAGCAATGACAGGTTCTATCACAATCTGATTAAAATCCGATGTAGATGTCGGCTAATCATTCATTGTTAATTTACCTCTGTATTTTTGCTTGAATTGACCTTCATGATACATGTTTACATTTTCGTCTTGATGGCCGCCTCTTTGCTCTATCAGTGCAATTCCACTGATTTTATATGTAACATTCCTGACATCTACTCTACAAATGAAATACACAGATACACTAACCCTACTGCAACTATTTTCTTTGTCCTCATTGACTAAATAACACAATTATTTATAACTATTTAACTGTTAAATTGTAATAAATTCTTTTATGACACGTTTCTTTGGTGGTACACAGTCAATTCATCATCATGACTGTCATCATTTCCAACAGCAATGCTATGAAATCCTCGGTCAGGCTATTTTTTGATGAATACAAAACAAATATCTTCATTGTTCTTTTTTATGCATATATGAAGACACATCGTTTAATTTTCCACTATTTTTACTAACTCATTAACTCATTCACTATTTTACTGACTCCTCAACTTATTCACCATTCTTAACCCCTATCCAATCACAGCATACCCAATCCCTAAATACACCACTAAAATGTTTCACAGATAGAAACATTACTTTTATTACAGACAAGGAAGGCTTTTATAAATAATCTATTTACTAAAGGTTATGTCTAAATGCTACAAATGCAACACTTATAGGCAATTATTGCATAGAAGCTTTAAAAAAAAAACTTTTTGGCAAATCGAGATGTATATGTACCTTAGGGACAATCGCACACATGTCATACAAGCTCAGTAAGTGAACTCTGTTCCCTTAGGGGGAGGGAGTCTGGCATCAATGCGATTGCTGAACTTCATTTTCGCACTTTTAACCAAACTTTCACGCCTTTAATGATAACAGCTTCTGTATTTACTACTGAGATGTTGATAAGTAGCTTCCCGTAGTATTTTGAGGTGTTTTACCATCATCTCAGTGAACAGGTTCATAAGGCTGGAACTTCATGTTTACTATCATGTTTTTACACATATCATGGTTTACATCGTATATAAATGTTTGATGTCACACTTGTAAACGTTTGTTTGTCCAACATTTTGCGATCATCCCTTAGAGTTATTAATTGATCAATATGCAGAAGTGCCTAACTTTCTAGAATACTATTGTCTTTAAATGCATTCTAATTCCTATTTTGAACACAAAAAACTAAGTTTGAATGTGGAAAAAAAATACTCTTCTCTGTACTTGAGATTATTTGTATAAGTATGTCTAATAGCAGTGTTAATTTTTGGGGTGACCTTTCTAATAAAAAACACTTGTTGCACACTATCAGCTGTATTAGGCCAAACCAAAAAAATGTGTGGTTCCAATAATGCCCAATTTCGAAATAGGGTGGGTAGGTAGAATTTTTTTCTTTTAAATCATCAATGTGATAGCACTTTCTGAACGATACACAGAAGACGTCGTGTGATACGCTGTATTCTGCCATGTTGTTTTTTATCATATGAGGCGATGACTTCTTAAATCTCACTATTTCTTCCGCGACTTTGCAATTTTTTTCAATTTTTCAATAATTTTTTTTTGATTTACCTAAAAAAAAAGTTTAAGGTCGGCAATGAAATACTAGGTTGAGTCAGGTTACCGGAACTAAACATTTTTTTTTTGGCTTTACAAACTTTCACAGTAATAACAGCATTTTGTTATGCATTATCAATACAATGAACAGAAGCTAATTTCTGGATCTAGTTGACAGTCTATATCTGTCATAACTAGATAATACTGGTAGGAAGAGAAGAACTGATTGACAGTATGGCTAATACTGCCAATAACACAATATCAATGAACACAATGTCAGCTGCTGAGATATCACAAATGACAGTCTTTGGGGTGCAATGTTGAGGTAAAATATCATCCATTTCTACACTCAATGAATAGTTTGCATTATTTGCATATTCACATGGACCACATGTTGATTTGTCTGGGCAGTGCTCTGCAGGGGTACACCAGCCGTAAACACCAATATAGTAATGTCCAGTGCGGAAGTTAGGATCAGATGGGTCAAGTGAAATAGTACGCCGTACTACTGATGCTAATTTCCATGAATGGTCTTTTATATTTGGCTTTGGAATGGACCACGATACCAACAACTCTGGCCACGAATAACTTGTTGGACATTTACTAGCATCCATGCAGTTTTCTAGTCTAACGTTAACTGACACACACTCTTTGGGAACACAGAAACGATAGTAATGGTAGCCTTCTGCCAGCAGAGTCCCTTGCACAGTTTGACCACTCACATCATCTAGTTCTGGGTGCTCAGTGGGGATACTCTCGACTAACAATGTAAATATGGAATCTGTATTATGAAGGAAAATGGAAAACATTGTTACATGATATAAATGTTGATCTACAAATATTACACAAACTTTATGAAGTACATAGAAACTAAAAAGTGTCACTGCGAATTCCATGATGTAGATAAGGGCCAGTAGCAGGCAAAAACAACTGGCTATACTTCACAATTTCTAGCCTGCCACTTTTTCAGGAATTTGTGTTTAAAAATTCTTTGTTTCAACCACTATATATCCACTATTGGGCAGATTCATGTTTCTCCCTTGCAGGTATTACAGCCTTTTCCAATTTGACTTGCTACTTTTAATATTAGCTACATCCCCGGTGATGGTGCTTTAGCTAGAGAAGCCCAGAACAGAATAAGAGAAACCAGGTACAACTGGATTATTTTCACTTATATTGCACCAAACATTTCACTGGGAAGTAATATAACTTAAATCTGGTAGATTTTACCTACTCACTTTTACTAACTACCTGCAGCAAAAACATTAACAGTATCAAATTTAAGTCAAGACATTGTTGATCAACAAACTTTACTTGACATTACTGTCAATATTTCACCATTTCTGTGTTATTTATTCTCGGTTATTTCCCATGACATTTGCATGACCTGACCAGACTTTGTGAATTAGAATCAGAATCAGAATGTGATGTTTATGTCAAGTATACACTAATGTTCTTTCAGTATATGACATGACACTATGTTGACCAAGTGGTCAGTTTTAGAATGCATAACTGTAGTGAGTTCATAGAGTTCATTTCAGGTTTTATGTTTTATGTTTGCAAGTCAGGATTAGGGTACGGTCTATTTGAAGAAGGTGCCCACATCTCTGACCCAGACCAATAACATCGAAAACAAACGAAAGTATATATGGTAGAACTAGAGGTAAATAAAGTAATCAAGCCATATTATATATCAGACTGAGGTTAGGTATTACACTGCAGTTAGGAATAGGGAATCAGTTAGACTCCCTAGTTTAAACTTGGGAATCAGTTAGACTCCCTAGTTTAAACCTGATTTATACTGTTGTAATGAGGGGACACAGTAGTCTAGTTCCTGTACAGTTATCGTTACGATTTACAACTCCACTCATATGTGGTTTAGTTAGAGACCGCGTTGGCAGCCAGACTATAGGGACACAGTTGTTCTATAGGCCCCATCAAAAAATGCAGATCTCTTAGAACAAGTAATGATCAAGTAGTATGAGGAAGTAATCTTTACAGTCTGAATGTGGGTGTTGTGGTCAAGGTTGTACCGTGGAAGGGCCCAACTCTATAGGAGGGCCTGCAAGTCATTCTACTGAGGTTCGCAAAACTCATATCCTGGCCATAATGGGTTTATCATCATATATACTATGTAGTGGCACAGAAACATCATTTGAATCCCATAACCACATGACTTGATTGTGAAACATTATTTTATGCTAACAAACATAAAGATATTGACAAAAAATGGAAACCGAATCACTGAGCGAACGGGTGTTGACAAACATGCTACTTACCGTATTTGGGAAAACGTGTGCCATGGAAATTGGATATGGAAAATTATTGCATGGGTTTGACGTGTGTTTTCCATTGAATTACATAGGAAGAGATACTGTGTATGTGATTATATTACTTATAGTACTTACTTTCGTCACCAGTATGCACCTCTTCACTGCAGAATGCATGTACACCAATATAGTATGTACCAGCTTCAAAATTAGGATCCCAGGTAGATATTGTCAGGTTCTCATGTCCCCAGTCGTAAGATGACCATGCTAGACTTCGTTCTGTGGGATACAAAACTGGATACCTAGACACATACAGATCTGGTTCACCTTGACTTCTAATGACCTTCAGAAAAAAAAATCAAAATGTAAACTTTTAGGTATTCAGCAAAAAACTGCAAAAAGTGTGACTGCTATGCTATGACTACTATGTCTGCATAAAGTACAATGTAGGTAGGTTGTAGGGTTGCTTCTTCATAATACACCAGAAATATCAAAGGTGCACTGAAAGACTGTGCGTATCAAACACATTCAAACACAAAGTTTACATTGGACAGTTTCACGTTTTTATAAACTTGACTCCCTAGAAGTTCAGTGAGGGTTTGGTGTTATTAAATGCAAGAAGAATCAAACTGAACGACACTTTTCACTTACAAACATGGCAAATTTAATGTAACCCTAACCAGGACTCAAACATCAACCCAAATGGCAAGAGGCCAGTGTTGGCCACATGCAACCCATATCTTTGGTGATTTGAATTATAATTTCAAAAATTCGGCATACATATTTGGGTCTCTTGACAAATGACAGGTCATTGAGTGTAGGTTGTACATGTCACTCACTGTCATGTCATGTCACTTTGTAATTATACTTTTCAGATTACACCATATACTTTGTTTTTGGTTCAGTGCATAAACAATATATTTGGAGTTCTTTCAAACCTTGTCACTTTTGTCATACAAAGGTCCCATGTTGGACACAATACAGAGTTAAAGACGAGTGTGACATGATTTCCTGTACATTGATTTGATAGCCTGTGTTTATCACTGATAGTGAAATGTTGAATGCAATTAACTCCTTTTGTCATTTTAAACACAATTTTAATCTATGCTCTGACTTTTTTTTAATGTACATGTATATCAATTTTTTTATTAATAAAAGCCCTTGCTGACAAAATTAAAACAATCTAAGACACATTCACATTTTAAACCCATCCTAGGATCATTCACCATTCATTTTAATTTCCATATTATTTGTCGTTGTTTTAATCTTCTTAGTGCCATGTCAATTGTTAACACATGTTAATCTTTTTAAGTGTTATCTTAATTTTTCCTCTTGCTTTTACATGTCACTTGTATTATCTTTGCAATGTTTTATTACATATATAATATCTTTCCAACAATCATTAGTTTTCAATTTTATTCATCTCTTATTTATGAGTGCACGTGGAAAACCAATTTCTAATATATAATATAAAATATTATTATGATTTTCAAGCTTTGATCAAATACATTTTTCAACTTCACAGGGACATTTGACAGATCAATTTTCCCCTTTTCAATGTTAGTAAAGAAATTCATTTATTGTTGTACTGTGAAAGAAAACTTACCACACTTTGGAGAGTTTATAGACCATGTTACATGTAAAAGAGTTTCTTTGTGTGAAAAATTTATAACTAGGAAAATCAACAAATTCTTCCTTCTCTAAAGAAGTTGACTCCCCTGCTAACATATTCAAAGGAGAATGCCACTCTAGGAATAAAGGGAAATTGTTGTAAATTATTCATATTCTTGAGTATGGAAAAAATACTGAATCAAGTCGTGTGGGAAATTATGTAAATTTTCTAGGCAACACAATGGAAGGCAGTTCATGAATATTCAATGTGCATGTGTTCCATACTCATGAATATGCAGTGTTCAACCATTCCAAATTTATGAGGTTAGCCCCCATGAAACAACACATGACCACTAATAAGGGTTGCCACTAAACAAAACATAACCAATAATCTTCACTTCGTATTTCTCAGCAATTGCTTATAAAGTGATGTAAAATCATAAAATGACTTTCTACGATCCAAAGTTTACAAACATGCCTTTATTTCCTGGACTGGCGTTCCCATTTATGAATAACTATATTTTTTAGTGTTTTCTGGCGATGGAAATCTGAACTGTAATGCTTGGTGTGAACATGTAACTTAATCTTTGTGACCCAAATAGCAACGACAAAATACAAATTACAATAAAATAGATCTGTAATAGTTTTTTATCATTTACTTGAGAGTTTAGAACTAAGATAAAGTAGTTCAAGGATCAAATATAGTTAAAGCAGTAGCTACTGCAAACAACTAGAAAGGAAAATAAGTTAAAAACATTCTCATTTATATCTGGGAAACAAAATATATCAAAAGATTAACACTGTCTAGACATATCAAATTGACATCAAGATGTTAATTTATGCTAATTTATGCTAATTTAAAAACATTCCATCTCGGACACCCACAATTCAATATTTAACCAAACAAATGATACAAATGTCAGACACTTATAGAGTACAAGTTTGTCACTTTATTTCATGACCTTAACCATTTTGATTGAGCTGCAGCCATATTTTCCATAAAATCTAACATTTTCTATCATAACTCAAAATAAAGTATATACCAGACATAAGTCATTAGAATGACATACTTTTCAAGGTGACATTCATATAATGCCAATAGAGTGTGCACACAAGGACATGCTAGGTGAGTTCTTTAAAATCACAACAGCGTAAACTGTTTCTTTTGTGTCAAAACAGAGGAAAACGCATACTAAAGTTGTTAACAGAGACAGTACAGTTTGATGACCCAGAGTTCCTTCAATCCTTGTGTGTTTGACCACAGACCCCCACCAATGGTTGGTGGAGGGTCTATGGTTTGACCATAGACAGTCATGGTTTGACCAATAAACAACTTGTTGGGGTCAAAAGGTCACACAGTATAGATGCTTTGACCTAAATGCATCCTTACAAAATAATAGAGTTAATTTTTCAAAGTTGTAATTTTGATGCAAGGATACAATCCCATAGCATGCACATCTCAAGGCCATTCACATTATTAGATCAACAGTGACTAAAAAAATAAACAAAATATGACAGATTTTGGCTTCAAACTTCACCTTCTCTAAAATCTTAAGTTGAATCATGCCAACTTTCTACGTCTCTATATTGTGATATTTCATTAATTTTTGTTTGTTCCATAAATACTTGACATTTTCAACTACATTACTGCAGTCTTTGTCAACAGACTCACTGACCATGACTGTTCCCCTTATTCAGAACATGTGATCTGACAGACATGTGAGCCTAACAATGCAGGGGGTCGACCTCTATATGTGCCTACTTCTCTATACAGTTAATGGAAATGGACACTCATGACTGACCCCTTATTCAAAACATGTGATCTGACAGACATGTGAGTCTAACAATGCAGGGGGTCGACTGGTAAATGCGCCTACTTCTCTATACAGTTAATGGGAAATGAAATTATTTGACCAGCTCTGAGCTCTCATCTGAATTATGAAAAGTTAGAAGAGAAGTATTATTTATCCTCATTTCACAAGAATTATATTTGTGTATACATTATACGGATAGAAAAGGTTTTTTCTTTTTTCTTAGTTCTTCAGGCGTGATTGTTCTCACACAAACAACCACACCCTTTTGAGAAAGTTTAAGGAAATGTTTCAAAGAGATATTTGCATTTGTTAGCCCAGTAACTTGGCTACTGATCCGGGTTGACAATGTCATTGACTAGACCACATATTAGGCCAGAATGTCAAGTCCGATAGCAAAGTCTCTGGGTTATTACATTGTTAGAAATGCCCCGTCCTGCGAAAACAGGTAAATCTATATTGAAATAATTGAACTAAAATTATGTTCAGCATTTCATAAAGATAAGTCTTTGCCCTTTATTTCAAAATTATGACTGACAAAAACAAACCAATGAACTGAGTAAAAGTAACGTTTAACTGACACACATAAATAGTTAATATTAAATCAATTTATACAGTGGAGAAGAAAATGCATGCATTCAGACATAATTCTCTCTAAATTTATTAAACTTGAACCGTTCAATTCAACGTAACAATATGATAACAATATGATGCAGAGATAATTTTAATTATGCTTGATGTAAAAATATTTGTATTTATTATTGAATTATACACTTCTCAACTAATCAACTCAAAAGTTTTTATCAAATTATCATAAATTGTACAAATACAAAAATCAAGTGGTTTTTCTTTTTTACATCAAGCATAATTAAAATTATCTCTCCATCATAAGTCGATGTTTTAAAATTGTACACTAAAATCAGATGATAAAACTTCAGCTAGTCTGTCATCATACAGTTCAACCGTCCAAATTGATATCAAATTGCCAAATACTATGCCGCGAGTATGCGACTCCATCCCCCTGTCACAATATGTCCCCATGCCCGCATGTCATCTGGTTGTTGTATCGGATATGCTTACCTGCACTCTGAGGTCTTTACAGGGGTCTGTCACTTCAACTTGAAAATACTTGAAGTAATCACACTCGACTTCGAATGGCCCATTTTCTTTGCCAACCTCTACGACAATGTGTTTTGGCTGCGATGTATCCCCTCCGACTGATACATATAATATTAATGACACGATCGCGATGATAATATTCATAATTTGATTTGCAAAATTATATCTCCTCGTTTTGACAATTACTTTACGAAAATTGACCAAACGTTTCAACTAGTAGTACAAGTAAGCTTTTGAAAATGAAGTCCCCTGTGCTGTGTTCGATGGTCCACTCAACTTACGAGAGAAGAAATCGTATGCGTACAATCAGTGGCATGTGCTAGCAGTCAGTACTGGCTGAGCTCTTGTACTTGTAATTTGTATATGTAACATGAGCAGTTACATGAGCTTGTAACATGTAAAACAGCAAACATGCGCGTCAGTGATTGACCTCGGAAATGACCTCTACTGCGGACCTCGCTCGCAATCGATCTCGGCAAGTTTTGTTCGTCTGCCATAGAGGGCGTCAGTATCGCTGCACATGTCAAATGTATAAATAATGGATCCGGCTGGATCCACGTGCACTGGCACAACAGTTGTAAATGTAAATGTATATTGTTTCCGCGCCTTTTCCATCGCAGCACCGATCCTATGGAATGAACTACCTTTTAAAATCACTCCTAATTGTTCTATTGAATCTTTTAAACACACCCTGAAAACCCATCTTTTTAAAGTTCATTATGGAGTGTAAGATTTTAATTTGTCTCTTCGCTTTGTATATGGCATTTTAATTTTTTTTTTTTTTTTTTTTGTATGACGCATTTTAATACTTTATTGTATGGCATTTGTTTAGTATTTTATTAATTGGTACCTTTTATATGCAATCCTTTTTATTGTGTAAAGAGCACCGAGACGTAGTGTAGTGTGCTTTTAAGAAATTAAATAATAATAGTAATAATAATAATATTGTAACCTGGAAAAGGTGACTTTTGCAAAATTCATGATTTTTGTAAATTCAGCAAATATGTTATATATAACTTATCGTTAAAATATTTTCATATATAACTTGATGGATATGTGACATGTATATGTTGTAAATTTACGGTAGGGAATATCAATTAACATAATTATACAAACGTTTAGGTGATTGTAGTTGCACAGAATACATAAGTAAATGAATTAACAGAAATCTCATTACACAAAGCTCATTTTTGGGGAAACATCACTTTATGTATGTTCACCACTGGGGGCGCTGTGCATTTATGAAAAAAACATTGTGTGTAATGCAATATATGGTTATTCAGCACTTTGCCCACTGGTCTTGAGTAGAAATTTGTAAAGATATAAAGGAGTTACACAAAACAGAACATCTCAAGACAAAAATACTATAACATAGCATGTGGTAGTAAACAGTAATCTAACAAGGTATACCATTCATTATCGACTTGGAATTTCAATGTCGAGTGTAAAAAGCGTGCAATTTTTCTCAAAGTCTGGATATTGTTTTCATACGTCTTGTAAACTTATCAAATTGTGGATGGTTACAGTAATACAATGGAATGAAGTTTTCTCCGATATCTGTATAAAATGTGCTACAGAGTAAGAAGTGAAATTCATCTTCGACTGACGTTTTACAGTAATTATAATATCTGTTCTCTCTTTGAGTGTTGTTGTGTCTACCTCATTCAATCTGCAAGTTGTGCTGAGAGATGGAATGTACACAGGACGTTGCGAAGGTGTGGTTCATCTAAATTTATAAGATAACTCTCAGTAGTAAATAGTGACTTAAAAGTACAAAGAGTCATCAGTTAAGGATGTTATGAACTATGAAATAATCAATTATCAAATGATAATCAAAACAACCATCTGTTGATTGTAGGATGCATACTTTTATTATATACTGACGCAAAAATTGAATACATCGATGCAGACAATAAAATATCTTTGAAAATGAAAGGCACGGTGGAATTATCTTTAAAGTGCAGTTTAAGTCATGATTCTTGTGTCTACTTTCTAAAAGCAATGGCTCTACAAATCTATAACTTTATAAATATATCAAATTCAAAATAATTAAGCATGATCAAACTAAAATCACAGTATAAACAAACAAATAACTATCTTGATGTGTCTGCTCAGTTTAGTTCATGATTATTCTTCAGTCTATGTTTTCACACAATTGTCCAAATATGGCA
Source organism: Glandiceps talaboti (assembly GCF_964340395.1). Classification (NCBI taxonomy): domain Eukaryota; kingdom Metazoa; phylum Hemichordata; class Enteropneusta; family Spengelidae; genus Glandiceps; species Glandiceps talaboti. Next base: position 17,334,962 of record NC_135552.1, read on the forward strand.
AAGATATCAAGGAAAGTGAGAGAACAGACTCACTAGTAGAGGACAGAACCTTACTGGTGCATATTGTACCATAATCTTGGTTGAGTACCTGCATAAAACATGATAAACTCAGGTGTCATTTTTTACTACCTTTTGAAAAGTTGTCATAATATCAAAGTGGCCATATGGATGACAAATTGGTATTTGTTTGGATTTTTCATTCTTAACACAATTAATTGTACTATATTTTCCTAAATAAGTTTGTAACTCAATCAATTACAAAAAGCTAAAACGTGTGTAAAAATAATTTCAACATTTTTTAATGTTTTGCAATTTATTGAGTTACAAACAAGAATTTAGTATACATTGTTTCACATTGTTTTTTTTAAAATATAAAAACACTGTGAAGTTATTTCATGAATTTGTTATCCATATGGCCACTTTAAACTACAGGTACACTTGATTCTGTATTATATAGACAAGTTAAATTAGTAAAATTTCAATTCAGACAGACAGACAGACAGACAGACAGACAGACAGAGACAGCAGGCAGGCAGGCATGCATGCATACATATACATACATACATACATACATACATACACACACACATACACACACACACATACATACACACACACACACACACACACACACACACACACACACACACACACATACATACATACATACATACATACATACATACATACATACATACATACATACATACATACATACATACATACAGGAATTCTGTTGACAACTGTCAGCTTTGCTGATAAAGCTAATAACGATGACTAAGTTTACTTGTAGTATTCGTGCCTTATCAGAAAAAAAAAATACAGTACTGGACTTGTCCCTTCATACCCTTCTCCTTTCCTGCAAATATGCTGATATGTGGAAAAAAAACATCAGAAAGAAAATAAGAAATAAATTCAAACTTTTTTTTCTACTTTTGTTGATTTTTAGTTTCCAGAAAAATAATATTATACAACATTTTATGGCAAGGTATATACAGATATGGTTCTTGTAAAGAATATTGTGACTATGTATTAAAACAACACAGGAATATCACTGAATACAAAAAAAAAATTTTTTAAATAAAACTTTGAATAAAAACCAATAAAAGAAAATTTCTACTTTCTGTATCAAATAAATCTTAGGAAAAGTAGAAAAGCTGTTGATTATCATAAAGCAAAACAACATCAAGCTTGAAATTCACATTTCTATCAAGTAGATATGATAATAAAATACTATACTGTTATATACAAAGGAAAAGCTTAGCGTAATGATGCCTGCTGTAATTCTAACTGTCGCTTTCTAAAGACTACATATAAAACAAAACATTTAGATATTTTGGCATAGTGACATTCCACTCTCCAAAATTTGTGTAAATGAAATCTACACTGTTATCAGATTGCTACGGATTATATACAAGGACAAGACATTAATTACATTGAAGTCAAAATAAGTTTAATTTGCATAGTTATTGGATTGCATGATATGGAAGAAAATACTTTTTTTGGTAAAAGATTTTTCTACAAGTATTTGCATAGACAACCTGTTCCCTGTAGAACTTTCTTTGTTGCACAGTAGACAACTTGACAGAGATTTAAGATGATGGAACAACAGAACTTTGTGCTCTTCAGTCAAACATTCTTGGAAGTCTGTGTCTGTATTTTTGGCATAGTTTAAAAATTGTGCCAGCAATGTGAATCTTTGTTCAACAAACGATTGACTTTGTATAAAAATTACTAGTATCACATACATGCTAAGGATAATATTGCTCCTGAGGTATGCATTGAACATATTTACAGTGATTGTCTATACCTTGTTATACAAATGCCTAAAGTTTAAATCTCTGAAAAAAATAGACTACCTTTTGTAAAAAAGTGCAGGATTTTAGTGAAAATGGGATTAAAGCTTTGATTGATTTATTTACTAAAAGTACATCTTGATATGTTAGGTCTGTGATTCCACTTAAAATGATATGTCATACGTTGTTGAGATATTATAATTATTAGTCCACTCAACTATATCTAAACAGAGTGATACATAGTCTGTAAGCATGGTAAGGTACACAGTGACACTGACAGGGCGCCCTCACACATCGGTGAAGAGAAGCAGTGAGGGTGGAGCAACATGACGTGATACACAACATGGACAAAAAACAGAGTCTAAAACCTGATAATCTCACACTGCATGTACTGCCTAAATAGGATTTCTATTCCTACCGACATGACTCTTGAACTTGATATTCACAATAACAACTCACAAGTATATGTACACTTAAACCAATTAAATCATTGGCTACAATTGCGTCAGTGCAGTAAGGCCTAAGGTCATATCTGCTATGCAATTGAATAAGCAGATACGACCTTACTGCACTGACATGACAACATATTATAACAAAGTAACTTAAAAATGGAAATTTTTCTGTTAGACAAATAAAATGATTGTCTGGCTCAGGACGGCTTGATAATGACAAAGTTGACATCATGTGATGCCTTTGTCCAGATATGCTCTCATAATATCATTGTCATAAAAATATGAAAACAATCTAAAACCAATGACAGATTTACAGAATATTAAATAGTATTGAAATTCAAAGTTCATCAGATTTTCACCATGTAAACAGGTATTCATGTAAGAATAAGATGTAGACGATATGTCAGAGCAAATCAGTATTAATACATCAAAATTACAACCCAAGAATTATGGAAAAATAATCTATGGGTATTGAAAAAATACTTCCATTTTTAAAAATGTTTAAGATATGACCATTGAAACAGTGTGTATACATCTCAGGAAAATAGATGATCTCTGATGTCTTATTTTCTAAATTTAGTTTCAAATTGATAGGTTGATAGGTTGCTTGGTAACCATATTGATTGAATTCCAACAACACCTTATATCAGTTCTGTATCTCAAATGTAATGTTGTCATTTCTGATGTATTACTGATCTCTAAAGAGGCAATTGTAAATCTTGCCAGTGTAAACTATTCAGGCATTCTTCCAAAGATGTATGCTATGATTTGAGTAGTCTTTGCCACTTTATACAGAGACTGCATGATGTCAGAATTTATTCTGGTTTATCATATCTTATCTATCTATCAAACTAATGTTATGTTATGCCAAACTCTAACTTTTCATGTATCAAGTTGTTTTCACTGTCAGTGATACCACGGTTTCAGTCTTTGTGTAAAACTCTGTGCGACTACCTGTCTCACTCTTATTAGACTTATTATCTTTATCATTTGCATTGACATCATTTTTGTTCTTTTCATCCTCTGAATCACTGGAATCTTCACTGTCATCAGAAGAAGAAGAAGAAGAAGAAGATGATGATGATGATGAGGATGCCTTTTCTTCATCCTGTTTCTCCGGTGATTTGTCTTCACTCTTTTCTTCATCAACTTCTGTTTTCACTTGACTTACTTTCAGCCAATCACTTACACCACTTGCTGGCCTAGATGAACCGTTCTCCTTCTCGTTATCTTCTTTAGCACTCTCATCTTCTTTAATGCTCTGTTTCTCTTCTTCCTCTTTCTCCTTCTCTTTCTTGTCATCAATATCTTTCTCCTCATCTTTCTTACTGGTTACACTTTCTTGCTCGCCTGTGCTTTCCTGCACTACTTCTCCATCACCAGTCTCCTTTTCTACATCCTTGACAGATGTCTTGCTTCCAGTCACCTTTTCTACATCCTTGACAGATGTCTTGCTTCCAGTCACCTTTTCTACATCCTTGACAGATGTCTTACTTCCAGTCACCTTTTCTACATCCTTGACAGATGTCTTACTTCCAGTCACCTTTTCTACATCCTTGACAGATGTCTTGCTTCCAGTCACCTTTTCTACATCCTTGACAGATGTCTTGCTTCCAGTGTGTCCAGTAGCCAGACCTGTGCAACCACCACTAATGTCAGTATCTTCAATACTGCCACTTTTGGTACTCTCTGTCTCTTTCAATGATGATGAATCCTGTCTATCTCCATCCTTGATACTGACACTCTCCTTAACTGATGAGCTATCATTGTCCTTTCCACTTTTCACACTGTTGTCTTCTTTAATAGACGAGGCATCATTTTTATCTTTAGTGGAAGAAGTGTCGTTACTTGCTTCAGCATTATCACTCTTTTCTGTTGGTGATACCTTTCCATCATCAGACTGCTTTGAACTGACACTTATCTGATTGTCTTCCTGTGAAGATTTTTTCTCATCATCTTCAGTTGAAGGAACCAAACTTGACCATGGTCCACTCTCAGTTTGGGGTTTGTCACTCTTCTCTGCTGGTGAGTCAGCTCCATCTCTGGACTGTGCAGAGCTCTCTGCTACTTGTTCACTGTCACCCTGTGTTGGTTTCCCCTCACTTCCAGCAGGAGTTGTCGATCTTGATGGACCTTGACTCTCATCCTTACCTTTCTCACTATCAGCAGGTTGTGACTGACCACTAGAAGCTGTCGTCTCAACCAACTTATTCCACGTTCCTCCACTTTGTGTCTCAGTTTTATCCTTGTCTTCATCAACCACGTCATCTTCATCTTCTTCAGATGAAGATGATGATGATGAGGATGATGAGTCCGAGCTATCACTGTCACTACTGCTGTCAGTTTCACTATCACTACTACTGTCATTCATAGGACTTGTAACATGTCGACTATTGTCAACATCTTCTTCCTCCTTTTCTTCTTTCTGTTTGTCTTGAACCTTTTCTCTATCCTCTTTGTCTTTCTCAAGCAGATTTCTAAACAGAAAACAGAATTACATCAAAATGAATGCCTTCATTTTCGTTTCTCTTATTTTGTGTGCATAATTCTTCTCAATAGACCTGTTGCCAGTTCCAAGATGCATCACGCATTTCCACCATACAATGCCATGCATTCTGTATGCACAGGAGGGGGTCGCACATGCTACCCAGGGAGATGGTGGTCACCTGACCACACCCTGGGTTCACTCGTAAAATCCTTCGCTGTTGTTGATCACATTTAGAATTTCTTCTATAAAATCACTCACAATTAAAGAGGTCAACATGTCTTTCCATCATTTCACGATGAAAATGTTATTGCAAATGTAATAAAGACAAAACAAGCCGAAAGGTAACAACATAGGCAACATTGTCTCACGCAATGCATCTTGGAACAGGAAAATCGTCTATTGCATATATTCTTATCATCATCATGTTTTGCAATTAGTTACATGTTCCTTTAGCCATCACACTGGCAAGTGTCATATTCTTCAAATGTTTTGAGATTGTTAATAGTCATATTAGTTTAGTAAAGGAAAATGTCCTCACATTTTTTTTTTTAAATCTCCTAGTAATCTCCCAAGGGCTTCAGCATTCACCCAACTGTTTTGCAACACTCAGTCAAGATATTAAAAGAACACACTTCTGTTTTGTTTTTTGAAATATTTTTTTCAAACAGCATGTTTACAAAAACACTATTTCTTGAAGTATTTGATCATAAGTCTTACCCTAGCCAGGTAGATACTCTAGGTTTTTCTCCAATGCCTCCTTTCTTTGCCTTCCTTTCCTCCTCTTCTTTGGTCTCCTTAGCCTTCCTATCCCTTATCTTGACAAACAAAACAGGGGGGAATATTTATAGCTGGTAATCATTCAAATGTAAGGTAATATAAAACAAGGATAATCATACTTTACAGAATGATTGAAATGCAATATAGTGTGTGTGTGTGTGTGTGTGTGTGTGTCTGTGTGTGTGTGTCTGTCTGTGTGTCTGTCTGTGTGTGTTGTGTGTGTGTCTGTGTGTGTGTATGTCTGTGTGTGTCTGTCTGTGTGTGTATGTGTGTGTGTCTCTCTCTGTGTGTGTGTGAGTGTGTGTGTGTGTGTGTGTGTGTGTGTGTGTGTGTGTGTGTGTGTGTGTGTGTGTGTGTGTGTGTGTGGACATGTATATTATGCATATTTATATCACCATAATATATGTAAATGATTTTGCTGAGCACAGTTGTATCATGACCATTTTCCTATTTCAACTGGGAAATCGTCCATCAAAAGTCATAACAATGTCTACATCGTTCTTATCTTACAACCCAACTCAAAATTTCAACCATCCCTAATATCTTTAATCAGTATACACTCTTACCTTCTTCTCTTCTTCATCTTTTTCTTTCTTATAAGCCTGGGCTGCTTTCCTATCATCTGTAATAAATGAAATAACAGTATATCACATCATAGACTGAAAGATACATCATTGTTTGCACTCCACACTCACATAATATACTACAATTCTCGGTATCCAATATAGAATATTACTGCCTAGGCACATCATAAAAATAACGAACATTCAATTTCTTGGTCAACACCATAATTTCCACTACACGCACTTCACATGTATTACTATACACGCGTGTGAGATAAGTCTACCTTCTTGTTTTAGTTCGACCCTCTAGCATGAGGCAAAAAGCTATTTGAGGTACCAAGAATTATTCTCTTGTACTGTACCCTCTCCTGGCAAGGTTTAACTAGGAGAATCAAGGATACCTAATCACACATATTTTTTATAGAAAAATAAACATCAACTCACCATGTTCAACAGCATAAGAAACTGCATGACCAGCATTGAGTATAGCACCTACATGCTTGGATAGTTGTGGGACTTTACCCTACAAAAACAAAACAAGTGGTGTTGTCTTCATATAGAATTGTTGTATTCAAATTATTAGAGTCAATAATAAAACAGAATCCCATGATGAATGAGTGTAAGTCTGGCGTACTTGGAGTATTTGTGTTTGCAGTGTTTTCTGCTGCACTTTCACTTGCTATGCTCATGAAAGTACTGCTGCAGAAAACACTGCAAGCACTTGTGCAAATTCCCCTGAGTACCCACACTGGTACTCACATGGCATAGGCTTCTGTTATTATTACATATGTTTATCTGAAACATCAAAATGTCTGTAAAAATGACACTATGCAATCACACACTTTTGTGTGGAACAAATAATTACATCCTCATTTACATATCATTTGCATGCAATAATGTTTTTGGTATTGCACTGCAGTGAAAATACCACTAGTAGTATGCGTGTGCACTGGTGCAAGTAATCTCTGGTACATATAAGTAATAACATAATGTGTATGATTCATGAATGTTTAACAATCAAGAACAATAGATGATACTCTCAAACTGGTATTACAAAAGACAACAGATGAGGAGACTGAACCCATAAAATCATCACTTATTCTCTGTATAAAATCCAAAGATGTCCACAGGACATACATATTGGGTAATTTCATAAATCCTTTTTATTTGTCACAAGCTGATGTTGCGGCAATATCGATATTGTTTATTACAACTATATATTATTATAAAAATATGAGTGAATAACTTCAAAACATGCAAAGTAACAAGAGTACCCAAAGCAAGCATTGGAATCAATGGGACATACAGTATTTAAATACTGACATGAGTAAGTATAATATCAAAGAAGCCTACCTTATCCAATCGATTGTCATCCTTACAACTTGGTCGGTACCGGAAATATTTATTAATTGTCTTTACATCTAAACTTTCCTGTCAAAAGAAATATATACTGACATTAGTAGTCACCACATGCTTAGAACCACTTGGGGAGTTGAGCTGTAGGATGTAAACATGATTACCATATTAAACATCATGAGTGGAGTCATGATGGGCGAATGATTAGAGTGGCCAGCTTGAAATCTGCAGGTTGCAGGTTCAAGCCCCATCGCTGCCATTTGTTTCTGAGTGGCTAAAGTCCTGGGCAAGATTTGAACCACGACGGTGCCTCAGTCCACCCAGCTGTATAATTGGGGACCTGGTAGGATAGAGGTTGCAATGTGAATGCTTTAATCCTATGCAATGGGTTGCAATGGATTGTATGCTCCCCAGGGAGTTGAGGAAGTATAAAGGGCTGTTGTGCCACTATAGATCCAAGCCAGGGTAATAATTGTACAGCACTTTGAACACAGAGTAGGAAAGCACTATATTATATATAAAAAACTAACATTATAATTATTATTATTATTATCACTCTGGGAAACCATACTGTAATTTTTAGGTTTGAATATAGGACCATTATTATAGCAAAATGCCAGGGGTGGTAGAGGGAAAATGCGGGCAAAATCCCCACTCAGCTGGATTCTAGGTTAGAATGAACTTTTGCTTAGAATCTCAATCCCAGTATAACTTGTTATATCTCTTTAATATTATCACTCAGTAAAATCATTTACAAGTTGAACAGCCGACTTCTAATAATTCAATCTCTACTAACACTGTGTATGATATATCAAAAGGTGCATGATGATTTATATTTAAATGGTAGTTGTTTATACAGAGATCAAAAGAAAATAAGTGAATGTCACTACTTACATACAGTTTATTTGCATTGTCTGTAAGCCTGCTCACTTCTGACTTCCTAACTAAACTTTTTGACTGTGTTTCTGTGTTAAATCGTGGAGAAATCAATGGTTGGTCCTTCTTCTTTTTCTTTGTGGTTTTCTTTGAGTTGCCTTTCTCATCACTCTCTTCCTCACATTGTTTGTCACCTTCCTCATCTTCTTTATCTCTGCATTCTTCCAACTTTGTTTCCTCATTTTGAGATTGTTCATTGGCATCCCTATCAGAATCTTTGATGGATTTCTTCTCCTTATCAGCTGCACATTGTTCTGAGTTTTGTTCTTCCATTGCATCTTGATCTGTCACTTTTTTGTCCTTCTCTGTTTCCCCATCTTTCTTTTTCTTAGATTTCTTACCCTTGTCATTCTCCCTTTTCTTGGACCTCTTTCTCTTTTCTGGTTTGTCAGCAGTGGCCAATAAATGTGCCATGTCATACCTTGCCTGATATAAATACACAACAAACAACAAAATAACAGACTGATACGAAAAATTTCAAAGTGGTCAAATGGATGAAGAATTGGTATTCATTTCAGAATTTTAATAAACAAAACAATTTTACTATGTTTTTCTACTTGAAAAAACAACAACATATAAAACAACATCGACCAAGGTCATGACTCATCTTTTTAATTCAATAAATTGCAAAGAAACCTTTAAAAAATGTGTAAAAGGTGTGTTATCGTATGCTTAGAAATTTATTTATAAACAAAAATCACAAATTTTTTATTACGATATTTTATAACATCTATGCTTCTAAATAAGTTAAAACACAGCCATGTCTGTGGTTAAAATAATCACATAATCATGGTTGCAATAGAACAGTCACTGTATGTACATTATTTGATAAATATCGTTGGAATAGAACTGATCAACTATATGCATATACATGTACAACCCATAACACCACAGTAAAGCATTTTCTGTATGTACCACAATCATTTATAGCATCCATACAGTGTAAAAGTGTACTGTTTCATTTGCTAATTGACCACATTGGAAAAACCAGCATGCTAGGCTTATAAATAAACCAATTGAAACAGTATACTTTTATACTTGATATGAATGCTGTCAACAGTGTAGTACATTAAGAAAGTGCTTTACTACAGTGTTTAATACTCATAATATTATGTGATAAAGCTAATAGTCTACATGCCAACGTGGTATCAAATCATCTCTATAACCCCTAATCTAAGAGAGATCAATGAAGTATAGCACTAGACTAACACCCATACACAAGTTTACACAGTATTCAATGGCTAACTAGGTTTGATTCAGTTTATAATACAAGATAATGTAATAATATCCAGCTATAAGCCTCAGGATTGTTGAGTCTCCAATCACAACAACTATGTTACTTATATGGTGTTGTAATATCCACAGAAAGTAACAACAATGAAATAGCTTGACCTATTACCTCAAGTCCTTATATGCTTTTTTGTATACTACTGGGTATGACTAGCATGCCTTTGGCAATTCCTTTTGGAAGTATTATGTGTACCAACTAAATGAAACAATATCTATTTGTTATCCATTTTTTTAATACAGTTACATACTTTAGCTAAAAAAAAAAGAAGACCTGTGCTATCCCCTACTTCTAACATATGTAACATGCTATGTACATAGGTATTAGTAGATGATTCACACTGAAACTTTCCTTCCATATTTTCTACATGATATGGAACTTCATAGCATAATGACTGCCAAAATTTCAATGCATTGGTTGTCATGGCAATAACTGTGTGGATAAATCAAATTTTTATATTGCGGTTTTGATATCCTCTAAATTGTAATAATTTCACTGCATCGTACTCAACTATATATGTTTGGCAAATGATAAATAAATGTTATGAAATTCAATAAATAAGAAAATAAATGTTAACTGTACTTGGTTGCCTTGGCAATAACGCTGTGGATAAATCAAATTTCTTGTTGTCATTTTGATATCTCTTTGGTCCATTGTTTCTTTTTTTATCATTTTATATCCTTAGAGGGTTTAGGTGTGTCAAATTATCATTACCTCTCTTTCCCCAAATATTTCTTTTGAATTTAATCATTCCACGACTATAAATAATTCAGGCCATTATCTCATGAAATTAGACTTCCTATTCCTAAATGTCCAATAAAAATAGATACAGCTACTTATCAATACACATTTAAGCTACAAAGGAATTCTTCTATTGTCAGAGGTCAAAGATGTTTGATCTTGGTAGTCAAAAGTTACTGATACACAGTGACACACCTTCGCAACTGTTACAATACACGGACTACCTGCCACAGTCATTATATTTTACATGTACTTAACCTGAAGAGCGTTACTGATTTGCCATAATACTCATCACAGATGACTAGGCTATTGTTAATGGAGACTTAGAAATGCATTTATGTGAAAGAATTATTTCTTTGATGCTTTCTCACTACAGTTTTGAATTTATTGTGACGAGTTGAGAATGTCTAAGTCTAGTTCCTATACCTGTTGATGTTCTTTACGATCTCTATCCTCTCCATGGGACTGGTGGAGATGATTGTAGTAATCATAACACATATAGGAAATTAGACTTAGAATGTCTATGATACCACAGCATAATCTGTTTCCTCTACTGATATATCAAACTCTCAATTTGACAACAGGGTTACTAGTTATGATGATTTTAACTTTGACTTTGACACTTGACCCTTAACATATCACTTTCACTGTGAAGATGAGGACGTATGGATGTCAGATATTGCAACGCCTGGAGCAGATTATTTGTTACAAAATAAATGACCCAAGTCATCCACCATACATCTATATCCCATTTCAATCTTCTGTCTTGTGCTACGTGAACACTACCGATTTATCTGTCTATGGTTGTAAATGATAAACAGAGAACAGGTATGAATAAATTCTGCCCCCAATTACTTTAGTAGTAGTATAGGTGTGTAGATATCTTACATACCATTCTGTTTGTTGTACAATGCCTACCAGCTCCCGCGGGATCAAAACCCACCTCCACTCTGTGCACATTCAGCATGTGCTCTCTGTATCAAAAACACAAAAACAATGAAAATCAGTCAATGAGTTGAATGACAACCTGGTACATAATATATCAACATTTTATAGCTAGAGTAAATTTTCTGGAAACTTTTTAAAAATAGTTCAGTTTTGCTAAATATACCATGTACTTGTAACTTATTAACGTGTTCCTAGTTCCCAGTGTAAACCACTGCTGAAGAGATGAAAATATTTTTTTTCAAATTTTGCTTAAAAATTTTCAACCTGGTATGTCATAATAATGGTTGCTAGAAAATTAAATTCTAAGATACATTTTAATATCAAAACATGATAAATCTTTGTTTAATATACCACAATTAAGGTCTCCCCCAAAAAAAGACTTGTTTCTGGTCAGGACATATTGTCTAAAGTGGTGTGACGACGCAATTTTTTTCAACAAACCTGTCACTCAATTTATTACATGTATTTATGGCAGTTATTTTCTTTTTATTTAGTACTTCAGAGAAAGTGTGTATGTGGGACAGATGTCATTTGCTTGTTCATGATTGGCTCTGCAGTTGTGTTCACTGAAGTAGGGAGGGTTATTTTTTGTTTTCCTCATTGATCTGCAGACTGCATGGGCTGGACAAACACGGAAAAAGAAAGACTGATGTGAGGGTATTTAAGTGATGTGCGCTCTCTGACCAGAAACAATTCTTCTTCTTTTTTCAGCCTAAATTTGAACTAAACAGCTAGATTTTCAGAATATGAAGTGGTTGACAAAACATTCATGTACCTAATTAAGATATGACATGAAATTTTATGCTCCAATTACAAATGATGACATGTCTCCTTTTTTCACAAATGAATTATTATATAATTTGTATCAGATCTAATTGAAAAAAAAAGTAATTTCCTATTATTTCATTTGTATAATATCTTAATTTTATTTATCATCCTCATTAAATTTATTATGTGTAATGATATATCATAATGATGTGATACATAATTTATCACATATAAAGTAGATTTTATTTTTAAATTTTTTTTTTAAATTTTTAATTTTGTGCGGAATAAATTTTCAATATTTCACATTTTCAGCAAATTTATTCAGTTTATGTATGTAACCATACCAACCATTGTATAAAATGGAATTACATTGAGAACATATTTTTTAAAATAATATTTAGTTATTTTCTAAAGCACCTTTTTATTTTTTAATATTCAAAAGCACTGTACCTACAATTGATTTCAAAAATGGTAAAACAAACAATATGCTTGGCAATATTCACACAGCTGATTGTGGGCTGAAACAAATATATGTATATGGAACACTGTGCACTGTGCACAACATATCCATTGACATACTTTATGTGGAATTGTTTGCTGAGTCAATAAGTTACAAGTTATGTATCCATGGCTTTCATTTTCTTTTGGTAAAGGATCTGACATTACTCTCTGCTTATGTTTGTTGTGTACACTAAAGACTGACTGATAAAAGGGTATGTCTGTGAGTACTTGTGTGTATAAATGTCGTGAGTCAGTCAGTGTGTATATATATATATATATATATATATATATATATATATATATATATATATATATATATATATATATATATATATATATATATATATATATATATATATATATATATATATCAAGCAAGATACACAGGAGCCGTTACACAGTGTTTCACGCTTTTGTGATCATCAGATGACTAATGGTATAGTTCTATGAAGTTTCTTGCTTGATACTGTGTATCTTATATGATACTGTTATTTACACCGCTCTACAATGTACATACATATGTATTGAACACTGTTTATTCCAGCATAGAGATATTACATATACTGAGTTTATATATATGTGTATATGTATACATGTGTGTGTATGTATGTATGTGTGTATGTATGTATGTATGTATGTATGTATGTATGTATGTATGTATGTATGTATGTATGTATGTATGTATGTATATAAAACCCAGAACACAGAAAACAATATGAGTGGTAATACATTGTCCTTCCAAATTCATTCTCGTTGAGTTAATTATCTATGGTGCTATTTTTATGTCAATGTGGTTAGGTAATTGCTGACAATCAATTAATGAGACCGTCCAATTTGAGGTTTAATCAATACCCTCACAACTTGTATCTTTACAATGGAACACTGTGCAAATGACACTCAAGTCAGTGTTTGGATAAATTTGCTCAAGTTAAAAACAAATTAATTTATCAAGTAGCTTTGTCGTTATCAAACAGTACCACTTTACATTTTCTATGTTTCTTCAAGAGTCCAAACAATACGGTGTCTTGCCATATATAGGTAAACCCTATTTGATCTTAAAATGTCATTTCATACAATGTATTGAAATTTACAATATACATGTATTTGTTTGGAGGCAGATATGTTCCATAGTGAAGAAAAAAAATTGAAACTGGTCTCTATGCGTGATTGAATGATTTTCTATCATAAGACATAACTGAGTTATCATTCATAAAATTAATATTTCAACGAAAGCTCGCTGAGGCAACAACAAAAGCACTTGCTTGTGTTATATTCTGAATATAATTCCTGTCCTTAGTCGAATTTCTTTTACGAATGCGTAATTGGACGGAATTCTTACAGCTGTAATACCCGATTCCTGGGCACGAATAACTGTGATTTGGCATTTGCAAATGTCAGTGGTGAAGCTTCCGTTACCGTACGTGTGTAGTTTGTTTCCTATGGTCTCCCGTGACATTAAAATACAATCTAAAATTCCTGGAGCAGAGCATATTGGTAAAAAAGGATGAAATGAATAGAGAGAATAACTGAGTTCATAAATTTGACAAAAGTTGTACTTACATTTTCCTTGTGACAGACTTTCCAACTCTTGTCGGGTCAGCCATCGTCTCGGGTTGCCTGGCGTCCGTTACCTTTCACTAATTACACTATAAATAATAATTACGATTGACCGAACTTTACTGCCATGCCACCGTTCAACTTACAAAGGCCTTAAGTTTTAGCGCTGTCACAGTTTCCTTTAGTCTCAACTCCTTTTTGAGGCAACAATTCTGTGTGTGCTGTTTGCTGTGACAGGTCACACAAGGGCTTCTTTAGCGACGGCCCCACGCTGAATAGGCCTTGTTGTCATGTAGAGTGGACACCCCAGCTGAACGGTAGGAATGAAGTATGCCTATCGCTGCTTGTGATATCAAACGGTTGTTTTGTTTGACGAATAAGATATTCTGTCAACAACATAGACACTCATATGTCATTAAAATCAAACTTTGATGAGAATAATTCACAAATTACTATGCCCACAAAGTTTCAAAGTTGTTTCCCAGGTTGAGGGGCTTATTTACTTCTCAGATCACGTACTTTACGAGAATATAGTACGAGATGAATAAAGTATGATTCTGTCGATCTACAAATTTGCTCAAATGAACTAGAATGACAAGTTAAACTTTTAAGAAGTTATTCATACCCCCTACTAGTTTCAGTGACATTTCTTTTCCTGATAATGTTAAAACTTTACTGTAGTCGCGTTGTCTTTGGTCACGTGATTTCAAAGGGCCAATTAAAACTACGTTTTACTTCCGGGAAATTTGAAAAGTTCGAAACCAGTCGATAGGAAGTACGTTTATATATGAGGTAATTATATGAAATTTTATTACGTTTTTACGGATCATTTACCTCAAACATATTTCTAAGCATTTACCAAATGTCAAGCTCTCAGAAAAACGACACAGGGAAGTTTTGATATCTTTTAGAAGACGGTGAGTAACTACTAGAGTCTAGTGCACTACAGTCTGAGGTTTAGTCCTGCCATGGAAGTATAACCCACTGCTTACGTACGGGACGTGATTTTGGAGAAGGAAAAGGGACATTGTCACAATCGAGTCCCGACTAGTCTGGATGACCAGACTGGTTTCTAACCCACGAAAGCAACTACAAAACGTTTATATTTTAATTAATTGTATTTCTAGTTAGTTTACTATTGTTTAGGCCAAATAAAAAAAGTTGTCTGGTTCCGGTTACCTCACCTACTAGATACCTAGCTTTTCACTCCGACCCTAGACTTTTTTTTACGTATTCGAGAAAAATAATAATAAAATCGTGAAGTCTCGCAAGAAATAGTGGTTGGGAAACTGACATCAAAGACAATAAAACTATTCTTCCAATCTGTAATGGCTGTACATCTGATAGGAAGATATAAACAACACAGACCATTTTGAAAACAACGGAAAACCTGAACTAGACATTCACACAGAAAAAAATTATATAATAAAATAAAATAAAAAATCTACCTACCCCACCTATTTTAAAATTGAATGTAATCGGAACCACACAATTTTTTTTATGCCTCATATGTTTTGTAGTTACATGTAGATATATTCTGGTATATCCTTGACCATATATTATGTTGTGTAAAATTTAATTTCAAGTCAAATAAAATATACTATACAGTAATTCTATACTATTAATATTATATATGTGTGTGTGTGTGTGTGTGTGTGTTTGTTTGTGTGTGTGTGTGTGTGTGTGTGTGTGTGTGTGTGTGTGTGTGTGTGTGTGTGTGTTCAATGCCAGATAAAAAATTGTTAGCATCATGAAAGTATGAAATTTTTGAAGGGAATAAATAAGACTGGTCGTCATTCACAAATTTCCAATGTTCATCGTTTTTGAAGATAAAGCTGTCCTTCAAAACTAAATTTACAAAGATGATGATTTTTTCTTTTTCGTTATTATAGCTTTGTATTTTGTGAATCACATACACCAAAACGATGGATAGTCGGAGACTCAATGACAGCATACACAGGATTAAACAGAAGATGAAAGAAAAGAGACTGAAACAGAAAAGATTAGGTTCCTCATCCTTTGATACGAGTACAAGTAGAAATAGATCCAGAAGATGTGAGTATTTGCCACTGAATTTGTTGGGTGGAGGGAGGGGGTGGGAGGCATGGAGTTGAAAAACTTTATCAACTGAATTACACCTAGGATGCAGACACATGATGTTAATATTGAATAACACTCTTTTGGGGAAGTATTCTACTGTAACTATACCAATTCATCAGATAATACACAAGATTACATTTATTTTTTGCAGAAGATTATAAATATGTAGACTGAAAGATTGTTTGTTGTGTGCTCTTCTTAATAAATAATTTGTATTAAAACATTGTTGGTTTTTTTAAGTGCTTTCCCATTTTGTGCTCAAAGTACTTTACAATTATTACCGCTGGTATGGATTTATAGCGGCACAACAGCCCTTTATACTTCCTCAACTCCCTGGGAAGCATACAATGAATCCATTACAGTTTCTATAAGCACATAGGATTAAAGCATTCACATTGCAACCTATATCCTACCAGGTCCCCAATTATACAGCTGGATTGATTGAGGCCAAATTGTGGTACAAAGCTTGCCCAAGGACTTTAGCCATTCAGAAACAAACGGCAGCACTGGGGCTCGAACCTGCAACCTGCAGCTTCCAAGCCAACCACTCTAAACATTCACTTGCAACATTTTGAAAGCCTTTATAACTTAATCATCAAGTGATGTAAATCTTATTTTGACTTTTTTTTTCTCTTACTTCAGTAAACACATCTTTCCGAAGCAAGACATTGTATCAAAACAACAAACAGCTGACAATTGTACTGGAACATACAAGAAAAGAAATGAAAGCTGCCCAATCAGCAAATCTCCATTTGTTAAGTGAACGTCAACAACTTTATGAACACATTAATTGTCTTCAGCAATTTGCAGACAAAAAGGCAGATGACATGAGCATTGAAATATCTGGCTGTGTTCAGGTATAAAATAACTCAGTTTTATTTCATTCATATCACCAACAGTATTTTGTCTGCACTAGATGAGTATTATTTTTTTCAATTAGACAACACACAACCAACAATATTACATTACTGAAAATTGTTATAATACAAATAATAAGACACTGTAAAGTATACCTAGACATTAATTTTATCTATAAATAGTACAGTAAGAGGTTGAAATCGTGATCTTAGGGGTACTGATACAAACCCCAAAATCAATTTGATAGTGTTAATTGTACCATGTGTACAGCTACACAACATGTTTACCCGCAGGTGATTCAATATTGTTCAGGTATAATAATATGAGTGTAAGTAATATATCTAACAAAAGCATCACTGGTATGCATGTTTTACCAGATTTCACACTTTGCTACCAGGTTTTCTGACGTAAGCAAAATCATTGCATTACCTGCCAATTCTTGCTACATGTTAATGATGGAAAAGAATAAACTAATAGTGGGATGATTCTAAATGTACATCCATATAATAATCATAGTCATTAGTCCCTAAAGAAGCACTTTCAGCATTCAAAATGGCTAAATACTGGTACATGTTGAAAATTAACACCTATGGATTGCTGTGTTTACAGAATCCAAACAACCAAGCCATTTGAGAGAGTGTGCAAGCCATTTTAAAATGGAAGTTTAACAAGAAATACTTGTATTAGATTACCTCATTAGCTGCATGACTGGAGTGTCGCCATGTACAATTGCTTCTGCTTCAGTGCTTTGCAAGCTAACTGATTATATGATTGTTTAGATGTGTAAAATCATGCAAGCATTCTAGAATTTGAATTTAAAAAAATGAAAGCTGACGTACATGCTCTAAGACATTCCAAAAAGTTCACATTTATCAATTTTCTTTTTTGATGACAGGTACGAATGCAGTCCATCAAAGAAGTACTCAATAAAATCAGTTATAGTCTACTTGGCACTGTAGACAAAATACAAGAAGCTCTCCAGATGTGTGATGAATTTCCTGACTCACTTCATAGAAGAAGTGGGAGTGTTTTCTCTGCTCTATCAGATGACAGCAACAGTAGAAATTCTTTTCCACAAAATGAAAGGTAAACACTTAAATTAATGTGTCATGTATTCATATACAATGTCATTTCTATTTCTTTCATTCTCATCTTGTGACAGTCTGTGTGATATCTTCATGTCATCCTTGCATCAAATCCCCAAAATTTAAGAAACCTATCACAAACATATAAGCCTATTTTGCTATGTTGTATCAGTAGCAATGCATTGTACAATGACAAGAAACTCGAAATGATCCGAAAACAGTGCAATCTTTAAGAAATCATAAACATATAATGGGATACAACTGGTGGATACATCACTACAACTTGTTGACTATAGCCTCCTGATGTCATCACATTTTTTCCTGCAAAACTTTTGTTTCAAAATGCATAATTTCAATATTCAAAATCTTTTATTTTTCTCTAGGCCAACAAACTATTTCAAAAGACCAACAGATATAGCAGAAACATTGACAACCTGTGTGAATGACTTATCAACAGCAACTACCCAGCTAACACAAGCCAATGGATTGGCAGAATCATCAAATCAAAAAAAATCCACTCCCCAGTCTCTGTCTGTCTCTCAAAGTGAAAACAATGCAGAACAGGCAGATCAACATGTAGAGCAGCAAAGTAAGGATTCTGGGCCAACTGAGGAACACAGTGGGGATGTTATAGAACCAGAGAACAAAGAAAAGGAAGATGAAGGTGAAACGTGTGTCATGTATGTGGGGGATACTGATGGTAACTGGAATGGCAATACTGAGATAGAAGAAGTGCCAGATTTGATTGATACAGAGCCAGTTGACATTCCAGAGAGTCCTGGTACTGAAGTCGGAGTTGGAAAGGATCTAAATGACACCAACATCCTCAGTCCACCAGTGGAAGTTGAGTCATTTGGTGCTCAGGCTAGCAAAGGTAAGATAGTAGACAATATATAGGAACACAGTGTGTTGATGTGCAAAAATATTTTTCACAAAAATTGTCAACAAATCATGAGAATCTGATCAATGGAAACCATAGTGATTGCAAAAAGATGCAAAAGGTGTAAAAAATGTTGTTATTGTACGTACAATAACAAACATTTTACACATTGTTTAATGTTTTGCAGTTTATTGAGTTATGAACATGGACTTGGTATATGTTATTTCACATTATATTTTCATGTAGAAAAACATAGTGAAGCTGTTTTATCAAATAAAAATCCAAAATAAATACCAAATTCTCATCCATTAGCCAAATGATCGTAAACTTGTCTTGTAAAAGTAAAACATGTATGTGGTTCAATTATTATTTTCTTTGTTTATGTCATCTACCTGTAGATGAGACCAGGAGACGAAGCAGTAGACTATTAGGAAGACAATCTAGAGATTCTTTGCTTAGATATGTTCACAATGATGAAGAAAATACTCAGTTAGGTGAAATAACAAGAAGTAAGCCAAGTAGGAGAACCATTGTCTTGTCTAAGAAGGATAATAATGTCAACGTACAAGACAGAGAACCAGACAAGAAAGTTGAGAGAAGAGAAACCTTTGTTGTTGATTCAAGTAAAACGACAAAGACTCCGAAGGCATCAGATGGTCCACGTCGAGTCACGTTTTCTAAGCACAGAAGAACAGTTGTGATTGACATAGAAGATAGTAGTACTGAGGCACTGTCCTCATATGATGAAGATGTGAATGAGGCAGAAAAAGAAGGCAGACCAAGGCTGCAAAGAAAAAGCAATAGATATAGGGTGAATAGAGATCAGAGCGGAACAGGTACAGAGGCAGAAATAACTGACGGTGTCTACACCAACAAAGAAAAATCACAAGAGAATGTGAAGAAAAAAGACAAGGCTAATAGAAAGAGTAGGGCAACAAGAATTCCTGTCAAAAAGTTGAAAAAATTGGTTGCAGAATATGACAAATTTATTGAAGGAAAGTCAAAGAAAGCAAATGATGTCATATTTGATTTCCAGGAAACAGCTGAGATTAATGAGGTGCCACAAATAACCAATGGTCCAAACATTAAAAGCAAGAAGACCAAGCCAGATAAGGAAAAGAAGAAAAATAGTAAGAGATGCGATATGTCCATCTTTGAATTGTCAATTGGTAATGATGTTACTCATCCTAAGTTTCCCCAGCCTAGACAGAAAGTTGTGTCATCCACAGGTACTGGTAGTTCATGCAGTCAGATAAATATAGACAATACTGATGAAATACTGATACCATACAAACATAATGAAAACATCACAAGTGTGGATTCACTGGACCAACCTGAAGAGGTACATATGAAGGGTCATGAAAAGAGAAAATCAGTCGCCAACAAAGAGACACAGAAGAAGAAGAAACATAGAAAGTCTAGAATAGTGAATGATGAATCCTCAGTTGAAAAATCTAGTGTGAAGGATTGTGAGATGATTGAAAAGAAGTCCGAGTGTGATCAAAATCATGCCACTGCTGAGATTGAAGTAATAAGTGATGAACAGATTGATGAAATTGTTGACAAAGAAGTCCACAGATTGTCATCTCAGCAGAAATCACTCGATGAAAAGGCGATGCCAACTCAGGAAATTTCATATGTAGAGATGATAGTGAACAAGAGAAGAAGACGACGACAACAACATGACTTTGTGCCTTATCAAGCAGCAAGTGAAGATGACGCTACAAAGGGAGTGAATGATGACACAGCTATGCAAGTTGATGGAGCACCCAGCTGTGATATTGTGGAAGTTTTAACAGCAACAGAACAAGATCAGTGGCTAGGAGATAAGAGAGATAGTGACAATGAGGAAAGTTTTGCAGAAAAGCAGACAAATTTTCCTAAATCACGTTCCAAGCAAAGAAAACAGAAAAATAAAGAACTTAAAAGAAAGAAGAGTAAGTCTAACTCTAATGCAGGTGATGGACCACAGTTAAATGAAGTTGTTTCTCTTAGAAGGGTGTCTGTAACACTGTCCCCTCTAAAGCAACAATGTAGTCAGGAAAAGACCACAGACAGTACCTGTGTTGATGTTAACTTGTCACCTCAAACCACAGAAGTGAGACGAGATTCCGAACATTTACAAAAACGGAAGACTCAAGACAACAAAAGCAATGCACTCACAGACGAAGATTCACCAGTGCCAGCAAAGAGAAGCAGACGAACTGCAGCCAAGAATATTTGCTTCAAAGAACCTGCACTTACAGGGTGAAGTATATTAACATTGTTATTAATTCTTTGTTATGAAAGGACATCACATTTGTAAGTTTTTTTAGAACTTACACAAGGAGAGGTATGATTCATCATTTATAATGATGAAATATCATCATGTTTACAAGCCATAAAAGAACCTTCATTATGTACACATGGCAGATAAAGTATTAGGGTCACCATTGCTTCTTTGTTATCATGAAATGACATCTCATTATTACGTTAAAGTCATGAAAGATCACTTACTGAATAGAAGAGCATTAGTTTTATCTTGCAAAAGTTTACTTGAAAGCCATTTTCATCCAGTGGGTTTCATATACTTTGTGACAAATGCCAGGTATGTGATAATTTGAATTTTGTGAATTTTGGACAAATTTCAGCCTACCGGTACAAACTACATGAACTATTAGGTCTACAACCTGTTTGTAGGAGCACACTAAGTTTGTTCAGTGTATGTCATTGAAGTTTTGCAGGCACTTTTAACAGAGGGACATTTTCACCAAACTCTGTGTCAGTTTCATCAAAGTGTACATGCTATTAAAAAGCACCAATAATGCAATCATTTGTTTATTTATTAACATATCATTTGAAGTCAGCCTTATGAATGTTTTTACAATTTCTTTTATTATTTATTTATCTTTTATTTCCTTTCCCATTTTCCCACTTTCCCACTTCAGGAAACTGCGTAGAGGTGATGACTACACCCTAGGATGGGGACTAAAAGCAAAGAAGAAAGCTAAGGGGTCAAAGGTTAGTTCATTGTAATACCTTGTACAATTATCATGTCAAAATCTGTTGAACTGCAATATTTGTCCAAATGAAAGTCATGTTTGTCTCACACTTGAATAACATGTAACTGTAGAAAACATCACTGGTGGTGGTGGGTGGGTGGGGGTGAATCCTTATCATCCCTTCCCATTGTGGATTAAGAGATGAGAAGAAAGCCCACAACAGCTGATTTTTAGTCTAGGATAACACAAAATACTGAATTTTTAATTCAATAACCACAAACTCTAACATCAAACCTTTTGCACAAGATCTCTTCCATCTTTCATCATTCTTTGCATTGAAATATTGTTTTTATGGTTTCCCAAATTGACTTCAAATCTTCGTCTATTTTCATGCTTGTTTTTTTTTATCATCTCTTATAGGATGATAGGCATGCACTGGATAACGTCACCAACACAGCAACATAAAGACAGTCACATTGATTGTATACCAATGCATGCATTGGATAAAGGTACTAAATCAGGAAGTCATGTCAGCAATATATACCTGTAACCAGCACTGCCAACAGGTCGAAGTGGAAAATTTGTGTATTTTTTTCATTTTGGAGTACATGTACCACAATAACTTTGTGTATATTTTTTTCTTTTTGGAGTACCACAATAATATATATGATATTGCTGCATTTTTACCAGTGCAATTTTGAGTCTGTATGATTTAGGAAACATCTATTTATCCAATTTGTAAATTGTCTAGTGGAGACGAGTAAATGTTTAGAGTAGTTCACAGTTTGCTTTTACATAACAAAGTTTTACAAAGTGCTATGGTTACCCGTTTTGAAGCAGGGTGACATGCATTCTTTCAAAAACATAGAATTTTTAGAATTTGAAAAGTGGAAGTCAAACAGACATGTTCAAAAGGCAATATTATCATCTCCATTTGACTTTAAAAGTTATAAACCATATTTAGTTGTTCTTCATTTAAATATATCAATAATAGCATTAATTTATGTAGACAACACTTTGACCAATGCCATTGATTGGTTCAAAAATGTTCTATGTAATGAATATGTAGAGTATGTAAATGAGCATCTCCTAATATGGTATATTGACTCAAATATGATGAGCCATACTTACTAGCCAGCAGTGATGGAAGCTTTAGCTGTTTCAATCATAGAAATGGGGATGGGTAACCAGCAGTGGTGGAGGATATACAAATGTGTTGATAGAAATGTGGGGTTAGGGGTGTATCACATAGTAATGGAGGCTATATGTGTGGTGATGGAAGGATGGGGTAGTCTGAGTAGACTTTTTAAAACAAATATTAGTTAGTTAAATCTTCTTAGTTTCAGTAATTTGTGAAAACTCATTACCGCTATTTAGAGGGTAGTGATTGAAACATTTGCAGATCATGACTTTGCCATGCAAATGGTGCCATTAGTTTTCAATAAGGTACTGTTAGTTCAACCATTTTGAGTATTTTTATATCAAAGATTTTACAGCACATTCACACTGCCAATCACTGACTTTGTTAGTTCAACCATTTTGAGTATGTTTATATCAAAGATTTTACTGCGCATTCACACTGCCAATTCCTGACTTGGTTCGTTCAACCATTTTGAGTATATTTATATCTATAATTTTACTGTGCATTCACAATGCCAATCCCCGACTTCGTTAGTTCAACCATTTTGAGTATATTTATATCAAAAGATTTTACTGCACATTCACACGGCCAATCACATTTCACCGAGGTATTTCAGACTTTGTTAGTTCAACCATTTTGATATGTCTATGTGTATGATTTCACTGTGCATTCACACTGCCAATCACATTGTTCAACTAACATAATACAACACTAGCGATGAGACTGTATCTTTTTGTACCTACCGGTAAAAATGTTGTTCTGTCTTGACATCATAGCTATGTCTACAGTACATTGACAGTGCTATGACATCCATGCAGCTTTGTGGTGCTATTGCTACAAAGATATAGTACTAGATGAGCTTGAGTGTAAATACCTCGGTGCACTTCACTTGCACTCTCTCGTTGTATGGTTCTGTCATATTATGTAGAACAAGCTACAAGTTATGAAAATGAAAGATGGATCATCACAACTTGATGGGGAATGTTGTTTTCAGAGAATGACATTATTCTGATTACAAAGACAGAAACTTGTGTTATATAAAGTGCCAGATGTACAGGAAGTAAAAACTTAACATTGAAAGATTCCTCACATACAACTACTCAGTTCCAATTTAGATAAAGATTATAAATGCCATATTTATGAACATACTGCCAAATTCATTAAGTTTAGCCTATGGACACACTGCCATTTCTAGAATCCGTCTCTTACTTTGTGTTTGTGTGTGTGTGTGTGTGTGTGTGTGTACACAATATTACCGGTATCCATACGCAGTACAGAAACAAGTTGAAATCGTGATTGCTGTTGAGGGTGCAGATCCAAAAAACAATTTTATTGATCGTGTATACAGCCACAAAATATATGTTTACCCACAGGTGATGCAACACTTCAATGTGTACGATATGACGAGCAAGTTATTGTACCTAACAAAACATTTTCAAAAATGAGTTCCAGTTGCAGCTAGTGCAGCTTTACAGGTTGAAATACCGGTATTCATGAAGGGCATTTTTTTTTAATTGCTTATTTTTTCATTCACATTGATTTTATAATGCTGTAATGACTTTATGAAAATTCAACCTAAGTCAATTCTCAAAAGATTCCATAGTTTCACTATTAAGATTCTTCGAACACTTTTGCTTGGAATTTGTATAAAGTGATGCATAGTCTGCCTTTGTGCAATTTTTTCAACAGGGTTTATTTTTAGTGGAAACAAACCGTGAAAATAAAGTATGTTACAATATTTTGATGTTATGTTGTCTCCGTACTTTATTTTTCAGGTATTGAATATTGTTACGTTTCCACTTATGATTTGTTGTACTTATCTTAGTATTTTCATTTTTATTGAAATACTCACAAAACATGTAAATCAAATATGATCTTAAAAGTAATTGCATGTAATGCCACTTCAGTTTCATCAGATTTTGCTTTTTAAAGAATGGCCTCACGAGTTGGGTATATTTGTAGCCTACCTGTAGACTTGAGAACGGCTATTGCTACACTATTTTGCCATCCTATCAACAATTCAAAATGTCAGTTAGGATTGTGGAATAGTGTAGCAATAGCTATTCTCAAGTCTACAGGCTAAGGCTAGTATATTTGTGTAGATGTCTGAAAACTGTTTATTCAGAAGCTTTGGTACAACAATCACCCTCAAACCTGTAGCTGTGTGCATCAAGACAAAGAGATATAAACTGGAGCTTAATGATCTCATATTCCTGAAAATTTTATTTCAAAACCAGTTACAGAAAGAAAGAAAGAAAAAGAAAAATGTTGTTATTCATAATTGTTGGTCAGATTGTGGTATTAATTTATAACGAAGTGTACTTTGCTTGTACAATACTGAGATTTAATAGGACAAATTCAAAAGCCACTATATATCTGTTTGTTTACTGTGACTTACACATACTGTTTATTTCAAAGTTTTGTATTTACATTACAATAATTGAATAATGCAGGAAGTTACATTTCTGTAATAATGGTCACTGTCTGGGTTTTTTTAATATGGCAAGCATTCTAAAAGATCACTTACAGAAATATGTAAAAACTATAAAGAACTGATTTGATCCAGAGTCAGACTCATAGATCTGCAGATTGATGGATTTATGAAAGAAACCCAGACATTGTTGTAGACTGTATGATCACTTCCATCTCAACTTGGTGGATCATACACATGATAAAATACCTATATTTAGAGTAGTATTTGTCAAACCATGGATACACAAAAGTAATATTGACACTTGCTGTTCTCACTCTCAATTGCCAACATCTCTTTCTAAGTAACTCTACAACCAACCAATAGAATAGGTATGAGAAGAGTGACATAATAATTTGCATTTGGGGCATCATAGCATGTCAGAAATTTCATGACACTCTTATGCCATTAAATTAAAATTTTTGGATGCCACATTCATAAACTGGAGGGCACTGGGTAGAGTTCATACTCCTGTCTGCAGTTCTCCAAACAAAATCCAAAGAATTGGGTGCCCTCACAGGTTGGAACTCGATGGCTGATGATGATACAACTTAAAATGAAATTTCTCTCAAATCCAAATCCAGAATTGGATCGCCACCAAAAACATTTATTAGATGTAATGAAAACATAACCTCTGTCTAATCTTGTTGGCGGTAGTCATTACTCAGCTGGCTCTAAGCTTGTCACTATTTATCCTTCACTAGAAATTAATTAAATCTGTTGGGCTGTGTTCGTTGAATGTACTTTAGACAACTTTGATATTTTAGCTCTTTGGTTATTCTAGTGAACTGTTCTCTCACATATATTGATTTTTTGAGGAATGACAGATATTCAAATACAAGTGTGTGTGAAAAATCAAAATACAGCTTGGCTTTTTAAATCCTGTTCAAGTGAATGAAGTAGGAAATAAGTAGTAAATTATCATTACCAGTGTTACCGTACATTCAATTTTGTCTGAAATGTTACACAGATAATATAATGACTGACAGTCACAGCACTCAAAAAGATAGATAATTCTGTAATAAAATAAACAAGTAAGTCTTTAAAAAAATAACAGTAAGAATGTGTTGGTACATCTTTGTTAAGGAAGATTTCCAATGATTGGAATATCACTGGAATATATTGATGTTACTTAAATAGCAGTGTGGAAAAACATACATAAAACAGTCCTCTAATATGTAAAGTTCACTTTAAAGGCTCACGCAGCGGCCATGAAGCAGCCACGTAGCGGCTCAATAACTAGTATGCATGCGCGTCCTATATACTATGCGATGTTTTTTGGGCAGTTTTACCCAAGGATGCATTGCGGTGCAATGACTAAGCATGCACGTTCTATATACTATGCACATTCTCCACACGGAGGGCGCTATGTACATTATCATCGTGAGGCAGCCAGTCAGAAATGAATCTACCCTGCGCTGGCTTTGCCTAGTTATGATATTATTTCAAGCACTGACTATATCAAAACAGAACTTTACATCTCAGAAGACTGTTTCACCTATGTGTTTCGACACCTCTTTTTTATAATAGTCCTAACAGCATTTATTCACTATATGATGTCAAATTGTATATGACATACAATACAAAGAGATTACAGTTGATGGCTATTTCAGTTTGATATTACAGACTCCTTAATTGTAAGTCATTTGCTGAAACAGTTTTTGTATTTATTCAATTTGCAATTATCATATCTTGAAGCCCATCTTTGCTAAATGTGGACTGCATCACAACTTCTTCAAAATCCATATTGAGTTTTAAAATGTACTGGTATACAATGGAGGTTATGTTAAAATGTATACACCAGTACAATGTAAGTGGTATAAAAACATTTCCAAATCCGTTTTCTCTCTTTGTATTTCTCTGCAGGATATCCAACCAAACTGTGACAGTTTACAATATCAAATAACTAATTTGTTATAACCTAGCCACATGTAATGTCTGTTTCAGTACTTTGTGCAAAGTCAAAATTCCTTGTGAAATTATCCTCCAATAAAGTAAAGTACACGATTGGCAGTTTTCACATCTATCCACATCAATTTCGTCTGTATCTCTGTCTGGAAATACGCCAGGCGTTTGGCTCTTCATATTTGTTGTACAGTGGTTCCAAACGTTGTTGTTTCTTCTGCTTGCTGAGTCTGGTAGGGTCAGCAAATTTGAAGAATGCTGGTGCATATTCCACTAACCATTTGTTGTCTATTTGAGTCACTTCTCTCATATACTCCTTGGTGGTCAATACCAGTTCATGATACACAACCCTGAACACAAACAAAGCAAGTGTTAGCATGGATGATGTTATGGCAACATTTGTATTTGTATAAAGTATAGCATATGTAGTGTAACCTCTTTACAACAAACTCAAAAGGAGACAGGAATAAATGTATGTTGTAGTGAAGGATGTACTTCATTTGCAATAGATAGTGGATGACATGAAAGAGTGTTTTTACAACAATGTTCACTTCAACGAGATTACAGTGTAATTAGCTTTGGACTTTCCTACACATACTATGAGCACTGTATAACTATTACTCCAGGCACAGGCCTACATCTGTATAATGTTATAGCCAGTCTTTCAACGTACTGTACAGCATGCAATCCTTGCTGCAATGGTTCCCGATTACACAGCTGGGTAAATCACAGCAAATGTATGTTTCAAATCTTACCCACAGACTTGTGCCAATACTAATGGTAGAGGTTGTAACGTATCACACTGTGATTCATATGAATTTGATGACCATATCTACACTCACCATTCTGGTTGTCTGTTAAACAATGCACTTGAAGGATGGATGTATACAACTTGGCTATCTACCAGAGTACGATAGCCCTCCTGAGGGTCCTTTTTAGCAGCATTACGAAAGAATCCACTACAGATAGCTTTCTGTACTCTGGCAGTGTTTTTACCACATGACACTACATCAAGTTTGTGCCTAGTAAAAATATAAATACAAAAATAGTTACTAATTGATCAATTTTTCTATCAACAGCAATATCATTTTACACAACTTGTAAACACCGTGCAGCACAGTTATATCTTTAACGGAAATGTACAATTAAAAATAATTTTTTGACATCACATTGACTTACCTATCCATTATACCTAACAATTGCTTTCTCACATCCTGAGCTCTACGCAGTGTTCTGGCTTGTACAAAATTTTCAAAACACCATGGATTAGAGAATTTGTTATTCTTCCAGGAGTTATAGACTGCCAGTAGAGTCAAATGGTCTCCTTCTAGCTGGTGAAACTTGGCTTTCCTTTGATCTGCCAAGGCTTGTTTATCCTGAAAATAACAAATAAAACAACTTTCAGAGTTTCACATTGACATATTAAGTTTTGCCTCTCTTCTATTCCTAAGGTACATTTCCTGTAATTTTTCCTTCCTTTCTAATAGACAATTTACTCATGAAAAATCTGTGTTTCTATCAAAGTTCCTCAGTTATTTTAACATGGTTCTTACCAAAATAATGTAGTAGTGTAAATCAAAATATAAGAGCTTTCCTATATTACCCCTTTGCTTTTAAACTGTAAACTTAAGATATTTTTACTACTAGAAACTTCTGCGATTTTTTAGTCTTCAGCTAGTTCTCAAACAAAGGCTAATTTTTACTAATTACCAGACTGGTACATTGTGTTTATGTTCAAGAAGGCATTTCAGTCACTACTTATTTTTGTGTTTTTGGTTTGCAGTAAAATGGTAAAAATAAGTCTTCAGTGAAAATTTCCAGGTTCACAGTATACCCACTTTGCAATATTACAGTCTCTGTGTCACTGAGCTTTTGAAATCTCAGACTGAACATTCATGACATACCGGGTATTGAGGATCGGTATCTAGCAAGAGATGTTGGAACAGCTTCATTATATTAAACTGGCATGTTGATAATTTGAATTTGAAATTTGACTCCCTAGTACGGTAGGCATTCTCATGTTACTCAGACAATAAGACTCCTTACCTTGGGTCTATAGAAGACATTCTGAACAGACAGCATAGATACAATGGTTAGAATTTCATCACTACAGGCTAGATGTACAGACATAATGAGGGTCTTGGATAACATGGGTTCCAGTGGAAATTCTGCCATCTGAAATTATAACAGAAACATGTAGTTACAGACAGTTTCAAAGTAAACATTTTATACATTACATTGTATTTCATCTTCTTTGTAGAAAGGAAGCAAGAAACTGTATTATTACAACTACAATAGGCATGTTTTTTTAAAAACTTTTTAAAAAGCATTGCAACAAACAACTATTTTACACTAAAGTTTTTAGATGGACAAAAAAGTACACTTACGAAGTAAAAAAATGACGGTACTACCAGTGTTGCAGCCAGCCTTTTGAAAGAGTGGGACATTTTGTGTCCCGAGACTTTCATTTTTCTTGGTTATCATAAATTTTTGGGGGACATTATGAAAAAAGTGCCAATGGCGTTGTAGCACAACTGTACAGTTTTTAAAAATATTTACCCACATGCTGATCCATGCTAGATATTTGCTGAATGATTATACAGTTGTCTATCCAACCCTGTTGTTATCTATGCAATATGTGCGATCATTTGGCTGTTGCTATAGGTGTGGTCATGTTGCTAAACAGATTTGCATACAATTTTAGTGTGGGTCATCTATGAGCAATCACTTCCAAAATTCTGGGTCAGTTCCAAAAATTGTGTGTCAAATGACCCAAAAAAAACCTCTGGCTGCAACACTGGGTACTACACATGGCCAGGACCAGTCACTGTAGTTTCACCAATTTCTACTCATGGAATACTTGGTACATTTGCAAATGTTTCAGAAAGTAAGAAAGAAGGCAGAATTTACTGTTGGTATTATGTACATGTATATTCTCCTTCCTAATCTGGTGAGTAAGCAGTCCTTAGAAACAAGAATGTTACCAAGTTTCTTTCCATTTTATACTTTATAAGAATTATACAGTTTGTGCTACCTACCCTTCTCCCTAATCTGGTGAGTAAGCCTTCATCATCTAATGAACTAAGGGAGTGTAACTGTTCCATGGCTGCAATCAATGTCTCTGTAGGTGGTGGGTCCATGAAATCGAATGACAGTAAATCATTAATTCCCATGGCTTTCAGTGACAATATTGTACTTGCTAAGTTTGTACGCTGGATTTCAGGCACTGCAGTCGTCAACATCTCATCTCGGTATGCTCTCTCTGTGTACAGTCTGTAACACTTCCCTGGACCTGTTCTACCAGCACGGCCTGACCTCTGCTTGGCTTGAGCCTGGTGGAGATGCAATTGTAAAGTAACATTCAATATGGATGTACATGTATCTGGTATGACAAACAGATATACTTAGCATCCAGCTAAGTTAAAGTTGTTAAATAGCTGCTTCCTTTCTTTCAATATAAACCCATAACACCAAAGTAAAGCATTTTCTGTATATACTACAATCATTTATAGCATCCATATCAAATGTAAAAGTATACTGTTTCCTTTGCTAATTGATCACATTATACAGACCACATGCTAGGCTTGTACTATAAATAAACAAATTGAAACAGTATACTTTCACACTTGATATGAATGCTATAAACAAGTGTAGCACATAGAGAAAGTGCTTCACTTCAGTGTTACTCCTTGTAAAGCTTCCCATAACACTGTATATAATGTAATAACATTTACAGTAGTACAATTCTCAGCCACATATAGAGCTTCCACTGCATTATATAACAAAGTCAACAACTATATATACAACACTGACTTTACCTGTGAGATCGGGGTTACTACCAACTGATCCATACCAGTTTTAGAGTTGTACACTTTCTGTTTTACAAAGCCAGGATCAACTACATAGTAGATACCATCAATAGTCAGTGA
Source organism: Glandiceps talaboti (assembly GCF_964340395.1). Lineage (NCBI taxonomy): Eukaryota > Metazoa > Hemichordata > Enteropneusta > Spengelidae > Glandiceps > Glandiceps talaboti. Next base: position 17,366,482 of record NC_135552.1, read on the forward strand.
AGTCTCGGCAATGTTTGTAGCTATGACAACCTGGAAGTAAACATACATAAACTTATTAAGTACAATAATTTGAGTTTGGTTAAAAGCAAAGCACGATTGATATTACTCATAAACTTTAAATGCTGACCAGGCTAATTTACATGAAGTAAAAATGATTTATCTATCCTCATAAATATATGTCTTTTTTTATTTTTATTTAAAAAGATAGAATCAAAATATTAGCATATGCCAAACAATTGGCAATTACGCAACTCTTCCTACATTGAAAATTACCATAATGCCTAGTATACTAATACATTAAAAAAGCCCCCCCCCCCCCATATATAAACTGGGTTTAATGCCAATAAACAATTTGATCAAAATCTGATCATGTCTATATATGCCTTTCTGTCAAACTAAACAATATAATAGTTAATTTTGACATCACACATGCATAAATAAGGACTAAGGACTAAGGCTGAAAGCTAGGATTTATCCAAGTATTTTGGTGCAGCACAAAATCTCTAAACAATATGAATGCAATATATTTCCTATACACAGTTCGCTATCCAAATATACCCAATGCCCTACATAGCCAAAAATACCAGTACTATGTGGATTTATCGACAGTAATTCTTACCTTTCTACTACCAGGAGGAGCTAGCTGGGTCAAATATTTATCTAGTTCTTACCTTTCTACTACCAGGAGGAGCTGGATCAAATATTCTAGTTTGCATTTCACTAGGTAAAGCTGAGTAGACTGGCAATATAATCAGTTCTGGTACATCAGGACCAAGAGATTTCATACGTTCATACAGAATCTCACATCCTGTGTCAATTTCTTCCTGACCAGTTAAGAACACCAAGATATCACCTAGAAATCAAAACAGTTTGATTAACTTTTTATCTTTCCAGACACAGCAAACTAGCATGTATGTCAAGACCTGCATGTAAAGCATACTCCCCCTCCCCATGTAAAAGCCTGCATGTAAAGTAGACTCCCACCCCCCACCCCCCCACCCCTCCCCAGTTTGTCTCAAGAAAGGATCAACCTAAAACACCTTTCAAACTATGATTTTAATCATGTCAGTCAATTCAGTCAATGTCTATGATGCTTAAACATGAAAGTTTACAGGAAATGTTCGTAGAGTGAAGGAAATAATGAAAGGTAACTACCAAGGTCATTATCATGTGAAATGGTTGAATATTTTATATGTTCAAAATGAATGAAAAAATACCTATGTGGACAAAGCACGAGTAACAAATGTAATTATAGTAAACTTATCTGGTGGTGTTGGGTAAGTTATCAACATGAACAGAGCTACATAGGCTAAGAGGGGGACTATCTGTGACAGCTAACTTACCTGGTGATTCAGTGTAGGTATATTTAACACCACTAGAGGGCACTATAAGTGATACTCAACTTACCTGGTGGTTCAGTAAGATGAATCTGCATAACAGTAATCAAAGATGCATCTAAATAATCTGTCTCTGGTTCCTTGGTGTACAGAATCTCTACAGGATACGTCCTACCAGGAATAGTGAAAATAGGCGCCTCAAAGAAATACTGTGAGAATTTGACAGCATCTAATGTTGCCGAGGTTACAATCAGTTTGAGTTCTGGTCTCTTCTTGACTGCTTTCTTCATCAACCCAAACAAAACATCAGTATGGATAGTTCTTTCATGAGCTTCATCCAACATAATGACAGAATACTGACTGAGATCTGAGTCTATCAGACATTCTCTCAACAACATACCGTCTGTCATGTATTTGATTTTAGTTTCTGGACTGGTGCAGTCTTCAAAACGGATGGTGTAACCAACCTATCAAAATGTAAGACAAGAAGATTTACAGACTTAGGTTTTCATATTCAGTTGACACAAAGCTTTTAGTTTATATTTTTGAAATGGTAAAAATCTGGTAAAAAAGAAATGAACCTAAGATATGCAAATCAATCTGAGATGATAAATCACATGTTAATAAAACTTGGGTACAGGTGACAGCAATTTTCAGACTTAAGTTGTACGATTCTTGAAATAAGTGTATCATTAGTACTAGGGTACCACCCACCAGTATTACTAACAATAATTAGCTGTTATTCCCCCAATATTTTTCTTCGTTCAGCCAAGGAAAATAAGAGTGACCTAAGGGGCCTTTATCACTACTCATCTAGCGACTCATAGTGACAAACCTTAGGTCACAAGTATTTTCCAGCTGAATGAAGAAAAATATTGGAGAATAACAATTGAACCAGCACCGGTAATATCAAAGAAAAATTGGGGAAAGTAATGGCAATTTTGAACGTTTTGACTCATATTTCAAATACAGCAGAACCAGTGACGTAGACACTTTGTTATCACATAGAAAGACCAGAGTATATATTCCATATTTTTGTTCAACTTGGCTTATGCATGGTATAATAGTAATATACCATAGACCGATGGAGGGTCTATGAATATGCCTACCTCTTGTCCAAGTCTACAACCAAACTCCTCAGCAACTCTTTTGGCAACTGACATTGCAGCAACTCTTCTTGGTTGAGTACAGCCTATTTTACCTCGTATTGTATAACCTGCCTCAGCAATATACTGTGTGATTTGAGTGGTTTTACCACTACCAGTTTCACCAATGACTATTAGAATCTGGTTATCATGAATGGCCTGTTTGAGAATATATACAGAGGTTAAACACACAAACAAGTATTCTTATATGATCAATACTTGCAATATTAAGGAAGTAGTTTGATATGTCATCATACTTAATCAACTACCGATATAATGCATTAATGGATATGATGACCAGACAAGCTCTGCATTCTTTCAATCTAAGTTTATATTCTATCTAACATGTATAATTTCACAACTGTCAGTATAAATCTTGCAAATAATTCCCAAACAGGAATAAATATACAATAATAGATTTTAATTTGTATTTGTCAAAATTGACAATTCAATTTTAAGATAAATTGAATGAAATCAACAAACAAAGTTTAATGGGTACTGTGGAAACACTGTATATTTCAAGATTCTCTGGACTTAGCAGTACAGATAGACTGTAAGATACATCGTGATGTTTCGCCCTCACCGGCCTCCTCTCACACTAGGGGTTAGCCGATGTTTGAGGGCGCCCCGTCAAGGCGTACCTTACAGACTACAGTACAGAGTACAACTCAGAGATCATAAACCTAATGAGGTGACACACTGAGATCACATCATCCATTCATTCAATTGTCATTTATGAAATACTGTAGAGTTGTAAATTACTGAGAATGAATTTACTGTACTACTTACTTGCACCAGTTGTTCTTTTAGTCTGTATATTGGTAAACTCTGTCTCTGTTCAATGATAGACATCTTTGTCTTCTTACCAAATGAAGCCTTGTTACCACCGAATGCATGACGTTTCCATTCTGGCATGTCTGGTGTAGTAAGACCTATACCTCTCATCTGTGATCCTAACATACGGTCCGCTGTCAAAGAAAACACAACATTGGTGATGTTGATATTACATGTATTTATAAACATGTCTGATTACATCTCAAGTTAGACTGTAAGATAAGTTGTGTCGCTCTGCCTTCACCAGAGGGGTTGACTGATGTGTGAGGGCGCCCCGTCATGGTGTACCTTACAGACTAATCTCAGGTATGTCTCAGAAAAGATATGGATACAAAAGAAACTCATGTGTATAACACACTATAGTAAATATAACATGATAATACTACTCAAGGAAAAACATTTTATCATATCAGCAATGTATTCACTGAACTTGACTACGAACTTTGCTGTTTATATTTGACTACAAGATGGCAAATTTAGTTTGCTGTTTATGCAGTTGCTAGACTTCAGCGAGGCCAGGATTTGGAGAATTTGTTTTAAACTTCCTTCCACACCAGAACATACACCAGGCATACTTCATAAAGAACCATTCTGAATCATAAATCAATGATAAATAACATCAAGTATTAATTTACTAACTAAACATGTGAAATATTTACGTTCTGTGTATTACATAAAAACACTGGCATCATACAAGATTATCCACAGAAAATTACAAGACAGCGATGTAAAAGTTAATTTAAAATTGAATAAAATTAGATAACACCTAAATTTAGAAAATAAAGTCTTATACCACCAGACTAGTAGATACTTAGTATAATGCTGTCAAACACCTAATTTCAAAGACTTACTTTCTGGCATTGGATCAATCCAGCTGGTATTCATTCCTGTGGGAATAGAGTCGGCTTCTGCTCTCTCTGTGGCCTGTTTCATTTCTCTTCTCTCTTTAGACAATGCACTTGCCATCATAGCAGCTTTGGATAGCGTTCCATCAGGGTTCTACAGAACAAACAATAAATTATGATTCTATCAAAGTTCTCTAAAACAAACAAGAAATCAATGACAAACCCACAAGGGCAAACAGCTGACAATTATTGTAAAAAAACAAACATCAATGCAATGAATATTTCATTACTTGTGCACAACCTGTAGCATGATGTTTTTTTTAAGGATGGTGTTTGTTTTACATGAAAAGTTATTTTAAGACCCTTCACCTGGCAACGTGTACATGTCAGCAGCTAGTAACTGAGATCTCTTCACATATCTAGTACATGTACATAATACATACAATTGTGTCATTAAATTGATAAAGAGTCAAAGCAGGGTTCGTACACTTAAAGGAAAACAAAATTCCAGGACTTTCCAGGGGTTTTTCATCAGTTTTCCAGGGGTATTCATATTGATTTTGACCATTTTCCAGGGGTGTTGACACTAAAGTATATTTTTTGAATGACATCTAATTGTCTGATGTGAAATTAACAACGGTTCCCATAATATGTCACAAAACATTTTAAAGACAATCGACACTAAGCAAGACGTTGGTTTCAAAACCATGTTTGCACGCTAAGATTAACGGAGAAACCTCTCTCCTACCCCCTAAGTAGCCGTTTCGTCAAGCAGGTGCATTGATCGTGTAAGATTGAGTCGCAGCATTCGTCAGTCTAATTCAGACATATCCAGAAAATTAAATTAAAAACTAAAGTTTGTCCTCGTTATTGTATGGTTTGATGATACTAGATTTATAAGTCACCTAAAATGATTTTTTTTCTTCAAATTTTTAAATAAAAACGTCATTTAAGTAACGAAATTTCGAGCTATGAATAACTGAATACATTCATTGCTTGCGTCTCGATGTTTATGTACGGACGCCACGAGTTGCGGAACATCGTGATTTCTCAACTCAGCTTGACCACTGACGAATGTTACTGTACCGACAACATAAAACAGTAGTTTATTCTTTTAGAACATGTAACACAAATACCCATTTATCGACGACATAAAAGTCACAACCGTACTTCCACAACCCGGAAATTCAACTGCACTGCCTAGGTCCTAGTATTGTCATGCCTGAGCTTGTAGTATGTCGACTCATACGCCGAACTTGTATTGTAACAATTTCTAATCGTGGTTGATGATGCTTTGATACTCGCTACAATGTTACGATAATCTTGTTAACAGACCCCGACCGGGACTGTTACAGTGTTACAATATTATGTCCCTGAAATGACGACTGGGAGATGTATGGAGTAGCAATGAATATACCGTTATACACAAGATCAAAACAAACACTGCGGCGCCCATTCAACTAATCATATGCATGGTCTGTGGGGCGAAGTGTCTCGTGGAACGATCGTTTGACTGTCTGGGTTCAATCGGCGTGAATTTTGATTCACCACCGTGGCGAAAGACTTTGAAAATATTTTCGCCATTTCACATTTACGAGATTCAGAATCATACGAATGGGTGGCTCGAGCACAGACATGACGATCATCAATATTAATCGATCGATTGATCATGATCATTTTCCAGGGTTTTCCAGGGGTAGGGCGCATTTTTCCAGGGTTTTCCAGGGCTTTCCAGGGAGGGTTTGAAATTCCAGGGTTTTCCAGGGTTTTCCAGGACCGTGCGAACCCTGTCAAAGAAACTCTTTCTCCCTACACATATTTCCTTGCTAATGTAATTACCTTGACTATTCTGACAGGGCTCAAGTCTAAACTTTGTCTACCATGACCTTTCAAAAATGGTGGTTCTTCTTCTACCATTTCAATTTCTACCTCTTCATCAGAATTGTCCTCTTCCTTGGGTAGAAGTCCTGACTCTTCATCAAAGTCAGGTAACTCAGTTTTGTCAATACAACTTGCAGCCAACATCTACAGAGAAAGCAATGCTCAAATTTCAATAGATTGATACATCAATCCAAAGCTGGTGTACATTCAATGAACATAGTATGAACGCATCATGACATAGACACAATAGATCAGTGTTTTTATTATGAGATTGAAAAAGATAAATCTATCTGAACTATATCATGGATCCCAACCCAAAAATTATTGTACAAAAAATCAGAACAATTTCTGAATGTTGTAGAGATATGTCCATCTTTCAACAATGTAAAATCTAACAGATTCCTGCTATCTGTTACTGGGGCTGTGAGTTTATATTGTTTTTCCAAAAACAAAGAATGTATTGTAGAAGTAATTTCTCTTTATATTCACAACACCAAATCTCTGATTGAAGACTCTTGTAGCAGAGAGGTTGAAATCTAATATGATCTAAGTACAATTTGAGAGAAGTATAAGCCAAAACAATAGTTCCAACCAAGGTAGGTTTCCTTGTCTTCCCATTTCTAGGTTTCAGATGTTTTTTCAATAGAGTGAGTAACTTACCTGTTTGATTTCCCACTTTTCAGGAGACGTAAGTCTCTGTACTTTCCTGGTATTCAGCATAGAATCATCATCAGCCCTGACATTGACCAGTGGAATATTAGATGGTCTGTCAGGGTTACGGATCGCCTCTTCAGGATTAGGATGGTGTTCAGTAGCATTCCGTATACTGTTAGGGTTCAAATCCTCTCCTGTTACTTGGTCAACATCTCGCATTGAAAGACTTATTCTGTTACCAACCATTGACAGGACTTTGACCTTGACCTTTTGACCTTTGTGAACGACATCATTGACATCAGACACTCTACCTTCTCTTCTTAGCTATAATAACAAGACAATATACACTTTCAATGTCAACTCATTTCATATGGTCGAATTAAACATCGTAACTTTATGGGGGGGGGGGGGATTTTCACTCACATTTTGATTCAGTGATTGTGGACTTAGCACTCACTGAAACTAAATTTATCAATGACATTATGACTACTACTAAAGTATCACTTCTCACATATTATATTCTTGGGGTATTTTACAATACAACTCAAAATTTCGGACCACAGTAACTTGAACATGATGTACAGTATAACACTTAGCATATCTATATAGTGTTCAATGATATAATGCATCCTAGACTCTAAGATACATCATGTCGTTCTGCCCTCACCGGCCTCCTCTCATGAGGGGTTGACCGATGTGTGAGGGCGCCCCATCACAACATACCTTACAGACTAAATACATCCCTATTCAGACTGATACATCCCCTAAATGATAAATCAACATATTCATTTGATACCTAAACCATAGATATGTATATGTGCATTAATAGCTACAATTATACAGTCTATAACATTAGTTAGATTCTTACCTGTGAAATGTGAACTAATCCATCACATCTTTTCCGAAGTCCTTCAAGTTGAACAAAACAACCAAACTGCATGATACTAGCCACTTTGCCCTCATAGATATTTCCAAGTTCAGGATCTGGTGGTGGAGCCCTCTCTACAAATCTGTCACGATATTTTTCCTTGCCCTCTTTATTTCTGTCCCTATCTTTATCCTTATGTCTGTCTCTGTCTTTATCCCTATGTCTGTCTCTGTCTCTGTCTCTGTCTCTTTCCCTACTTCTGCTACGACTTCTGTCTCTATGTTTGTCTCTATGTCTCTCCCTGCTTCTTGATCTATCCCTCCTTTTCCTAGAATCTCTATCTCTATCTTTATCTCTATCTCTGTCATGGTGTCTTTCTTTCTTTTTGTCTCTGTGTTTTTCCCTTTCTCTGCTGTGACTTCTACTCCTACTACGATGTCTACTTTTCTTCTTGTCTTTGTCGGTTGTTTTTTCTTCTTTACTGTGAAGTCACAAAGTTATATATGATTATTTATCAAAATAAAAATTATAATGGAAACATTTGGTGAATATAGTTAAAACCTACATTGAGATCAGAAGTGGAAATCTTATATTTGAAAAGAACAATGTCATTTTTCCCCTTTTAAAACGCCATCATTGTGAATACTTGCATTACACTATACCATCATTAAAGCATTCCTGGTACAATCACTGTCAGAGTGCCCTCAAAGCCTATTTGACGCACCACTGATGCACACAATTTCTAGTGACACACCAAAATCTGGTGTTCACCTATCTCTTACTGTGTGGTGACTCATAAGAAATGCCATTTTTTCTCATTTTGACTCACATTAACAAAATTTGACTATCATTAGTGGGCACACTGATCACAGTGTAATCATATCATACTTACATGACTACTGGATCTGACACTTTTGTCATGAGAGCTTCCAGTTCATCCATTGCATCTTCTGCTACTTTTTCATCATCAACATCTAGCATAACCTATAGAAAGAAACAAAATCAGACACAGAAAGAAAAAAGTATGGAATCACAATTCGTATACAAGAATTGGAGCATATAGCAAACACAATGTCAAATCATAGATCTCGGAAGGGTTCACTCCACGGTCTATGGTCAAATCCACATTAATGTTACTAACATTTGAATGTCTCCTGTGAACAATTCTATTGTAAACTGTCTACTTAGTACTATAATTGCCCATCATAGTCAAGACACATTCACATGCTCCAAAAATAGTGTTCATCATTAAGAGTTGAAAGCTGATTACATCTGTCATTATGTCTCTTTGCTAAACAAGTGTCACTCTATGTACCTCTTTACAATTTCACTTCCATTGAACTAACCAGTACAGGGATGCTTTCATTCTTCTTTTCTGACAAATCATAAAAAAATAATCCTATAACTACAGAAGACTGTTCTTCTTTCTAGTTTCCATGGTAACACAATTAACTTACCTGGATACTTGGATCATCTGGCATACATAATCCTGGGAAAGCTTCTTTTTTCATCTCTGTCTTTGTTTTTGTTTCTGAAGTCGTGTTTGTATCATCATTTGAATCGTCCTCTGAGCGTTTAGGTTTCATACGCTGAATCAATCTTAATAAATTTGATATGAAAGAGTCAGGAAATTCAGCTTCATTTTCTTCTAAGGCAGCTTTAAAAGTTTCAAAAGTATCATTTTTCTCTGCCAGGTTAATGATGAATTCCGCTGTGGGTAAAAAAGAATACAAATATTACTGAATACAAATTTAATGTACAAATGTGTATGTTGCACTGTACAGAATGGCTAGATTACATATATTTGCAACTGAGATTTTAAAAATTGCACAAAAGTTATTCATTATAAATTCTTTACCTAGTTACCATGGAATAATGCTATTCCACTAATACCAAGTTCTGAAGGGTTGTCAGTTGACGAATTAACCATGGGGCAAGTTAACCATGGGGCAAGTTGACCATTGGACGATGTTGACCATGGGACAACGTTGACCATGGGGCAAGTTGACCGTGGGGCAAGTTGACCATGGGGCGAGTTGACCTTGGGGGGAGGCAAGCTGACCATGGGGAGAGTTGACCATGGGGCGAGTTGACCATGGGGCAAGTTGACCATGGGACGAGAGTCATGAGGTGGCCATCGGATGAATTGACCATGCACCTAACTGTCTGGGATGAGTTGGTTTGGGACAAGTTCAATTCCACCTATTCTGAAGTATACATGTACATATATGCTACTGCTAGTTGTGTCATATGGGTAGAATCAGAACAATTCCTTGTCTCATGATCCATCAATGTTTTTTACCCAGACCTAAGATCCTAAACTATAGAATTTGTTATTCTGAAGGAGATACGTTGACAAGACAAAATGAAAGCGCAGTCGATGCTAAAAACTTTGAACTGCTTGTATGTTATATTTTATAACCTATGTAAATCACTTGATCAGATCTATAATGATAATTATAGGTCCATAGATCTATGGTAACATTGGTTTAACTTTACACTATTACAGGGTTTAATTCATCAACAAGATTGCATAGTCTTTACATTTGTTTAAAGGTATATGTACTAAACTGTATACAGCAATAATTCAATACTGGCGTTAATATCAGTACAAAGTAAATCCTCAAAGAGCTACGGGAATTCTTGTTAACTCGAAAATACTAGTACCAAGTCCAAAATCGACATAATTTCACACCTGCACTGGCTCGTGGATTTTGCTTTTTACAAAACAACGCTTCACTATTGTTTGACACGATCACGACGATCTTGACCTTCAAGTTTCATTGTAGACTAAGCATTCCTCTACTTACCAAGATCTTTGTCATTTAATCCCAAATGATTATCTAATTCGGTACACACTTTTGAGACAAGAGACAAATGTTCCAACTTCTGCAACTCCTCAATTTCTTCCATAATGTTAGTAGAGTAACTATTCACAAAAAGAAAAACGTTCGACGGATACTCAAGACTTAACTGTCTTGAATATACATTATAACCCACTAAAATTCCGTGTACCGCGTATGTAATACTCTTTGGTTCTTTCTGCCGACTTTGGGTCCTCGTATTGTTGTTTTCGTTGACACAGATGTCGGTACGGACGACAGATTTCACGTAGATAAATCGTCAGTGTGTCGTCACACTTTCCAGAAGTGTATTTTCCCTTGAAAATGGGTCAGATTCCATAAAGCATGCGCAGAAGCGGCGCCAATTAAAGCGCCCTCGCGTGAAATATTATAATTGCTGTTGTTTTTCTCGGGGCGTGCATTCTGCTTCCGTTTATGTGACATGTGTACTAATGTCACCCGCCTTGGGACCCCCCCCCCCCCCCGTTCAGATTTGTCCATTTTACTATACATTCGAAAAATTATGATTTTGCAGAATACGCTACGCTCAGGGAGAAAAGCGGTTGCAAACTGTCTTTGTTCAGTTTCATTTAATTTCAAAGGGGAATTTTAACACTTTTGTATTTGTGTAATTTTTGAAATGCCTTTGACATAATTTACTTACAAAACTTGACTACTCCTACTATGGATTCAGAACTTCAAGTTAGGATATCGATCAGCCTGTTTACATCGCGATCTGTTTGCTTTTGCTTCACATACATACATACATACATACATACATACATACATACATACATACATACATACATACATACATACATACATACATACATACATACATACATACATACATACATACATACATACATACATACATACACACACACACACACACACACACACACATACATACATACATACATACATACATACATACATACATACATACATACATACATACATACATACATACATACATACATACATACATACATACATTTATCTACAGTCATCAATATATATATATATATATATATATATATATATATATATATATATATATATATATATATATATATATATATATATATATATATATATATATATATATATATATATATACATTTTGTGTATATATATAACACTAAACCAATGTATCGAATACAAAGATAGGGTTGAGTTGGATTGAAAGAAATAATAATGTTATTCAAATCACATATCGTGATCTAAACATCACGGTCACCGTCAACAAATTAGATTCGTGGAAATGAATGATATTTGTGGTGTCCCACAGGGATCAATTTTGGGACCTGTTTTATTATTGATTTACATAATTGACGTTCCAAATTCTTCCAAACTTTATGCAGACGACAAAAGCCTGTTTCATGCACTCCAAATAACTTGCATACTATTGTATATACAATATCTAATTAATATCTAAAGCCATATGCATCATACAGAAACAAAACATTGTACAATGTATTCGTCGCATTATTCCCCCATTACTTAATCTGTTTTCGTCATAATTAAAATATTGTCTATGCATTTCTATGATGGGATAGTTTTACCCAATATTCAGCTGTATATGTTTACTCCATAGGTAACGAGGTGATTTGTTATAATGACGTATGTGAACTTTGACCTCATAAAAGTCAACTAGTGTAATCATTGATAGCTAGGTTCTTCCTGTATACGTGGTGCATCGGAAGAACACACCATGCCACCGGTGATAGTGTGATATAGGGAGTCAGTCGGTAGTTTATACGTATCGTGCCAGTAACAGGTGGCATGGCATGGCAACCCTCTAACTGTCATCGTGTAGTGTAGTGTATACGTAAAGTCCACGGGAGAAAGAATGGATGATACGTTGGAAATTAGGCCATACAAACATGCAGACGCGGAAGCAGTGATGTATGTATGGTTTGAAACCGGAAAATCCACTGACCTATTGTCTGAGGAAGCGATGACCGATTTGTATCCGATCATGCGAGACAAGCTTTTGCCAAAATGGAAGAAACATGTCGCCATTATGGATCACAAAATCATTGGTTATGCCGCATTAGAAGGAAGTTTTGTGCAAGGACTGTTCGTGTTGCCTGAGTATCAGGGCAGAGGGATAGGTCGTCGTCTTTTAGATTGGGCTGCAGAGAAGAAAGGTCCTCTCAGTGTAACAGTATATACAGCGAATCTCAAAGCAAGACGATTTTACGAAAAATATGGTTTTGTTGAAGTTGAGGAACGAATCGATCCCCATATGGATATGATGGAAATTCTTATGGAAATGAAAAATGATAAATATAGTGACTGTAAATCAACTGACAGTTGCTCGTTATTCTATGTCTGAACAAAATCCAACGAAGAATGAATATGAATGAACAATATAGGAATGCGCGCAGAATTTGCGGCAAACATAACCAATCCTCCCACGTAAATGCGGAAATATACTAAGGGTCCGCATCCCTATCGCCATCAATGTGATTTCATTCACTTGAAAATTCGACCAGAATGTATGATATTCATATGCAATTATCATAAGATATGACATGAATTTATAAATTATATTTTCGTAATGTAAATTTTCTGACTTTTTTGTGTACATTGTCAGGTTATTATACGTAAGATCTTATGAATAAATAAATAACATTATGCAGTAAACAAGTGTGCTACAAGAGAATCGTTATTTGTGGACAATGATCAGCTTACATTTCAACCTTTCACGCACAGTGATGACAATAAATGGAATAAAAATAACGTTATACTTAACAAACATTTCTTGTTTAATTAAGATAATTTTTACCCATAAAAGGTAAAAAACAAAATGAGTCAACTGAAAGTTCGAATGGGACATTATCATTAGGCTGGTAGAAATCACAGGGGCGTGTAATATTTCATAGATTGTTGTTTTCTTATTGCTCAGAATGCCGTTTTCTTAGGAAAATATCGTACGAATCTTGCTGCTACAAATGTATCAATCTCTATACTACGAAGAAATATTAACATGTAGGAATATATAATCACAAGGTTGTTATATTTAGTCTGTAGACCTGGAAACAACAATCTATGAAATATTACACGCTCCTGTGGTAGAAATCTACTAAAGTTGTAGGCGTAAGCTAATGAGCACACTTTTTAAGTCAAGTTTCGGACGTTCTATAAAGACTGACAAAAAATTATGTACACATTCTAGCGAGGTTTTTGACAGATATAAACAACAACAACAACAACAACAACAACAACATCATCATCATCATCATCAACAACAACAACAAATATTGAAAAGGTCACGTTTTTATGCTTTTAGAAGAAAAAAAACACAATGAACAAAAGAAAACATGGATAATACAATTTCCTAAAAAGATTGCCACGTTTCTTTATTATGAAGCATTTCGTGCACACTTTCAGAAAGGTAATCTTTTCCGGTGTATTGAATTGTGGGAATTGATAGAGAAGCAAGATGGCGGCTGTTTCCACATGTTACATCAGTGCATCGAGCAACAGAACTCCACATTGTGCACACTGGGGGAGGAATGGATTGGTAGCATTTGGAAGTTGTAGATCTATAGCTGTGTATCAACCAAAGGTGAGAGATGAGTGTAGAATTTCTCAAAATAATATTTTTACTTGATAAGCGGCGTTCCCAGTCTGTGTCTGTCTGTCTGTCTGGCTGTGGCTGTGTGTGTGTGTGTGTGTAATATACGATGTATGTATGTATACGTATGTATGTATGTATGTATGTATGTATGTATGTATGTATGTATGTAATACATATATTGGTATACAGACAGACATACATACATACATACATACATACACATACATACATACATACATACATACATACATACATACATACATACATACATACATACATACATACATACATACATACACACTACACAGGCACTCGAATCAATGTGTGTGATTAAAAAAAAAAATATGTATGTAATTAACATACATATTTTTTTTTTAAATCATACACATTGATTTGAAACATATTATATGTCTCTGTCTGTATTTACATGTTTTATTATGGTCCATCTGTCTTTCCACTTGGATCCATGGCATACTCTGTCATCTTGTAGTATATGGTATAAACATTAATTTGCCATTCTGAAGCTGATTAGTTATTAATACATGTGTTGTGGTAGTAATACATTGACAACGATCTTGTAAGCATACACAGAATTGCTATCATTCACTTACAGAAAACTGGACACTTTCAACTCTGATGTCACATGTTCATTTTCAACTATTCAAACAATCCATTATTTTACATAATTCTGCCATATCATTCATCCAATCGTGTATACAAAATCTTTGATATGTTATTTGATTGTTTATGTGTAGTATGTAAAAGTTAGTGTTTCTTTCCCCTTACAGAGACAGAATGGAGCAGGAACCATACTTAGTATGTTAAATGGTCACAAAGATAGAGTGAACTGTGTCAAGTGGATTCAGTGTCCAGTACATTGCCATGGTGATGAAACAGAACTAGTATCGGGGTCAACAGATAATAATGTCATTGTTTGGAAGAAAGACAAGCATGAGGTAAGTATTATACTGAATTTAGTTAGGCTACATGTGTTTGCTGACCTACACAGTGATGTTAGCAGATTACCTTTCTAAGCCAATTTGACACACCACTGACACACACAATTTCCAGTTACACACCACAATTGGGTGTTCCCCTATCTCTTACTATGTGGTGAATCACAAGAAATGCCAGTTTTTCCCATTTTGACTGACAACAACAAAATTTAGCTATCGTTAGAGGGCACACTGGTTGTTGGTAAGGTTGGGGAACCATGGTAACAGAAAGGGGACACATGGTAAAACTGGCATAGTTTCCCGTACAGTGTACCATAATATTGGTGGGGAGCCCTGGTAAAATGACAAGGGAACTCAGGTATATTTTACCTGCTTACTGCCATTAACAAAAACACTGCTATATAGTATAATAATATACATGCAGAACATGAAACAAGAAACAATTTCAAAGTATAACTTTTAGGTAAACCATAGACATTGAAGACCAAAAGGATGGAAATATTGTTCATTAAAAAATATGTCGTCTACAGACACTTTTGTGAAAGTCAGGATTAAACTTTGGCCATAAAAAACATTTGCCTGGCATAACTTTTGAAAAAATTGGTACTGAACAAAGAATGATTCTATGTAAATCCTTACAAACTCTACTGATAAGATAGCACTTAATTGAGATAACCTACCTGGGGTCAATTATTGACCCTTTAAAGTTAAGTCTGAGACATTCAGTCACCTTTTATGTATATTTTTGTCCTTCTTGACACCAGTTTAAGCCAATTGCAAGTCTGAAGGGCCATAATAATGCAGTAACAGCCTTAGATGCTATTTACATACCTAATGATGAGGGAAAACTATCTGAGGTGCCAAGATGTCTCCTAGCAACTGCATCAGTAGATTCCACAGTGAAAATATGGCAAAGAGATGAAAGTGGAGAGGAGTTCAAATTAGTGCAAGATATATCATTTGGTAATGGGTTTTCACTGGATGTTGCTTTGTGTCTGCTACCAGGAACAACAGGTAAAGAATTGTGAAGCAAATGCACAATTGCATGATGTACAGACAGACAGACAGACAGACAGACAGACAGACAGACAGACACACATAGACAGACAAACAGGCACACACACACAGACACACACACACACACACACACACACACACACACACACACAGACAGACAGTGACATGTACACACACAAAGACCTAAGGTTCAAGAATATTGAGAGCTTTGCACATGCACACACAAACTCGTGCACATATGTATTATATGTACAGATAAAAATGAACACACACAACAACAAAAATGAATGTCCAATATGATTCTATTTTCAGTGCCCATCCTAGCACTAGGTGGTGATGATTGTAAAGTTAGCCTGTATGTCCTAGTGGATGGTCAGTTTGTCAAAGTTAACACATTACATGGTCATGAAGACTGGATCAGAGGATTGGAGTTGGCTGTTGATGGTAAGAGAGAAAAAAATACTTATTTCACTTCTCTCTTCTTTGTAGGAAATAAGTATACACAATGTAGTTAAAAACAACATGCTTCACATAAATGTATCCCATTTGTTTTGAAAAAAGCTCTGGTTGGAATCACCTCTATAATAGTACTGTCTGTAGAGAATCTAAATACACTAACATTTGAAATCAAACGACTACTTCAGTTGAGGTGGTTGTTAACAGAATGCATCTTTTTAAATTCTTCTTCGTAGAAGACCAAATATATCATCAGCTGTTTAACACACAAAACAACACTGTTACACTAATCTTTGTATCTGTCATAGATCCCCTTAAAATGGCAGTATGATCCAGGATTTGAGATATTTGATCATTCTTTGTCAAGTCACACTGCTTGTGGTAACTTTCCACGCTTGACATACAGACACCAACTTGTCATGAAAGCAGTAGGCAGTAACACCATGTATCAATGAGTTGTGTTTCTTTTTCAGACTCGGGGACTCTACTATTGGCGTCATGTTCACAAGATTGTTTCATCAGAATCTGGAAGATGACACAACGTGATCCAGACAGCACAAATATAACAACTCCTTCAGTGGACAGCCTAGCTGAAGATGAAGAGATTAAACTCAAAGAAAATACATTCTTGGTTAATCATGAAGGTCAGTGTAGAGGGGTCATTGAGTTTATAATTCTTGTTATCTTAAGTAGAATTTTACCACACCAAGGCACATCTATTTTGACCCACTAGCGTGATGTAAAATGCATTTGCAGTTCCTGAAAAATCACTAGGAAGTACTGGTTTATATGTAAAACACACAGGTGAATGTATAACTTGCCATAGAGGGCGCTATAACCTACATCAGTCAAACTTCCTACAGCTGTGTGAGTTTCTCACCTGACAAAATTCATGTATTCACATTCAGTTATAAATCAGATGGTAGTTCATAAACAGAGAGAGGATTACTCAGTAAGATTTGATATATCAGTGATATACTTGATTCAAATGATGTCATCTCATTTTGTATATGACTTGCTGTCCATATTCATGATATTACAGACATGGCAAGGGAGTGATTTTTTTATAGTTAAAACCAACATACATATTACAAATTTAGAAATACATGAACTGATGAGGTATACAAGAATAAGAAAATTGAATTTAGGCTTTTAATAATGTTATTATACTAATACACAATTACAAGACTAGGATACGTGGTGACAGTAGGCTGCAAATACAAATGTTGTAAATGTTTTATTCTGATCACTTTGATAAAATAGGTAAAGGTTTATGCTATGCAGTGTCGTTAGACTCCGTACTGACTGGCCATGATCATTGGGTATATGCTGTACATTGGCAACCACCATGTTTTAAAGGTAAGTATGATCACTGCATTACAGTGCAATGATAAAGTTGTCTTACAAGGTGTAGGAATGAATTGAACTACTCAAGATCACAGTGTCAATATACCCAGTAATGCTAAGGAAAATATGATAACCGTTGTCTAAACACTAATTCTCAGTACCTGCAATAGAATTCTACCATCTAGGTTTGTCATAAAAATAATGAACATTCAATTTCTTGGTCGACACCATAACTTATGCTCCACACACTCCACATGCATTACTGTAGGTGTGTGTGTGAGAACAAGTCAACCATCGTGTTCTATTTTGACCCTCTAGCATGAGGTAAAATGCTATTACAGGTACTGAGAATAAGTCAACCATCTTGCTCTATTTTGACCCTCTAGCATTATGTAAAAAGCTATTGCAGGTAGCGAGAATTACACTGTATGACTTGTCAGTTAAACTAACAGATTTTTTAAGAAAGAAACCAAGTCCATGTAAAATATGATTTCTGGTTTAATTAGTACGACCATGTACTTACAAAGATAAATGTTAGACAGTCAAACCTAAAATTGATTTCTCTGTATTTGTTGTCATGGCTACAGGTGATAAATCACATCAACCAATGAGACTGCTGTCTGCATCCATGGATAAAACTATGATACTATGGAAACAAGATGAAGAATCTGGAGTGTGGTTGGATCAGGTTGGTTGAGTAACTATTATAATCATTTGTATGTCACAGTCTTAGTGTGTAAAGGATCACTAAGCCACTATTGATATATCTTGCAGTTCATACACATGTAATCTGGAGAATTGTGGAGATTACATTTTGTAGTTTAGATATAGGCACCCTGCCTCAGAAATTCCTGGCCCCTACCTCACACAAAGAACAAGTTAGATGCATTCAGAATGCATTTATATATTTTATAAACATGAAACCTAATTCTTCTGTCTGGAGTAGTGTCAGCAAGATGATCTTAGATTTAGGTAAACTCACTACCCTTTTTGTAGGTAGTACATTGTGCTTTCCCTCCAAATGATGCTTTCAATGAGAAGGCCATGCTTTTAGTTGCAGACTACAACAAACATTAAATCTGTGTTATCTTCTGACAATATCACCAAAGGTTTGCACAGCTTGAGACAGTTGAAGCTTGGACAAAACTCACTATTACGCTCAAAACATCAACATTTCAAATATGAGTATCTTCATTTTGGCAGAGAACCACTACATAATCAGTGAAAGATCTCATCTTGTATACTTATGTGATTATTACGCAGGTTAGAGTAGGTGAGGTTGGTGGTAACACACTGGGTTTGTATGGATGTCAGATGAGTCCTGATGGTCAGTGTATTCTAGCCCATGGATACCAAGGTGCATTTCATCTATGGCAATGTAAGAAGACAGAGGATGATAAGGTAAATATCTAACTACCCAAGGTGTAAGACGCTACGATGAAATATTACCTCCTTTGCTAATACACATACAGTAAAAAGTCTACATGGGAGTCCCACTTTTTTACTTCATGCCAAATTTATGTTTAATCTGTATGTTTTCCAATCTACTTGTAGGTATTAGACTATTTTGTTAATAATAAAACTGGTGTAAGACAGTTTCTCAAAGGTTACTGAGTTATTTTTATGGATTTGCAAATACAAAAACAACAACAAAATAATAAATGTACAGTCTTATAGCACTAAGTTTTACTGACATAAAATAACTTGACAGTTTCAACTAGATAAATTTTACAAACGATATCACATGACACTGATAACAGGATCTCTTTCAATAACTCAGTGATATCTAGATCAAATTTGAATTCGAAATTCAAAGTGATAATTTAGGCTATTAAAGCTGACAAAAGTATGAAATTGTCCAAATTTTTCAGTTTAAAGAAAACTTTCAACTTACTGTAATAAGTTACAACATTGCAGTTACAACTGTCTGTTAGAGTTTTACAATCTACGTTGTTCCCATAACGTGTACTTGAGGTACCATTGAAGCATACTGATGGTAACTTTTTCCTACTCTCTAGCTGTTGGACCATTGGTCACCGGTAGCAACAGTGAGTGGCCATTTTGACTCAGTTCAAGACATAGCCTGGGACCCAGTTAGTGGTGAATATTTAATGAGCGTTAGTTTGGACCAGACAACAAGACTACATGGCCCATGGAAGAGAGAAGGCTATAAGGTAAAAGTCAATTCTTACTCTTCAATCTTACAATAAATTTTGTCATGAGTGAAAAATTTGAACATGAGGAAAGATTATTGTTTAAATCATAGTAAACTCTCAATAGATATGTTTTAAGAGTAAGATTATTATGAAAAGTAAAAAAATGCGGTGTAGTATTCCTATTTTGAAAGTTGTTACATATTTTATTTTTGTGTTTCTTTCTTCCACAGACATCGTGGCATGAGATTGCTAGACCTCAAGTTCATGGCTATGATATGTATTGTTTAGCTATGCTTGGAAGATACACATTAGTATCAGGAGCAGATGAAAAAGTAAGGTTCAATACAGGGAGAGTTCAGAGTTCAAAGTTCATCTAATGCTATAGTTTTACAAACTGCAATATTAAGTTACAGCTTCATGACTCCTTAAGCTTATTACCTTCAGATAAATAATCATCAATATGTATTGTTCATCTAATACATATGCAAGTCTGTTAACTCCCATGAGGCAATGCTGGAACACTGCTAGGACAAGTCAATTAATGTGAAGCAACTTTCAACTTTTGTGTTTTTTGGCAATCATCATGTGAAATTCATGTGATGTAAAATCATGAAGTGACTCTCCAAAGCCCAAAGTTTATGAAAATGCCTTCATTCTGTTGAATGGAATTCCTAATTAATTCTAACTAATTAAGATGTAAATGATGTTTTTGCTGACAGGTTTTGAGAGTATTTGAAGCACCAAAGAATTTTGTACAAAATTTTGGACAACTCTGTGATGTAGACATCAAAGAAGACTTAAAGAGAAGGGTTAGTAGGAATTGTTATTGAGATTTTCAGAGTGACCTTGACATTGAAATCATGCTGAATTTGTAATTTTTTGTGCACGAAGTAAGATTTAACAATTATGATATTTCAGCATTTTCATGTAGACATGTTTTGATTTTATTATGTTGATATTAAACATACACGGTATGTAAGCTTTACTCAACTAACTTTTATTCTAACAGTTCACAGCTATACAGATACATACATAGATGTGGTTTTCTTTGTGTTCGTGAAAAACGCAATTATATGTATTCAAACATTGTAATAATAATTTGACTTTCCTATTGAATTCATTGTGTATGTTGCTTGTCTCAGTTTACAAACCGAAAAAAAAGTAATATGTTGTATGTTGCATATTTAATTACTGACATATTCATAGGAGACAG
The DNA here is from genome assembly GCF_964340395.1 of Glandiceps talaboti. NCBI lineage: Eukaryota > Metazoa > Hemichordata > Enteropneusta > Spengelidae > Glandiceps > Glandiceps talaboti. Next base: position 17,387,626 of record NC_135552.1, read on the forward strand.
AAGAGATCCCAGAAGGAGCCAGTGTTCCTGCACTGGGATTATCAAATAAAGCTATCTTCCAGGGAGATATAAATCCACAATGTGAACGAGAAATCCATCCAAAACAACAATATCCAGAGCTCTACTTCCAACCACTCCGTATGAAAGGTGAGATGATTGGTTACAGTGACTGACCTAAACAATACAATGTGATGATTTCAACCAATAGTAGACTGTCTTAGATTTCATTATGTTAAACTTGAAGAGTGTGAAATTGTACAATGTGTAGGAGTTTGAAAGTGGCGTTGCATGGGATTAGAACTTGATTTAAACCAAGGTTTTGGTATTAACACCTTTTCCCCCATCAGGCATATTAGGCAACATATCTTATTACTGTATATGTGGCAGCTTTCTGGTGTCAAGTTACATCATTCTTGTAATCTGGTTTGTGTTTGGTTTTGTTGACTTGCCAAACATGTGCTATATATCTAAGGTTCAAATGAAATTTGAAAGTTACATCAACTTTCATGTAAAATGCTTTGTAGAAGAGACTCACTAGTACTTGGTTAACATCAAAAGAGGAATTATATTATATCATGCTACTTTGTGCCATTCTGATTGGACAATAACTGTGGTAAAATCCCATTTTACCACGGCTGGTAGTGGTAAAATGGAACCCTAAACTAGCATATGAATAGTACATACAAGCTGAATGTGGAAACCAAAAGGGGGGTGTGGGGGGGGGGGGGGGGGGGGGGGGGGGGGGGAGTTGACCATTAGGAAAATATGGTGTTTAAAGCAAATAAATAAATAAACAATATGTAATATATCAAACCCAGCTAGCCAGGGGACCGTGTAGAACGGCATGAGTCCATGTTTTGTGTTCATGCAGTGTGTGTGTGGGTGACATGAACGTATCCACTCATCAAAATATGCTCATTCCCGATCTATTACCGACGATCTTTTTCTGTACGTGCGAATTCGCCTTTTCAGGCATCTAAATAACCACAGAATCACATTTAGAAGAAATAGACACATATTTTGATATAATATGATAGCAATAACCCCCGCGAAGGCGGGTATACACTCAAATTTGGTACAATTTGCTCCATATAGCACTCGCCATTCAGCTCGTGCTATATGTCGCAAATTGTACCAAAATCTTGTGTATACCCGCCTTCGGTGGGGGTTATATGTTGTAAGAGAAGACTCAATTTTCCCACTCTCTTTTATATACATGCTGAAATCACTAAAGAAGAAGATTTGAAAGAAGTTACCTTTTAAACATATACCACATAAACATACATACTTCTACAGTAGAACACAACACAACACAACACAACACAACACAACACAACACAACACATTTTACATCATACACATACATACTTGCACAACGAATCCAATCTTATTAAAATCTGGCAGTTAGTCTTTCATTTTAACCTGTTTACCTACCTCGCTTTTACTTGAATTTTTCTTTACATTCATTGTTTACATTTGTCTTTAGGGTCATTCTTTATATTTGATCAAAACCATTTTTTACAAACATCTGTGTAATGACTCTAATTATCAGTTTTAAATAAAAAATATACTCTTGATTCGTTTAATTATATGAGTTGTAATAGTGAAATAAACAAGTTTACTTTCACATAACATAGTCTTTACAACAACAACAACAACAACAACAACAACAACAAGATTAGTTAGTAGAAATGATATCAGTGTTTTTCTGATTTCAAATTCATAATGTTGAAATTCTGATATTTGTCTCATCAGAACCACCAACTGAAGAGCATTTACTGCAAAACACACTGTGGCCTGAAGTACAGAAACTGTATGGACATGGGTATGAGATATTCTGTGTAGCTACACATCCAGATGGCCATCTCATTGCATCAGCCTGCAAGGTAAGTCCAGTACGGAAACTGTATCGACATGGGTATGAGATATTCTGTGTAGCCACACATCCAGATGGCCATCTCATTGCATCAGCCTGCAAGGTAAGTCCAGTACGGAAACTGTATCAATATGGGTCTGAGATATTCTGTGTAGCCACACATCCAGATGGCCATCTTATTGCATCAGCCTGCAAGGTAAATACAAAAACTGCATGGGCCTGCACTGTATAGGTATAGGCATAGGCATAGACATGAGTATGAAAACTCTCTGTAACTTCACGTCCAGCCAGCCATCTTATAGTAGTCTGCAAGGTAAGTATCTTTGTGATAAAGATAGGGTACAAAAAATTAAAAAAACACCTTCTTTTTCTTCATGATAACAATATAACAGACAGTAAATTATCTTAGCTATGTTGACAATTGTATATTGATTCTTTGATGTAGGCCTCTAAAGCTGAATATGCAGCCATCATATTATGGGATACAAAAAGTTGGAGACAGGTGACGTCCCTGATGTCTCACTCATTGACAGTAACACAGTTAGCATTCTCACATAGTGGACAGCATCTACTGGCTGTGTCAAGGGACAGAACATGGTCATTATTCAAAGAAAGAGACTCTACTCAATCTGATGCAGGTATTGTCTTATTCATCTCTTCACAAATTACCAAGATTTAGTATCAATTTTGTCTAATGTCAAGAAAAGTTTTAAGATCATGATCTAAAGGGGAACAGCACTCCAGGAAGTAAAGGCATTTTTGTAAACTTTGGGACTATTTATCTGAAGGTAATAAGCACATAGGAGTCATGAATAGTTAACGTTCATCTAATACATATGTATGTCTTCCAACTCCCATGATGCATTGCATGATCACTGCTAAGACAGTAGATATGAAACATGTTTCAATTTGGTGTTCCTTTGCATTTACATGAAATTCATGTGATGTGAAATCATGAAATGACTCCCAAGAACTCATGAAAATGCCTTTATTTCCTGGCATGATGTTACTCTTTAAAGCCATGGTTCAGCAATTGATTTCACCATTGACTGATGACCTGAATGTTTCCAGTGATAAAGATAGAATTCAGTTATTCACATGACTTGATCTCCTAAAAAGGAAATGATTTGCCATATATGGTCATAGGTATTTGAATATTATGCAAATTACAGAACAGTTTTGATATTTCTCACCCCCAACGTTTGAAAAAGTAAGGAGTCATACAGCTTGGATTAAACATCCTTGATAAATCAAGACTGGAACGGTACAGAATGAAAAGTATATCGCAGAGAGTTTGACTGCTTTGTTTTAATGTACTTAGTGTCTCGATTCATTTTATTTAAATCCAGATCCAGCATACGCAATCATTGCATATACAGACAAGAAAACATCTGTACACAGTCGTATTATTTGGTCATGTGCTTGGTCACATGATGACAAGTACTTTGCTACTGCATCTAGAGATAAGAAGGTAAGTCTGATGATGTTCACTTAAAAAGATAACCCTTTTAAAAGATGAAGCCCTGTCCATTTATTTTTCCATCTCCAAATCAGCTTACATGCATGACGTCAGCTATACTACTATTATATGGAAAATTTCCTGTATGTGCTATTTCTGTACTTGCAATTTAACTCTATATTAGGCACAACCTTAACATAAGATAAATCAGACAATCATGGAAGTCAAATCCAAAATACCCCTGATGCAAGACATTATATCAGTAAAATATTACGAATATTACGAGTTACGAACATAGACCGTAAAATGGGAAGAGGTAGAAAAGCAAAAGAGATAAGTGCAGTGAACACTGAACATATTGTATTTCATACCATTGCTTGAAAGAAATATGCCTAAGAGAGAAGTGATTCCTTTATTTCGGTCAGTAAATATTTGAAAAAATCTTAATTAATTGATTGATTATGGTATTGCAATTGTACACAGGTTGTTGTCTGGGGTCAAAGGTCAGAAGATGGTGGTAATCCTGCATCATGTTGCCTTGGTAACTACAAAGCACTGTCATCAGCCATGGATGTAGGTGATGCAGCCACTGCTGTGGACTTTGCTCCTGTCAGGACCAGCGAGGAAAGGTATGATTTTAGATGTAATTCACTTTGACAATAGTTCATTTGTGTTTTGGAAACTTGTATAAGACAATGATTTTGTCATTATTATTATTTTCCTTCAGAAGAAAGAAGAATGTCGTAAGAATTTTGTAGGTAGCAAAGTTTCTGAATTTGAAATAAGTCTTGAATCATTACACTGTGATTTTAATGGTGAGTTTGACATTTCATTAACTAACTAGTTTTGTAGAAACGATTCTTTACTGATATATATACTGACTCTTTACAGCTCACACGTACCAGCATTCAACTCCTCAAAATATTTTTATTTGATCAATATTTTAATCTTTAATTTCAGTTATTTACTTGCTGTTGGCAAAGAATCTGGTTCAATAAGTATTTACAGCTGGAATCCCAGCCAACCAAGTCAATGGCATTCGTGTATAAACTTCAATCATATGTATCCTTTTGTTGTGATAATAGACCCTTCTAGTAAACATCGCCCTCTAGCAGTACTGTGTAGAAGTATGTATGGAAGTGGATCAAAGATGAATGTCAGTAACTATAGCAACATTTCCTGTGTAGACCTTCAAAACTTATTATTAAAATTTTCTTCAAATAGATGAGTTGATTTCTAAAGTTGAGAACATACATCTTACACAAACCCAGTAAGAGAGCCCCCACACTACCTGTTTTGGAAATATCTATTAATCTCAAAAAATGTCTCCACTTTATTGCAAGTTTTATATATTTGTTGGTACATATGTTACACTACAAGTGCCAACATCAGACCATTGACGAATGGAACCTGTTACAAACAGGGAAAGTAAACAACTGAATTGGATTAATAACACTTGGCACGGCATGTTGGAAGTACAGAGACAGGTATTACATTTCATCATTTGATAAGAACAGTTATATGGCCTCTCTACATAACAGTTCACATTGACAAACAAATGAGAAGTTCCCCTGGCATTTCTTGTACACATAAGAGGCCATAAAACTGTTCTTATCAAACCATGAAATGGAATACAATTCTGTGCTGTTCCAACCTGCTGTGTCAGGTGCTATTATCCAATTCATTTGTTTACTCTCCTTATTTGTAACAGGTTCCGGTCATCAACGATCTGATGTCTGGTCTGATGTCGATAGTTGTACCATGTTTCTTCCAATATTTCTGGAGGTGAACTAAAACTAGAATTCATGTAGTGTAAAGTGCAATGACTGGCCTTGAATCAGTAGCCACAACAAAGCTAACACCAGATAACAAGTACAATAAAAAGTAATAATGTATGTGTCAAAGTGTTTAGTAAAGCCATTCACAGGTATCTAATGTTTTGATTTATGTGTCTGTGGGTATTTCATCTCAGTCCATAGCTATTTGAATCCTTAAACTATGTTTGCTGTTTGTAAATATCACATCATAGACATATACATGCCTTTTACTGTAAAATGTTACTAGCACATTATTAGCAGCTGTTGGCTGAAATGTAGCAAACAAAGACAGGCACAAATTTTGAAGAGAGGCCAAAAATAGAATTCATGTCCTGCCACGGTTGCCAGTAAATTTTACTTTGTTTAGTCATTTTTACAGATGTCATCTTTTCAGATCAAATAATGCACATAAAAGTGAGTATTCTATGTATCTCGAATTATCAGTGATTATCAGTGCGTGCATGCATGCATGTATGTATGTATGTATATATGTATAGAAGTTTTGTTCTTGATTTTGAGTAAAAAGTAAAAACATACCAAAAATGCAAATACAAAAACTTGATAATGTGGCTAAAAAATGATTTTATGTGCGTGATTCTGAGGATAAATGTCTTGCCTAATATAATTGTATAATTAAGTGTACAGAATGATGCACTTTCCTTACATCGTAAATCAGTATTTCACACACATTGACAGTGAAGAGACTTCGATGGCGTCAATTATGTACAGGGAGGAAAGGAGAAGACAACCCAGAGTCAACAACCAGTCCATTACAGCTTGCCAGCTGTAGTGCAGATCACAGTGTTAGGATATTTAATATTGACATTGCAAAACTCTGATAGAAAAGGAAGTGACCCCAAATAACGAATTCTGTTCATACATTGTCTGAACTCTCAACTGGCTTCAAGAAAATGGAGGCACATGAGTGGTGTAACTGTCGATGGGCCAGAGACGTAGCTATCTGGCTTGGCTAGACTGTCAACTTTGTGTCAACACAGACATGCTTACATTTTGTAAAGATTCAAGGACAAAATGCTGCTGTAGCCATGTCACGGTTTTCACGTCAGTATGATCAGTCACCACGGAGACAAGAAAACAAGTCATCAAAAGTACAGATTTTGCAGTAGAGTATTTCTGGAATGAGAGAGACATTTACTGCTCTTTTGCAGCTAGTGATAGGAGTTTTATCCTCCAAAGCACATTCTATTTATGTGGACATTTGATACCTAATAATCTAATTGAAAATGTTTAGAGAAAAATGTATACGAAACAAGAATATCAGCCGATGTTGGTTGTAGTCTGTGGACTATCTGGAGACTTATAGCTACTAGTACTATTTAGAAATCCCTAGAGATGATAAACTTTGTCGACATGGAAAATATTCATATTTAAGCACAGGAAAGGTGAATCCTTTGGAAATACAGGAAAGGTGAATCCTTTGGAAACAAAGGAAAGGTGAATTAGAAACTGGTTTTCCTTGAAGGTGTTAGAATACTGTAAACCTTGATATTTTCACTACTAAAATGCTTTGCTATTTTACAGTTTTCAACTCATTCTAAAAGACAAATTTTTACTAATTACCAGACAATTGCATAGTGTTCATGTACAAGAAAGCATTTTAGTCACTTCGTATTTTTGCATTTTTGTTTTCCAGCAAAATAAGCAATAATAAGTCTTTAGCAAAAATGTCCAGGTTTACAGTATTTGTAGTCTATCCATGATAGGTGAGAATAGTCAAAATCCACATACGACTAGAGACTAGGTACTAGGTAAGAATATTCCTGTCAATTCAAGAGAATACTGGACTGGCTGCAATCAAAAAACAGTCCTGCAAAACAAGTAACCTGCTTCATGCAAATTTATGTTAATCAAGTCATATAAACTGATACATTGTGTCATAAACATTACACCTTTACATTTCAGGTGTACCCTTGACATGTCAGAAACAGGAATGATTTATAGGAGAGATGAATTCTGACAGTTTGCATATGAGCAACTGAGTAAACTTGTTTGCACATGTGAAAGTATTCAGTATTTACTCAAATACAGTGATTGGTACATGGAGCTTCATTAAATTTAACAACCCAACTTGACCCAGTCTGTCAGCTTTCTATGTATGTGTCAAACAAACGTCATTAAAAGTACTGTCAGTGTTCATGTTTCTGCTTGTGTGTTATGTACTGAGTGAATGATATTTTCTTGCAGCGATACACAATTTCCATCGAAAAAGTCGTTCTATGTCTCACCTATCATGGTGTTTCCATAGTCGAATTAACAACCATTCCATTCACAGCCTACCTGTACAGGACTATGCTATTACACCTTTTCAGCTCTACTAAATATCATTTTGATTTTTTTTTTTTCAATTTTCGCTCAACCTCCAAGCAGAATTCAAAAAAAATGTAGCTGGAATAATGTAAAACACTTGCTTGTATGTGGTACACACTTGTAGTGCTTGGGAGTTGTAAATAAAATGGAAAACTTGGTAATATATTACTTTGAGGACCAAATCATTCTGCTTGGAAAGTACCAATATATAGATGAAAAGTAAAGTCTTCTTTTAAAATTTAGATATTGATAGATCCAAAGATATTCATCATCTTGGTTTCATGATATATATAAAGGTTATTTTATCACAAGAAGTCAATTGATTCGAGATGAAATATTGGACTAGGTAACATTTCTTGTTTGTGATTCGAGATGAAATATTGGACTAGGTAACATTTCCTGCTTGTAATGTATATAATAGAGAGACAGACAGACAGACAGACAGAGAGTTTACCATGTCATCATGTAAATATGAAAAACGTAGTTTGTTGTGCCCATTTGGTATATGATCTAATATGTGTTACCATAGGAAAAACATGGTGGGAAAAAGTAAAGCAAACTTTGCATATACAAAATCTCACAGTATATGCATCTCAAACTATCCCCCAAGGTCATTGATTTTCCTTACATTTCTGATAGTAAACTTTATGGGGGGGGGGGGGGACTGTCACTAAAAAAAATATACCGGTATATATATATATACTGAGATGATACTGCAAATTTTATCGAGAGCCAACTTCCCATTACGACAACAAAAAAAGTTTATTTCCGCTTTGTGCGTCATTTTCAGCATTTTTTTATATTTTTATTTTACATACTTATTTGCCAGAAGTCGAAAAGAGAAAAAAAAAATTCATGACATTTAGTGAGGAAAGATACACCGGCAATGAAAAGTAAAAAATAATGTTGAACTCCTGGCCGGACCATAAATGTAGTTCCGTATTTAGATCCCTTTTATGTTTAACAAAAGGAAGACGACAGTGATTTCTATTTCTTAGAAATGCATGCGTCATCCTTGTTGTTTCTTGGGCTGTGTATCCTGAGATTGCTTGTCCGATATGTGCGTACCCATAATGCAACGTAGTATAGTAATTATTCAAAATGGCGACGAACCAAAGAGTTCATAAGCAGTAATTTCTCCGTCTGAAGTTTTTACAAAAAGCACGAATATTTGGTGAGTATGATAGATGCTGAAATGTGTACTGTTCACATATGATTGTTACAGGTTTTTCCTAATTTTTTATTACACTGGTTTATTTTATTCTCACAAAATATCACTTCCTTCGTAATAATTTACATGTACTGCGAGGATAGTGTAACATGGGTTTGACTCGCGTACGCTCACTTCGACTTCGAACCGACCGTGATCAAGAGCGTTTTGATGTAGCTTCTGATTTCAGTCGCATGAGTACCACGTAGACTAAGCTTACATGTAAGGGCGTTTTATGATAGCACAGCATGTCTTCCTTTATCTTTACTGGCTTTTAACGATGATTTGAGATTGATTGCTAACAAAATAATCTTGGATTCTCACTTCTGTGTTGTGATTTCGTCTACTTGTGCTTGCTGTGGACAGTGAATTATCAATACGAACTCTGCAATAGATGAAGTTTACGATGAAGACATTAAAAAAATTTAAAAAAATCATCGGCCTAAAATCATAGACTAGAGTGGTCGCGAGAACGGTTGGCACGTGTATATGTTTATACAGAGATTAAAGTTCCTTTCGCTGTATTATTGTATAGCGGTACGTAAACTTCAAAACACCTCCAGACCACAGTGTCCAAACTCAGGGGGTAGTATAATAGTCATTCGTAATTAGCACATCAATAAGAAAATCACTTGAATGACGATAACAATAGAATAACCATGAAAGATAGATTGGGGCTGATGAAGGCACAACAATAGAGTTGCAAAACAAACAATTTGAGTACCGCCGCTGAGTACAGGATGTATTTCGTAATGGTGTAGTGATACCGATCATTAGTCATGGCATAAACCACAAAAAAGGGAAACACCAACGTTCCATGATGTAAGCGAAGGAGAGTGTACATGCTACCTACTTCCGATCAGGATGTAGATATGTAACTGCATAGTTATACTCAGCTGTATCGATAAGAGCTACTTGGGTAGGAATATTTTACGTTTATTTTGCCACTTTAGTATAAAGTACACCAGAAGAGCAGTGATTTATTGCATGAGAAATGTGTAGTATGATTAGCTACCAGTTATAAATATTAAAATGATTGTTTTAGTACAAGTACAGTGGTGCTGTGAGTAAAATACAAAAGTCACATTGGAGGGTTAGGAACGCAATTGTAAAAGAAAATGTGAGACTGTTAAAAATGGCTGGAATCTGTGGTGATTTTACACCTGTGGCATAATAAATTGACTGTCATGTAGGACACGTGATTGTAAGATTACCTTTCTGTAACAAAGTTGAAGAAATGGAATACTTTAATCAAATGCACATAAATTACATTTGTTTCAAAGCATGTGTCGAATGATATCGCAGTCCTAAATTAGAAAACTTCCAATTTTTTTCAGATACACACATTGGAATAATTTGTTGTGGACATTTTTTCTATCATCTCTGTGATCAATATAATGATTTTTGTGTACCAAATTCTGAGAACCTGCACCAGCCAGCCTTTCTCATGATAAGGGAGATAGCAAACAAGCGCCTTGTTGCAGAACCAAGAATGGCCACAGTTGCCAGTCGCAGCAACCGAAATATACAAAATTTACATCTACCACAAAGGTATAGTGTGGCTCCCACAATCCCAGGACTTTCGCGTCTAAGTGTACACGATCGTTCAAACAGCGATTCCAATCTCGCTCATCGAAGTCTACAAAGCCGGTCCAGTTTAACTGTTAGTCGATATGAGTACACAGTTGGAATTGGAGACAGTCTTATTGTGTATTGGGATGTAAAAGAAGAGGTTGGAGCTAATGACTGGATAGGTCTATTTCCAATAAGTAAGTATCATGTCAATATATATGGATTATGCCTTGATAACAGCTTACTACTTCGCAATAAAGGTTGGTGCTAATGATTGGATAGGTCAATTCCTAATAAGTAAGTATCAAGTCAATATATATGGATGTGCTGTGAAAACAGCTTCCAATTTCAAAATAAAGGTTGGTGCTGACAACTGGATGGGTCTATTTCCGATGAAGTTAGTATATCAATATGCCTTGATAACAGCTTCCTATTTCACAATAAAGGTTGGTACTAACGACAGATAGGTCTATTCCCAATATTACCATGTGAATTTATTGGTATGCCTTGATAAACAGCTTCCTTTTTTCAAAATAAAGATTCTGTCCTAAGTAGTTGGTGTTGTAGTTACACAATATGATACTTAACTCCAATACACATGACTCAGCACTGTCAGGAAGGCAAGTATGCAACCTGCCACACAGGATGGATTGTTATTGATTATATAAACCTGTAGACTATTGAATGAACTTCTGTAAACCATGACCAAAAGTGCATCCAGGGAGGTGACCCAGGTTCACACATATCTCAGCAGGCTATCTGCAGGAAGGCCTTTGTAAAACTGTTTTGTGTAATTACATCTTTGTGAGAAAATATTGTCAATCAGCATAGGTACAAGTGCTAAAACAACAAATTGACAGTAACAGTAGTTTGCAATAACTTGAAATACTTACATCGTTCACTAGAGTTAGGTGAACAAATAAGGGGGGGGGGGGGTGCCAACATGGTCTGAAAGATTCAATGAAGGATAACAGTAAACTAGACCACTCTTTGATAATCAAAATATGTCCTTAAATTAATTCATTAATAAGCACACATATAGTTGCCATGGTTTAAATAACAAATAAAGTGAAGATTGCAAAACTTAAATATACTAAAAAAAATGTTACTGAAATAAAAAGGCTCTGGTCTTGAAATTCTCAACCTTTCCATCTTCCCATTACATTTAGACTTGATGAACTCCTTCAGTGAGCAGATAGTTTATTACCTACTGGGTCACAGTGTTGATGCTGATTGAAATGAAAGATTGAATTGTTTACCAAGTATGCAGTAAAGGGCAATGTCCACCGATGACATCATCAGTCAACTGTAATCTTATCCACCCACTGCACTTCTACAATGGATTCTGATATATAGAGCAAAACCATTGCATTTATGATTGTATTGAGATCATTGTAAAAGTGTTTTGTTGTGTTTATACTCCATCAACAAACTCTGCTATATTGAATATTTTCACTATACTGAATATTTTTCCATTATAAACTCTCCTTCTACAGATATGAGTGTTTATCATGAACTGATAACAGAGCTTGTCCTTGCCTCACAACATTTACTACGAAATCATACAAATTTGCTTAATAACAGCATCAGATTTGGAAGGTGGGAAACCATTGTTTGAAGCCATAAAAGCTTGTTTACTTCTAAGTATAGGAGTGCTGATCATTGTATGCTCCAGTAATTCTGATATACCATGGGCCAAGCCTATAACTAGGTTACTGACAAATTTTTGTAAAGACCCATGATTCAATGCCAGGTTCTCACTGCAATAGTGTTATCTTATCAGTGGAGACACGACGTGACCATTCAAAAGGTTCAGCATTAACTTTTTCTATAGCTCTTTGTTTTCTTCATCAAAATTTGAATCCTAATCCTACCTGGTTCTTCAAAAATGAATGTAATAATCTATAAATTTTTAAATACACAAAACCCAGCTCTGCAGATAAGCTTGAATTGACTACCATAGATGGAGTTTACAGAGTTCAGGGCCACCTTGTTTATGCAATAATATAACTGTTTCTCCCACTAACATCATTATTCTCCAGTCTTTGTATTGATTTTTGTGCGTGCATGTTATGTTGAAAACATCCATTGGGAAGAGATGAAATCTATACTCCGTACTTTGACAATAAGTCCCCATAAAAAGTATCAAAACAATGTAATACATGAAATATAAGGTTTCACTTTCTGTCAGCTTGTAGAAATACTATTGCTATCTTAAACCACTAGTTTGCTTCTCTAGTGATATGTACACACTCATCAACAGATAATGAAAAATAAATAAATAAATTACAGGTTATGAATCCCAACTTTCATGATGACAAACTACAACATGTAGTGAATTTATGGTGTAACTTGTAGTCCATAACCCTTTCATGGCTCCATACAGTTCTTTTACTAAAATTTACATAAAAGGGTAAAGGGGAACAGAATACATTCTGTGCAAAATGATTAGTTATATGTAGTCCACCTAAACCTAATCTGGATGCCAACTGTGGTCTCTATGAGTGAAGATATTAATTTTAACAATACTGTATAGTAACTACACTAACCAACACCCTGCACCTCTTTAAAAAAACACTTGCCATCTGCATAAGTCCATGTCTGGGTGATGTGAGTGCACACATGGCTGGAAAGTATTGTTTGCCAGAACATATACTGTCAAGCCAGAATGTTGGGTCAGATAGCCAAGACTAGGCTAACACTAGTCTAGAGACAAGCCGTTTGATATGAATCTGAAGATCATGTTTTTCCAAGTGATCAGATTCAAAACCTAGTGGCTAGTCTCTAAGGGATGTTCAGATGGAAACCCAGTGGCTAGTCAATCTCTAGACTAGGCTTACACATCATGGATTATTGTATCATAGCCCTGCTTGCAGATGGTGCATGCGTTTCACTCACACCGTCCTGTGAAAACCAATGTAACTCACCTATTTCAAGCGTGCCAACAAAATTCTTTCACACCTATTACAAAAGAATTACATACCCAGCAATCAAATATTAGCAATAGATCAAATACATGTATGTATTCATTTTACATCTCTTTGATGATTGTAGTCGCTGGTAAGATCACAAAAAGTGTTGAAATCGGAACTTTTCCAGTTCTAACTATAATTTGAAATGTCCCACCTTACAAATGCGACCATATTTGATTGCAACATCCAATATGACATCATATATATACGCAAGGAGAAAATCCTGAAATTACGGTTGAACTTGTGATTTCGGGATGTAGCCACGGTGACTTAATATTACTAAATAGTCGATTTGTTGCTAATATTTGACCACTGGGTGTGTTAATTCTTATTTTGTTTTTCACTAAAAGCAGGAGTTACCTGCTTTGTGTGTATATTTTTGTGAGTGTTGGACTTGACTGATATAATGATTTCCAGAAGAGTATTCTTCTTGTTGAAAAAATACCAGTGAGTGAAAGTAAATAGATGAAAAGCACCGGAAGTGTAAGATGGACACTGTTTAGCTTACATGTATACATCCTGTTTATTATAATACATGGTGTCAGCATGTAAAATGAACTAAGCTAGTTTACATGAAGCAAGCAAAGTTTGCTATACAGAAAGTACATGTGATGGGTCAGCACGTAAGTGTGCTAAGTTAGTTTACATAAAGGTTGCATGGTTCACTATAGAATTTAGAAAGTATGTGATGTCAGTAGACAATGAAGTGGTGATTACCAGATGTCTTCAACCACTTTGCTATAATTTAAACCTATTCCTAATCAGTCTGTCTTGTATTTACTTTCATATTGAACACAAACCTGCCAGTGTTGCATAGACTCAATTAAACTAACAGGGAGCTGGTAACTAGATGCCCTTGTAAATTCTTATAGATTTGTACAGTGTTGTAGAATAGCCTGTAGGTAGGGTGATAACCTCTCTGATCTGGAAATATCCAGTAAAGCATACCATACATACTGTAACACCACAGACATATAGTGAAATCATACAACTTTCAACTTTCATGTATATACTTTATGTACATATACTAGTAATGTAATGACACTATGCTTGATTATACGCCAGAGGTCCAATAGCCCAACAAAATATTTGTATTTTAGCAGTATACCGGTAAATCACAACATAACATATTATAACATACCATACATACTGTATTGTTTATTAGCTGTAGATACACCGTATGAATCTGGTGCATAGATAACCAGATATAGTAAATCATATTTAGTGTGTGCACATGTTCATAAATTATGCACAAACTGAGTGGTAAAGTCTTTACAAATGTAATTCCACTAGACTGCTGCTGATGCTACATTGCACTGAACGGAAATTTATTGCCTGTGTTGGTCATTATATTGGCAGTGCCATACCATACATACTGTACTGTCATACAACTTTGTAGGACATGTAGTCAGATAGCAAAACCATATGTAATTTAGTATTCATCACCACTTTTGGTAGACTATGTTGCATGCAAATAATTTGACATGTTTTTCAATGATTCAATTCAAATATAGCAAATGAATGTCAAATATTACTCAACAACATATATACCTTAAAGCAGTTTACAGTAAATTCACATGCAGTAATCTTGCCAAGGTTGGAAATAGTTTGTAAATCTTCCCAAACCTTCATAAATTTATGAAAAAACAAGTGATAATGGAAACACAGTTTGAAAACCCCAAAATCATGAAATTCTAGTGAAACTTGCATATTTCATATCTTTACAGTACACTATGTATTGAAACTTGAATAGAAAGCCGTGGGGAATGCAAGCACTTTTACCTGCTTTCACTCTGTTTAGCCTACTAATCATCATTTATATTTTGTGAACGTCTACACTTTTGCATATATATAAGTGGTAAAAGATTCAATTTCAGTAGCTTGCAGAATCAACAAAATGAAAATTTTTATGACCGAAGCTATTTGTACATTGCCGGAGGTTATACTGCAATACATGTTGTGGGTGAGTGTATGTGGGTTTATGCATGATACTTGACCTAAATACAGAACACTGTAATGACACATCTACACTCTCACACAGTGTGTAACTTTCTTGCATTTATAGACCCATTCTCAATGACTATCTAGGGTGATTCCCATACAGATAAAACGAATGAGTCAGAATGCTATCTAGGTCTAATGTATTGACTGTTTAAGTTCTTAGACATTAAATATTTAAAAGACTTGGACACAAAATTTAATAAATCTTTATATATATGAATTATTTATGAATTTAATATTTAGTTTGTATACCTTAGACACTTTAGTTCAATGCTACTGCAAGTCATCACTGGACCATGACTGGAAACATCCATCAATCATATACATGTACATGAATACAAACAAAACGAGTGTGATGTTTGAGAGTAATAATACACAGCAAAACACAAGTATCAGTATTTCAAAATGGAAAGAAAACAAAAACTCCAGCATGTTTGAAACAGTACTAGTGGTCAGTATTTGTCTTGTGTGCCTGCAGGTGTTTCAATGTTTTAATTTATGATCAATTATGATATTGCCCCCTTAATGTTCTGTGACACATGAACTTGAGATGGAACAGGAAGGTTACAAATTTTCATTGAAATTCACTCCCCATGATCAATATTCCTCAGTTTGTTTCAGATGTTTAAACTTTAGATTTGATTGAGAAGGACATAGCCACAGCCTTTGATGTACTTACAAGGTACAGCCAGGGACAAACAAGCATTTAAAAACAGGAAAAGTAAATAAATGAACTGGATTAATAACTCTTGCCACATAATGTTGGAACCACAAATAAGAGACTTGTATTCTATGTTATGGTTTGATCAGATCAGTTTTATGGCCACCTATATAATAGTTCAAATTCACAAACAATTTTCAAGTTCCACCAGCATTTCATGTACTCAGCCATAAAACTTTTCATATTGAACCATGAGATGTAATACAAGCCTCTGTTGTTCCAACCTGCTGTGCCAAGTGTCATTAATCCAATTCATTTATTTACTTCCAGGATTTACTTTTCCTGTTTGTAACAAGTTATGTTTGTAAATGCTTGCTTGTCACTGGTTGTAGTAAATATTGTTGTAATAGTGCAGGGTATTGTAGAGATCAAATTCCTGCAATATAAAGCATTCTAATTTAAGGAGCAATGTACAGAAATAAAGGGACATAATTTTCAATTATATCTTTTTGGAAGGCGTGTGATTCCATTTTATTTTATCATAAGTTGGAAATTCATTCTGCAGCTATTTCAGTTGTAATGAAAATATGGTAAAAGTATATTTGTTTTCTGTAGAAAACTCATAATGTCTGGATTTATGGACTTGGCGTCTGCATGTACATGTAAGGTAGTCAGAGTTAGCTACATAACACTTTAACAGCACCACAGCTACTCACACACTGATAGCATCCCTTAAACCATTTGACATGTATCTGTGAAAGGATCACTATCAGGCAAGTCTAGTTGCTACAGCGTCAGTGATAAATGGCTTCCCTTGTCGGAAACTGCTAAGCAGGCGATTCATAACATGGCCATTACCACATAATTGTATTGATGAAGAATTGGCAACAGAAGCAGAAGGATACAAAATTGAACATGACAACATGACAATGAATTTATTGTAAACTTGTCAACATTGGCAATGAATTTATAGTAAACTTGTCGACATCGACAGCACTGAAATACAATATTGATATTGAATGTCACATCACCTTCAATAAATTATCATTATCAAGGTTAACAGCTAATGGATCATATTCACAATAAAAAGGTGTGAAAAGTGATATTAGTTTTTTCATCCCTAATTGAATACAGAATGAAATATGATGCTCTTGTTAATAATGCTGTGAAATTATTAGATGTTATTCCCCAAGATTTTTCTTCATTCAGCCAAGGAAAATACAAGTGACCTAAGGGGGCCTTTGTCACTTTGAGTCGCTAGATGAGTAGTGACAACCCTTAGGTCACGAGTATTTTCTAGCTGAATGAAGAAAAAATATTGGAGAATAACATAATTATACCAGCACCAGTAAATATCAAAGAAAAATCAGGGAAAGTAATAGCAATTTTGAATGTTTTGACTCATATTTCGAACACAGCAGAACCAGTGATGTAGACACGTGTTGTTGTGACATAGATACACATTGTCATGATGTAGAATGACCAGAGTATATATTCCATACTTTTTGTTCAACTTGGCTGTGCATGGTATACATGCAATCATCACTATCTTTATCTTTGAGTGAAGATAAACAATAGATAATGGCATAATATATTTGCAATGTATGGACTCTGGTATTTCGAGCTGCAAATGCTAAATGTCAGAAAATTTTCCCCCCGGAGATTCAGACTCTGGTCACCATATTAAAAAAAAAAGGCTCCCCGAAGTCTGCAGTGGCAGCAGTAAATAGAACTATTACACACCATAATATCGCTAACTATCCCCTTATTACTCAGATGCCATGTTCTCTGGAGCTATACGAAATCCTGAAAGGGAATACTGATTATTGGTTGCAATACAATACTGTAGGCTTTGTGGATGTTTGTAGTAACTACTGTAACAGTGAAATTAGAAACCTGTGTTCCATCATACAATTTACCTGGCTTACTGCTACAGCTAGTACATAAAAAAAGAAGTGTTTTCCTTGGATTGACAGAAATGCTTCAAGGTACACTGATTGTCAAGATTAGCATTAAAAGCCATAAGTTATTCCGTAAAGCCATTATTTCAAATATTCATGCATAGTAGATGGTAGATATTAGCTCAGCTGTTGATTTAGCCTCCCAATCAATACTCTATAGACATGCACCTGAAGACATGGTAGTTGACAGGTGATATATGTATTTGAAGAAAAAAATTACAATTTCTCTCTTGAGAAAGTATGTATGCTTGTATAAAGCATAGCAATGAATTTGCTGTGAATATTTGTTGTTAATATGAAATATTTGAAAGTAAATTTTGTAAATTTGAAAATGAATATATGAAAGCAAATTTGTTATGAATATGAAATATTTTATAGTAGATTTGATGAGAATATGAAATATTGGAAAGTGGATTTCATTTGATGTGAATATGAAATATTTGAAAATGAAATAGTTGTTAATATGAAATATTTGAAAGTGAATATGATGTAAATATGAAATATTTGAAAGTGAATTTGATGTGAAAAATGAAATATTTGAAAGTGAATTTGTTGTCAATATGATAGTGGGGCTGTTGTCAAAATGAAATATTTGAAACAATGAAAGTGAATTTGCTGCCTGTGAATTCAAATATTTGAAAGCATATTTGATGTGAATATGAAATATTTGAAAGCATGTTTGTTGTGAAGATGAAATATTTTCAAAGTGAATTTGTTGTGAATATGAAATATTTGAAAATGAATAGTTGTGAATATGAAATATTTAAAAGTGAATTAGTTGTGAATATGAAATATTTGAAAGTGAATTTGTTATATGAAATAATGAATGTGAAATATATGAGCATAAATTCTTGTTGATATAACGTATGCCTTAAGTTTCATAGTAAAGTTGTTGTGAATATGAAACATATATTTGAAAAGTGAATAGGAATTGGGAGGTTTCACTTTGTAGATATCCCTGTTTATACAAGAAAATGTCAGTTTTACTTCTCTTTAGTCTTGCATACATGTATCATTTACAAAAGCAGTACAAATTACAATTCAGATTACTGCATATATATATATATATATATATATATATATATATATATATATATATATATATATATATATATATATATATATATATATATATATATATATATATATTAAATATTCATTCCCTTCTCAAATAAAAAATAACATGAAAGATGTATTTTCTGATTTAAAAAATGGAGAAGGGTTGAATTTTCAAAACAAAGTTATGAAGACAAAATCTTTTAGATTTCTTTCAAGGTTTTTCAGATGGTAAAATGTAAAGTCAAGATCTGTATCAGTATAGCCTGGAATCCATGCGAATGGGCGTTTTGAATTTTGTTACTAGCATGGAATCTATGCTGAATGGGGGTTTTGAATTTGTTATTTCCCCATCACAGGGAAATCAGAATTCAAAATCCCTATTCACCTGGATTCTAAGCTAGTATCATTCAGTAGTACTTAGTGTATACATATAGTATTACTATGAAAATCAGTTGCATATAGTACTTCTCCCTTTGTTGAATGACTACACAACTATCCACTAATGGTATATTTTAATTTTTATATGCAATACTCACAAAAATGTTCACCTAATTATTCATTGGACTAAATTTTTAAGCTATAATTTGTATTCTTTGGTCATAGTTGATGCCCATCTCAATACTTACGTGTGGATTAGGGCGATCAGAAAGCTAGATCAGAAGTGTGTCTGACTGTACTGTGTACCCTGATGAGTTTATGAGATAGAAAGGTCAAAATGTCACTGACTGCTATGTTGTTGCATGCTTGCATACTGAAATTATTGGCTTGTCTCTTGTTGACTGTAGTGTATGTTAGCTGTGTGTTAGCTAGGTCAGTGCCTCATCTTAGATGTCAAATTGTCTCTTGTCAGAAACAGTTGAAATTGTACATGAAAATGAATGCTTTCATCGATCTGTTTATCATTTCAACTCCTTATCATGTACTTTGTATAGAGATATTTACCAGCTTTAACTAATACTGACTAGCTGGATGAAAACCTTATACACTGTGAGTGTCTAATTCTAATCATAAAAAAAGTTAGTACATCCAAAACCTCAATCCTTTACATGATACAGCTTAGAGTTTTATCATACACAATGTATATACTTTTACCTACAGCTAGTACAGGCTCACATAAAAATATTTGGCAAGATATACATGGGCAAGAGTATTGGTGTGTCAAGAATATTAGCATGTTAGTGTTAGTGTGTCATGTTTTCAATGTACATGTAGATCACTATGACCTGAAGATGTTGGTTGGTGATGTGTAGTTTTCAATGTACTTGTACACAAGAACAAACATGGTTGGTGATTGACATGTACTATGTACATGTACTCTGTAAGATTGTTGTTGTGTATACTCCTGTAGGTTTAATATGGTAACAGGAGTGCAAACAACAACAAATCTTTGAGTCTAGGCATCATGTGAATTACAATTTACATGTACACATACATGTACAAGTTGGTTTGAGAGGTAGTGCAGTCCTGCTTGCAGACGGAGCAATTTAGGAGTTGATTCTGACCTTGTTTCTTTCCTTTGTATGCAGACAATGTTAGGGACTTGACAGAAATTACAGGGGCGAGCCAGTGGTTTTTTTTTTTTGGGGGGGAGGGTCACTATTTTTCATGCATGGATGAGGGGAGGGTTAACATGTATTGTGCACGAAGGTGAACGATTTCCATGCATCAAACTTTTTAAAAACACAGACCTTCTCCCTTCCACCCCCCCCCCCCCTGTAATTTCAGTCCAGTCCCTTAGAAATGACTCCTGATTTTAATACTCTGTCTGCAGCAGGACTAAGTGGTAGTATGGCCAGTCTATATAAGATTCTGTGATTTCATGTCACTTCTCACTAAATGATGGATTGTAATGTAGATAGGGTAGTGATAGTGTCATAGTTATGGTAACACATACAAGTTGGTCAAGTGATGTCCTGTAGTGTATTCATGTACTTTCCAGTGTACATGTATAAGAATATGTTATTTGTTGAATTCAAACTGTGAGCTACTTGAATTCTATTCTACCCAAAGAGAATGGAAAGAATACAGCTGGCACAAATGGACAAAGTATTTAATACATTTGTGTATTTCTATTGACCTCAGATACATTTGTACATGTAAAAATATATTACAAACAGATTTATTCTTTGTTTAGTCTATGATGAAGCCTACACTACAATTATTTATTCATGATTAGTAAATCAGCACAGACACTTTCACCTACTAGGCATCACATTACCAATTTGTCACATTTTCAATTTCAAACATGCTATCAATTTTCAGATATAGAGACACGGGTATTATTGTTCGACCGACATGCACATCCCTAAATTTCACAACTGATGAAAATTACTCATAAATTTTAAAATTGTAAATGTGTTCTCTATGTTATATCTTCAGTACATGAATACTTCTTTTTACAATTTATCAAGCCCCCAGTACATGCATTCACTGTGAACAGCTCTTCAAATGGCAAATAACAAGGATCAGATTTCTTAACTGTAAAGGTCAAAGGTTAAATGTGAAAACAAGGAAGATGAATTATTATGAAAACAAAACATTAACAATTATTAGCATAAAATATGTAAACTGTTGTTATTAAAAAAAGATAAAAAAATTATTAGCATATTACCAGGAATAGTAGTAATAATATGTCAACTTTTATTATTAATTTATATGGTATATAAGCTCAGTGAGTGAATATTATATTTCAGTGAGCTATATAAATTGTAGTCTGTAAGATGCAGACTTTCATGCCACGCTATCAGCCCATACTCACAAGAAGCCTGATAGGGCTGAACAACATGATACATGTATATCTTATAGTCTATATAAATTGAAGAAATCATCTTAGAAATATCACATTCTCGCAAACAAGAGCTGTTATTTCTTCCTCTACACTTTGAAATAAAAGGACGGCTTGTTAAGAACGGTGTTGTAAACAGGCCGTGGTTTGCGACGCGACGATGAAATATCATGAATTGTGAACACAGGATTATTTAGGATTAAACTCATATATGTGCACAGATGTTGAAGATAAATTTGTAAAATATTGTGTTACTGTGGTAGCAGCTAGCACAGTATTTTGAGTTAGGAATATTGAACAGGACATGATTTAGAGAGTTTTGTATTACAGTGATGAACCAATAGTATACATTGATACTAATGTACTTAGTATCTAGTACAGAAACATGTCTGTCTGAAGTGGTTAGAGAAAATCACAGAATGTGAACACCTATACATACGTCATCGCTCGGTAATACCATGAAATATTGTTGAAGTATTGCTCATTAAACGCTGTAGAAATACAAAATACTATATCCTCTCCAATGTCAATAAGCCATATCTGAATGAAGGGATTTTCAAACCCATTACATCATAGAAAACGATTTCCGGACACAAAACCATGTCTGAAGTTTTTTACAAACAGTAGAATAAAATATGTGTCATTTAGACAGTAAAATTAATCATTTGAAGAAAGTGTCTGTTAAAAGGACTAAAATAGCCAGTTATCGGAGAAAGTAGCCTGCGGGTCAAACAAAGTAGAAATTACAATGTATGCTGCAGATAAGATTTAAACTGCACAACTGTCAGTATAGGGTCTGAGTTCAACTTATTAACATACACTTCTTGTACTTGCCCGTATTAATAATGCATCACCAGTGTAATAATAGGCTTTTAGTCATCAGTATAGTGGCAAAGAAATCCTTTTAGTGCTATGTCACGTTTGATTATAAGGTATCCTCTCTATAGGCTATACCCAATATTAGAACTGTAATTTTCTGCTATCATGCACTGCTTTTTTTTTTCAAAAGGCATTGATTTTCTGCAGGCACTTGAACTGCATTTTCTGTGGTTTTCATTTGTTTGAAAGGATGGTTCTCTTTGATATGTGGATATAATGTAAGAATAATGGCTGCATGATTTATGTCGTAAATTGAAATAGTTACCCCAAATGATGACAATAAAGACAGTAACTGTTGGTTAGAAAATGAAGACAGTAAAAATAATATAGATTTGAAAATGAAGATAGGAAAACTGGTATAGATTTAGAAATGAAGATATTTTTTTTTAAATGGATAACCCTAGGTTAACCGCAGTGGAAGAAAACCACTGAACTGACAGAGGTACATGTAAGATAAAATGTTCCTCTTACAATTTTCCCAACTTCAAGCCAACCTCAAGAAATTCAGCCATCACAATGCAAAATTATACAAAATTACCCACACTTTCCGTATTGTGGCTAGATTTGAATTCAAAATGGCTGCCAACTTCTTATGTTACCTGTGATATAATACCGAAAATAAATATTACTGTATTATTGTAAATTATCCAACAAATTATCATGTATCTGGCAGAGGATCTTACTAAAGATTTATTGTATGTGTTATTATTGCAATGGTTGAAAGGGTGATAGTCTGTATATAAACATCAATAATGAATAAGTACAAAAAACGGCTATGAACATCCAGACAATTGTAATTTCACTCATTTATTGCAGCTTACAAATTATGTCCTTTGGATGTGGCATTTGATGTGTAAAATGTAGGTAGGTACATCAGAATTATGTACTGTGTATACATGTAGTCCAAATGATGAATTGTGTATCATAGAACATTTTCAAAACAGTTATTGCAGTTGTATAAATTATGATGTGATAAATAGTGCCTTACAAATGCAAATACATTAAAAGCATAAATGGTATAAGCAACACAGAAAACATGTACTGCGCACAGCATGCTTCTATCTCTCAATTTTTGTGGTGTAATATCCTAATCCTAAATGGTTTTCTTCTAGATAATCATACGTTCCAGCTGTGCAGTGATTCATCCAAAACAAGTCATGTATAGAAAATTAGAGTGCCGTACTTCCAATGAGTTATGTCATGGAAAATACTAAAGAGTGGAATCATTTGTTAGGGAAAGTGAGCAAAGTATACCGCTGCTGCATATTATGTGTGTAATAATACATACAATAGGCCAACTAGTACTTTAAGTAGCCTCATTCAGTTTATTGGCTGCAATAGTGGGAGATTTGAATTTCAATCAGAACTGATAAAGTTGATTGCAATGACCAATCAAGCCTTGTGGAAGTATACCTTTTGCTTGAGACCAGTGTGACATCCAGATATTTCTGTGTGATATTAAGGCCAAGAGATGTCATGGAATTTCAAATCTAGAGATCCTCCACTGAAAATAATTTGAAAACCAATGACGAGTCTCCAAGGCTACATTTGTATTTTGATGACTGAAGTAAAAAAAAATGATCAAGTTCGGCAAGACTGTTTTCTCATTCTGTAGCCAATACACAGCCAGCAAATGTAGGTAATCTGTACACATAAATGCAAGACATCAACTCACTTGCTTGTTTTTTATCATCAAAGTTTATGTCATCAATAAAATACCTCAATACATGAAAGCAATAAGCATTTGACTCATCATAAAGACTATTGCTGGATAGTACATGTACATGTTGGCTATAGCAGTTTGTCTGGAACGTCTTCCGACAATCAAATACCGACTATTTTATGTAAACTATCAATATCGTTATAACTTATAGTGCAAAGGGAATAGACAAATGTTATACCCTCATGGTCCATGCAATAATTGTGACAGAAAACAGGATCAAATTTTTGTTGTTTGATGGCTACAATCAGAATACCGTTCACTATAATAGCTCTGAATATCAAATACATGACATTTGGGTTTGCCTAACACGTTGAGTGGTTTGTCTAACAACTGAACTTACAACGATGTATGTTACTATTAAAAGGAAAACCATACAATATAGGAGAATGGACTAAACTGAGACAAATTTACAAAACCAAAGAGAAATGTGAGAGGGCATATACATGTATGGCTTCATGATATGCATATGCACTTTGGATACTCTGTATAAATCAAGATTTAAAAGGTCTGCGGGAGTGATGAATTATTATCACTGAGAATACAGCAAGGATGATATATTCGTATAATTCATGGTTTTAGAATCAAATCAGTTCATAATAGGTGCACCATCCGTAGAAAGAGTTTATAGTACATGTATAATAACTATGATATGATGGCACCATGTGATGGATGAGTCACTGCAATTTTCATAATTTCTTACAGTCACTGAAAGTCTATAGTCTACATGTAGGTGCTATTCATGGCTTCAAATCTCAAGATCTCTCTTTGAGAAGAGATTTGAAGCCACAGATAGCTACTAGACTAAACAACCAACACTCCAATACCACTGCCTACTACTGCTAGAATCAAATACTTGGTTCATTAAGTCAGTAATGTTTATACAGGAAGTCAGAAATTCATACCTGTAAGAAGCAAGCAAGGGTAGACCAATCACAGACATGCCCTTACATCACTAAATTATTCAAACCAAATATCCCTGGATCAGCCATTGATTAATGTCTATACACTGTACATACAGTGTGAAGAAAGTCTGAAATTGTGTGAGGATATTAGAAATTGGTGAGTCAAATATAAAATAGGAGACACATCAATAATGACAATTTACAAAGCAAATAATTTCTATAAATTAAAAATGACCAAATGTAAAATAGAAATGTCATAATAAATGAACCATGGTAAGAGCAACACATTCACATGTTCTGAACATTACAAATAATTCATCATTTCAGATAACAAGATAGTTTTCCTCTAGCAGTTCATGACATTTGAAATATTTGTACTTAAAAAGATTATTTCTATCAAAACTTTGAACTTTCACATTTTGCTCAAAATGAGACTCGCCTTTTAAAAAATTGTTCACAGATAGAATAATTTAGTGTATTCAAAGTGTATCATCTGTGGTATATATGATAACGCTTAACATCTCTTTTTGTTGTCTTTTCTCTCTTATAAATGTCATTTTCGGTAGTGGAAAACACTAATATTTTGTATATATTCTTGTGGCACTGAAAATATTGCAGCCATTTTGACATTAATTTTAAGTATAAGAAAATATTGCAACCATATTGATGCATCCTCTCATCAAATACATTCACTATAAATGTCCATCAGAGATTCATTATTCAAGAGACATGTAGAGTGGATAAGCCAAATGGGAATAAAGTGCTTTTATAGATCTGGGCTGTCATAATAGCGGATTGGGGATTTCCCTCACATTACAGGATTATGGTTATAAAGTAAACCTTCGCGTTGTTGTTGAAAGAAAGATTATCGATCACCATGGCAACGTACATAAAAAAAGTGATGTCTACTTTGAAATTTGTTATAAGCCTTGTATTCTAAGTTTGGTTTGGAGACGATTAATGGTATGCTTTCACAAATTGTCTCAACTTTGTAATCTAAAACTACAATGTGGGTGTGAATTTTACAACTTGCACTGTGAGGAAGTGATTGCATACATGTAGATACTGGCAATTTACATTAATGCATGGCAAACATAGGAAATGAAAATAGTCTGTTTTCCAAATTTAAATACTGATGAGGGAAGGAACACATAAATGTATACAGCTTTGCATATAATTCTATATAACATTTCAAAGAAAACTCAATAAGATATAAAAAAAACATGAAATAGACTGATGTATTTACTGTAAGCATTTCAATAAATAACACACAATGTATGTGTTGTTACTTTATAAATTGAAATCAGGAAGGATATTAATATGCAGTGCCTTTGGCTTATTGGAGGATGGGGAGGGGATGGTAGATAGGCATCATCTTTAGGCCTATCAGAGAAGAGAGAAGACGTTATGTATTGTTATAGGCCTATCAGTTAGGGAGAGGGGAATATGCATTGTTATAGCCCTATCAGTTAGGGACAAGGGGTGATATGTAAATAGGCCTTTCAGTGAGGGAGAATGGAAATGAATTGTTATAGACCTATCAGTGAGTCAGGGAGAGGGGGTTATGCATTGTTATAGACCTATCAGTGAGGGAGAGGGTGCTATGCATTGTTATAGACCTATCAGTGAAGGAGAGGGGGATATGCATAGTTATAAACCTATCAGTGAGGGAGAGGGGATATGCATTGTTATAGACCTATCTGTGAAGGAAATGGGAAATATGCATAGTTATAGACCTATCAGTGAGGGAGAGGGGATATGCATTGTTATAGACCTATCAGTGAAGGAAATGGGAGATATGCATAGTTATAGACCTATCAGTGAAGGAGAGGGGGATATGCATAGTTATAAACCTATCAGTGAGGGAGAGGGGATATGCATTGTTATAGACCTATCAGTGAAGGAAATGGGAAATATGCATTGTTATAGACCTATCAGTGAGGGAGAGGGGGATATGCATTGTTATAGAGGTATCAGTGAAGGAAATGGGAAATATGCATTGTTATAGACCTATCAGTGAGGGAGAGGGGATATGCATTGTTATAGACCTATCAGTGAAGGAAATGGGAGATATGCATAGTTATAGACCTATCAGTGAGGGAGAGGGGATATGCATTGTTATAGACCTATCAGTGAAGGAAATGGGAAATATGCATTGTTATAGACCTATCAGTGAGGGAGAGGGGGATATGCATTGTTATAGAGGTATCAGTTCGGGAGAGGGGGATATGCATCGTTATAGACTTATCAGTTAGGGAGAGGAGGTTATGCATCGTTGTACATGTTGGCCTATCAGTGAGAGTATATAGAGGCGATATGTAAATCAGTGAGGGAAAAGGGAATGATTCATCTTAAGCCTGTCAAAAAGTGGGATGAGGAGGATTATGCTTTGTTGTAGATCTATCAGTTAGGGAGAGTCAATATACACTACTAGTTTAGTGTGAGTGATTTGTTCAGAACAGATTAGTTTGATAGTGTCTTCACATTTACCCAGTATTTGCCTCTCACACATCAAACAACTCATCAGACCAAAATTATTATGTTACACAGCCACTTGAAGTATAGTACAGTACTAAATGGGTCATATGTAGACTGTCGACAGTCGCTCGTGCCTTTTTTTCCCCTACGTATTATCTAAACTTAAGCGTTGCCGCGCTCCAATCCGGCGCAATACTACTTATAATCGCTTACTGATATCGAGGGCCGAAGGCCCGAGCTTCGGCCCTCGATCTCTCAGGCCTTCAGCCCTCGATATCAGTATGCGATTATAGTAGTGTTGTGCTGGGAAACACGGAAAAAAAGGCGCAAGTGACTGTCGACAGTCTAGGTCATATGGTGTACTGACACCATAATAATAATGTATGCTATTCTTATAAACTGATAAATAATGTCTATCAAGTCTTCAGCAATTTTGATTGTAAAATATATCACATAACCATAGTAACGAGTTTCATCTTAGTCGCTTAACATATCTCTATGCCAAGTATAAAGTTATTATACAGCTCCAGATACTTGTACAATTACCATTTATGATTTCCCAGCCTGTAGACTAGTCGCCCTCCTCAAGGAAATGAAAAGATGAAAGTGATCCATCAACATGAACACAATAGCAAGCACCAGGATATGAATGCAGTGAACAAACAAATCAGTTATACAAATCACACAGTTTATTAATGGAAATAGAATCTTGTATTGTCTGACAAGTTATTGAGGCTTATGACAATTACTGAACATAAACTGGTTAATAATGCATAATACGTGCAATTATGATTGATTCTTGTGTGGGGTCAAAGGTCAAAATATAATATAACGTATTGGATTCTTATTATTAATAGTTTAACAGTGAGACTGATAGTGTGTGTAATTTGTCATTCTCGCAAACCAGAGCTGTTATTTCTTCCGCTACGCTTCGAACCAGTGGGATAGCATGTTAAGAACGGTGCCGTAAAACAGACCGTGGTTTGCGACGATGGTAATTTGCGTGCAGGGTAGGAAGAGTGATAATAAAACTGAAAAAAACTTTCATGTAAAGATTACATTATAGTATATGGGTTAGATATATAATTAGGGGTGTGAGTTCCTGAAAGTTAGTAATGAAATGAAACATAGCTTTAGAAATATGAGTGTGATTTCATGATACTGCTACTTCAGGGATTGAATGGACATCAAACACTGTATAATCTGATATCAAAAGCTGTACAAAACTTGTAAGCCAATATGCCAGTACTCTAGTTTAGATGCAATCCATGGCATCAAATCTCAAGATTCAATGCCACTGATAGCATCTAGCAGACTACCAGTACACTGGGTTACATTTGAGGTAAGAAAACAAATACATCACAAATCATTGCAGTCTACACGCTCAATAACAACACTGCACCATCTATAGATGTGAGAACAGAATCAAATTATGCATACATCATGGTCTATGGTTTAAGAAATAATCATCAGATTGTGAAAGTTTCCTGTAATTTGATCATAAGATTACTGCAATCTGTGGTTACATTTGGCATGTGACAGTTAAATAGGTCAGCATGTGAGTACAGTGAATAAATGTTGGCATACCACTGACTGAACTTTAATATCAAAGGGTAAATACTTACCCTCATACAGGTCAGACCTGCATGTAGGGCCAGTAAATTTCACCATTTTATGTAGTGATGGAGATAAATTGATGTCTGTTTAGCATGATAACTACGTGTACACTAAATTTTATGCTTTCTGATATAAAGATATTGGTGGTTATTTATAGTACACTTGACAAATACTATATTTGAACAAAACTCTGTATGACGTGATCTGATTTAGAATAGATGCAAATGAATGTCATGCATTCTAAAATTTAGACTACACTGAGTAGAGCATGTTGGTTATTTTTAGCAGCTGAGTATGACGTAGCTCACACACTTGTCTTGGTGTTACTATCTCAAGAAGCTCTGTACTGGTGTAGACAGCTACAAATATATATAGTATTAGTAACACCAAGACATGTCTCTGGGCGAGGTGCAACAGTCTCATGAAACATATGTTGGAACAAAAAGTGTATGACAATTAACTTTATTGGGATAGCAACATATTTCATGAATTCAAAATTTGTGAATTGGAAGTTATTTTTTAGATGTTTGAATACAGTTCATGTTACATGATTTACTAGTATTATAGTCTGGAAGCCAATGTTGTAATGAATCATTTCTAACCCCTATAAAGAGAGATCTTAAGATTTGAAGATTTGATGAAGATAGCACTAGACTAGTTCAATTATACTTGTCGTGATTCTGTGATATACCTCAAGCTATCCCAACCACAGTGCTGGCTTGTTTAGCTTGGCTATCCCAACCACAATGTGCTGGCTTGGTTAGCTTGGCTATCCCAACCACAGTGCTGGCTTGGTTAAGCTTGGCTATCCCAACCACAATGTGCTGGCTTGGTTAGCTTGGCTATCCCAACCACTGTGCTGGCTTGTTTAGCTTGGCTATCCCAACCACTGTGCTGGCTTGTTTAGCTTGGCTATCCCAACCACAATGTGCTGGCTTGGTTAGCTTGGCTATCCCAACCACAGTGCTGGCTTGGTTAAGCTTGGCTATCCCAACCACTGTGCTGGCTTGTTTAGCTTGGCTATCCCAACCACTGTGCTGGCTTGTTTAGCTTGGCTATCCCAACCAATGAGCTGGCTTGGTTAGCTTGGCTATCCCAACCACTGTGCTGGCTTGTTTAGCTTGGCTATCCCAACCAATGAGCTGGCTTGGTTAGCTTGGCTATCCCAACCACTGTGCTGGCTTGTTTAGCTTGGCTATCCCAACCACTGTGCTGGCTTGTTTAGCTTGGCTATCCCAACCACAATGTGCTGGCTTGGTTAGCTTGGCTATCCCAACCACAGTGCTGGCTTGGTTAAGCTTGGCTATCCCAACCACTGTGCTGGCTTGTTTAGCTTGGCTATCCCAACCACTGTGCTGGCTTGTTTAGCTTGGCTATCCCAACCAATGAGCTGGCTTGGTTAGCTTGGCTATCCCAACCACTGTGCTGGCTTGTTTAGCTTGGCTATCCCAACCAATGAGCTGGCTTGGTTAGCTTGGCTATCCCAACCACTGTGCTGGCTTGTTTAGCTTGGCTATTCCAACCACTGTGCTGGCTTGGTTATCTTGGCTATTCCAGCCAATGTGCTGGCTTGGTTAGCTTGGCTATCCCAACCACTGTGCTGGCTTGTTTAGCTTGGCTATCCCAACCAATGTGCTGGCTTGGTTAGCTTGGCTATCCCAACCACTGTGCTGGCTTGTGTAGCTTGGCTATTCCAACCACTGTGCTGGCTTGGTTATCTTGGCTATTCCAGCCAATGTGCTGGCTTGGTTAGCTTGGCTATTCCAGCCACTGTGCACTGCTGGCTTTCTTAGCTTGAGATAGTCATAAAACTATGACTTATCTTAGCTAGAGCAGATTAGGATAGTTGCTGCAAATTTCATGACTTCAAATTTAAAAGGTGGGAGTTAATATAACAGTTTGTGTGCCAGTCTTGCTACCTGTAGACTTTAAGGACTGATGCTACACTATTTCAGCTAGCCTACATGTAGACTTGAAGGACTGATGCTACACTCTTTCAGCTGTCGTAACTGCCATTTTGATTTTTTTTTTAATTTTTGCTCGTCCATGCTAAAATTCAAAAACTCAAAATGGCAGTATCTAGTATGATAGCTGA
Organism: Glandiceps talaboti; assembly: GCF_964340395.1. Lineage (NCBI taxonomy): Eukaryota > Metazoa > Hemichordata > Enteropneusta > Spengelidae > Glandiceps > Glandiceps talaboti. The sequence continues at coordinate 17,419,021 of NC_135552.1, forward strand.
AATAGTATATTATCATTAGTCCTTCAAGTCTACAGGTAGGCTAGTGCCAATCACAATGATGGAATTAAATTTCTATGTGACAAGATAAGAAAATTGTAATATATGACAATTTTTTAAAAATTTAGAAATTGATACTTATTTTGTGTTTAAAATAAGATGATAACGTAGTACTAATATGGATTACCTTGGTATGAGTCATAATTTAGCAGAAATTATAAATTTTCAGATGCTGTTTTAAATTGACAATGTTGTGCAAACGTACATGAATGATGAAGTTGCATGTTGCATGTATGATGATGTGGGTGTTTGTGAATGAAATCTGTAACTACTGTAATATAATAAATATTAGAATTCAGAAATTAGTGTTTATTTTAGTTGTGAGTTATATCATGATGAAGATTGTGTTATGACAGGTCTATGTGGCCAGATAAGAATAGCCACGATGAATTTTATGAATTCACCAGTCTATTGAGATATCAATGGTATTAAAAGTAGCTATTTTTAACAGCGTACCATGGAGTTTATTCAGTCACAGGGGTAGGATTTATTTGACACATCAATTGCTAGTTTAATAAACAGTAAAGTAATGTGGTGGATTGCATGTCTTGCTTGCTGTCTGGAACTGTGACCTTTGCCCTTTTGAAGTGTTTGCATCATTTCGAAAGTGCAAGCTGAGTGAGGGCTCCCTTCACCTTGGCTATTAGTATTAGCCATGCCTTTCTACTAGTATTTCCTACTCCACAATATGTGATTTATGAATTTGTGTAAAAAGACAGAGAAAATAAATCAAGTTTATTGATTACTATAGTAACTCTTCTCCTGTATTACCTGTGTGATATTCTGTCATTTTTCCCCAGTATGGAACACAGTAAAAACTGACAACTCTGAAATACATTACTGAATACATATTTGCTTCTGGCAATCCAATGTTGGCTGCCCTAGATTCCTATATATTCAATCTCAGCTAGTAAGAGATCTTATAACTATGTCTTATGAATGGTAATAAGATTTTACTCATTAGGTAAACTGCATAAAAACATGCCCCAGGCCTACTAAAAACTAGTGTATTTTCCAAGCTGTGGCCTTGTTTTAATGAAACACATTACCCTTCTATGGTTGCATGGCAATGGACTTTTATCATCTATACAGCCTTGTAACGTGAAACTCTTTGAGTAGTGGTCTAATTTGATAATCTGAATCATATAGAAAACTAAATCTATTAGGTTGGTTTCACGTCAGAGTCCATTGCTGTTTCAATTTATCACTATACTCTAGGTGAATAGTGTTTACTATGAGTGTACACCTGCCAATCTAAAGCAACGTACTAGATAAAGTTGAGATGTGATGATTGCAACTTGAACTATCTAGTATGAATTCAAAACATTTGTGAAGACATACATTGTAAATTTCATCAATTTGTTCTTTTACTGTAATTATCAGTATTAAAAAACTATCAAATAATTACTGAAATTAATATACTTAAAAAGAAAGCAATTTGAATAGTGGTTTTCAAATGATGAAGATGTTGATTTACCATTCATGTAGTGTTTACTACAAGTAATACACATCTTATACATATACTTACAATGTGAGCCCTTGTGTATTCTATATATTGCACTCACTGGACTAAACTGCTTTGCGTACAGTTTGAATATGGACCAACATTGACTAGGGTTGTCCACTTTACCAGATTGTTCAGATTGTTCTGATAATTGACCTATGCATACATGAAGCCAATCAGGCTTGCCTGAAAATGAAGGGATAAATATACATGTACTGCATATGGGGAGTGGGGGTGGAGGGTGGGATACAAGAAATAAAGATAAAATGCAAACTTGAAATACTTGAAAAGCCTGGTGCTTGAATCCCATGTTCTCCTGTCAGTAGAGCTATAATGTTTAGATGAGATCACTCGTTTGTTCCGCACCAACTTTTTCTTTAGCCTTGTGAGACAACCCAACAGTTTAATCCAAATTCACCATGGGCCATTAACAATTACTCAATAAACTTCAATATGGCCACCAAGATCAATTGACCAATCACAAGACTTGTATTTCCCCCATCAGAATTCATCATATTTTATCAAAGGAAATCATTCGTATAGTAATGCTGTCACATGGACATCACAAGGCCAATATTTTCCCCACCAGAATTCATCACATTTTATCATAGGAAATCATTGGTATAAATTTTCATGCTGTCACACCAAGGTCAATTGACCAATCAGAAGGCCAGTATTGTCCTCACCAGAATTCATTGGCCTAGGGACGTTGTGACTGAAAAGTTGCATTTTAACTTTACAACTTTGTAATGTTGCTTCTGACATTCAAAGCAAGACAGAACAAACATTTATACTTGAGTAGACTGTCGACAGTCATTCGTGCCTTTTTTGCTACTTTTCATCTAAAACAAAGTCGTCACCTCGCTCCGTAGCACTGAATACTTATGCGTACTGATAGGAACTGCAATTGCCGAAGATTGCCGAAGGCACGAACTGTGAGTGCCGAAGGCTCATGCCGCCAGCACTCGCTGATTAGTATGCGGTTATAGTATTGCTCTGGATCGGAGCGAGGCAATGACTTTAGTTTTAGATAAAACGTAGCAAAAAAGGCACAAACGACTGTCGACAGTCTAATACTTGAGTTTCTGTACAAAATACTACAGACCAGTCTGTTTGTCCTTAAGAGCTCCCTATTTCTAATTTATATTCATAATCAATATATTTCTATTCATCAAACATTTATGGATGTCTCCTTGAAAAACAAAACACTGGTAAGTGTACATGTCGTGTTGATTATTGTCATTACCAACATTGCATGAAGCACTCAAGTTATAAATGTTTGCATGTAATAGAGTTTTAGTTTCTCAGTATCAAGGTGTCATCTATATATGGGAAGAAGGAAGCATCATGTGGAGTTAATGAGATGACGTTGTCCAGTTGCCTCTGATGTTAACCAACTATGTTGTACTCTGTATAGTCACTTGGTTCTCACAACTTTGAAAGTTGGTGTGAGCTACATCTAGCAAAAAGGTTGCATTGTGTGGGATTTATGTTATCAGTGTCTTGTCGAACTGATAGTAAGTGACTTTCCTAAATAGGTTGGTGTTGAAGGTCTGGACATACATGTACATATCAGCTTAAACATTCACAGGAATTGTGTTATTTGCTGTAGACAGTGACTATTTTATTTCCTTCGTGAGCGACTACATAGTGTTGTGTGTATACACATGTTGCTGGTTTTCAACGGATAAGAAATGTAAGTGAACATCAGGAATCTTCTGTCAGTACCAGGACGTGTGTTGGCCAGTCTGTGTATGGACTCCTGACTTTAAGCCTGTCTAAGCGTGCAGCTGTTATCTATATATTGTCTGTGTCACTCTTTGTATTTGAGAATGTGTATGGCGATGGGATACAGTAATAGTTTTGCAGAGAGCATGCAACAGCTGGAAATTATTGAACTACAACAAGACAACCAACAACATAGAAGTATGGTAAATTTGAGTCCTTGCCAACATTTAGATCAAGGTAAAATTCATTTGAAATACTCTCTGACTGCCTTACTGGTTGACTCCCCAATAACCCCGCTGACTGCTACATGTACTCTTGTTGTTTCTCCTATCTAGCTATCTCTCACTTTCTCAACCTCTTTTTATGAATTTCTCATTTCCACCTTATCACTATCAGTCACTGTTCAGTGCTGTATATCACCCTGACACCCTTTCTTTCAAGGTGGTTGTACAACACTGTTCTATCACTGTGTGATTATTACCGTCTTTCACTTCTTCACCACGACTACCTTTCTCTCTTTGTCCTGCTTCTCTGTGTGCTTGCCTGTGTCTGTCTGTCTTCTGTCTGTATGTCTGTCTGTCTGTCTGTCTGCCTGTCTGTGTGACTGTCTCTCTGTCTCTTTCCTGTTCACCTTCTCCTTCTTTCTTTACACTACTTGACACATAGTTTCTTTATCTAGTTTAAATGTTCCTTTCCTTCAAGGAGAAAGCTGGTGATTTTAATATCTAACACTTACTATTATTTACTATTAACAGATATGTTTCCATTCCTGATTCACATATGAACTTTAACAAAGATGATAAGTTTATCAACAATGAAAAAGAAACTTTTGTCACACATGGCACTGATTCTCTAGGAAATTTTGCAGACATAACTGGCTTGCATCAGTCACATCCTTACAAGCTTTTATACAACTAAATTGAGGAGTAAAATGATGACTCCTGTAGACCTCGGAACCAGCTGTTTCTATTCTATCAGTTGCCTTCAATGGCAGACATGAAACCTTCAGTTTAAATTTAGAAATGGTTTTAGAAGAACTCTCTAATTACTATAGAATGCCCAGGGATATTTGGATGGTTCATGTGGTGATAATGATGTCAGATACAGCCTTGGGGTTTATTTTGAATCATTTACTGTGGATTGTTTATTTGTCAAAGATATTAAACTGTAATGTTAATAGCTGTCAACACTTTAGGTGATAGAAAAATAAAGAACAAATTAGGAGATGTCTCAGATTATCACTTGAGGTTTGCAGGCATTTAGTGTTTTCAGTAAAGTGGCCATATGGATGAGGATTGTGTATTTTGGATTTTTAATTTATAAAACACCTTTATCATGGCTTCCTACTTGAATATTCAAAGTGAAACAACATATGCCAAATTCTTGTTTGTATCTCAATAAATTACAAAAGATTAATAAATGTGTAAAAATTTTGTTATTGTAAGTACGATAACAAACTTTTTAACACATTTTTTTATCTTTTTACAATGTAATGACTTACAAACACAGACTTGGTCAATGTTGTTTCCATTGAATTTCCAAGTAGAAAGTCATGATACAATTGTTTTATAAATCAAAATTCCAAAATAAATACCAATAAAGACCAAAACCACCATCCCTTTATTTCAACAAAATTCATCAATATTTTTCTACATGGTGATTTACTTACAAGAACTATGGTAGTATTACGATAATTTCTGTTTAACAGTTGTCACAAAAGTTTGGGGTAACAATACAGTCATCAAATTTTTGGCATCTGAAGATCAATACATCACACATTTTATTAACATGAGCACCCTACCCCCAAGCAAAATCTAAATTATCACCTTCAGAATGTCAAAGTTAAAACATACTGTAACTACATGTACTTCTCACTTATTCTGCACTGTGTTTGCTGGCATGTATTACCAGCTGTTCAGACATATATTGATAGAGATAGTTACATTGACAAATCAATTATTGGTGAAATAACTGTTGTAGACCATCCCTGGGTATACAGCAGCTTCTTGAGACATGTAATACTACACAGACAAGTCTCTTTGCTACTGTTCACCATGTATCAGTGTCTGTCAAAAAACTACAAAGAAAAATAGCAATGGCATGATGAAACAAAAAAGTTGTAAAATTATTTTATTTCCATCTACACTTCTTCAAAAGGCATCAGATAACCCTTGCCTACATTGAAACTATGAAATGACATTATTTCAAATTTAATAATTGGAAAAGTAAATATCCTCTACTGCACTAAATTATTTAGATATCCTCATGCATACATGAAATATTAATATATTTACCTATATAGCATCCTTTCAATGTCACAAATGTATCCTTTATGATCTCATCTGGACATGGTGGTGATTTTATAGCTTCCCTTTTATAGACTATCAAGTGAAATAAAAATTGCCTTGTAAGCTTTCCTTAATTAAAATACAGTTATCTTGTTTGCTTCTTCAGGCAATGTATTAACACTGGTAATTAATTTGTTACACTGAAGTGTAAGAAAAATGTTGCCCATTCTTTCAATTCTAAAGGAAAGAATAACATTTAATCAGAGTCATGACAATGTACACACTAAGTGTACAGGTATATCACTTCCAAAAGAGTCGTAGTACACTAAACATACAGCTATATCGTTTCCAAAAGAGTTGTAGTACACTAAACATACATGTATATCACTTCCAAAAGTCGTAGTACACTAAACATACAGGTATATCGCTTCAAAAAGAGTTGTAGTACACTAAACATACAGGTATATCGCTTCAAAAAGAGTTGTAGTACACTAAACATACAGGTAGGTATATCGCTTCAAAAAGAGTCGTAGTACACTAAACATACAGGTATATCGCTTCAAAAAGAGTTGTAGTACACTAAACACACTGATACAGGTATATCACTTCCAAAAGTCGTAGTACACTAAACATACAGGTATATCACTTCCAAAAGTTGTAGTACACTAAACATACAGGTATATCACTTCTAAAAGAGTCGTAGTACACTGAACATACATGTATATCACTTCCAAAAGTCGTAGTACACTAAACATACATGTATATCACTTCCAAAAGTCGTAGTACACTAAACATACAGGTATATCACTTCTAAAAGAGTCGTAGTACACTAAACATACATGTATATCACTTCCAAAAGTCGTAATACACTAAACATACATGTATATCACTTCCAAAAGTCGTAGTACACTAAACATACATGTATATCACTTCTAAAAGAGTCGTAGTACACTCTAACATACATGTATATCACTTCCAAAAGTCGTAGTACACTAAACATACATGTATATCGTTTCCAAAAGAGTTGTAGTACACTAAACATACATGTTGTATATCGTTTCCAAACGAGTTGTAGTACACTAAACATACAGGTATATAATTTCCAGAGTCATACTTTTTCCATGGGAATATCTGATGAGATTATAAAACTACAAAGAACATGTGATGTGATACATATCAAAGCAGTGAGGATGTTGATAACTGGTGTATATTGATACGCTTGGTTTATATTAAGTTCACTATGATAAATTGAATTGAGTTGATAGTACCTGTATTAACAAAGAGTAACTTGATCCAATACCTGTTACTTAATGTGATAACATCTTGATTAAAATCATGGATGACATCGTCTTTTACATCTATGGTATAGAATGTAAAGATTGTTTCAATTGCTGGAGATTATCAACATGTAGTCAAGTATGAATATGTTTCTCATCTTCTTTATCTTTGTGCTCCCTAAAGACAACTCGATCAGATCTTCTTCCTACATCCACATCCTAAAGACACCATTTGTCACTAAGAAGCTCAGCAAGCATTCCTTTTCTTGCACTGCTCCTTCAATTTGGCACAGTCTTCCACATGGTCTTCATCACTCTCACTCTAAGTCTTCCTTCCGCTCTGCCCTTAAAACTTACATATTTCAATCGTGACTCTCACTCACTCACTTACACACTTCTTGCTACATCCTTCCATGTTTTCAAATTCTTTCTGTTTCCTTTTCACTAAGAAGCTCGGCAAGCGTTCCTTTTCTTGCACTGCTCCTTCAATTTGGAACAGTCTTCCACATGGTCTTCATCACTCTCACTCTAAGTCTTCCTTCCACTCTGCCCTGAAAACTTACCTATTTCAATCATAACTCTCACTCACTTACTTACACACTTCTTGCTACATCCTTCCATGTTTTCAAATTCTTCATGTTTCCTTTTCATTTTGTTAGTACATTTTGTAGTTCTGTGTCTGCACCTGGAGCCCTTCGGAGAACAGGCACATTATGAATTCACTTTATTATTATTACTGTAAATATGTCATCAGAAAAAAAATACAAGTACAAGTACATACACTAGTGTTTTTTGGTCTGTTTTTTTATTCAGATGTACATTTATCTATTACAAATTACAATCTATATCATTAAACATTGACCAAACTTATAGTTATACTGGCTAACACAGTTTCCTTTATTTCAGTATAACGTAGACATGTTGATCACGATAACAAAATGATACATGTATTACTGTTTGAGGCAAAACCCGTGCCTATATACGTACTTCTATTTTGAGCTGTTTGTTAAGATAGTATTTCTCAGCCATATACGTGTACCTTCAGGCTTTGAAAAGATATGCTTCATACTGGCACTTTCATTAAAAAAGAATCATTATCTCGGAGTATCATCCCTAAAGGAATCAGAGATATTTCTAGTATCGAAACCTTAAAAGTCAGTGCATTTTTCTTTAGGACAGAAGTCTTCTCATTTTGGGGGGATTTATGTAGCTGAAAAATAAGAGCTATTGCTGTATTGCACTAACCTTACAAGAATCATCATATATTTGTATGGTCCTAGAATTCATAATATAACTCTCACATACACCATCATATATTTGTTTGGTCCTAGAATTCTTAATATCACTCTCACGTATACACCATCATCATATATTTGTATGGTCCTAGAATTCCTAATATCACTCTCACATACACCATCATCATATATTTGTATTGTCCTAGAATTCCTAATATCACTCTCACATACACCATCATCATATATTTGTATTGTCCTAGAATTCCTAATATCACTCTCACATACACCATCATCATATATTTGTATGGTCCTAGAATTCCTAATATCACTCTCACATACACCATCATCATATATTTGTATGGTCCTAGAATTCTTAATATCACTCTCACATATACACCATCATCATATATTTGTATGGTCCTAGAATTCTTGATATCACTCTCACATACACCAGCTTATACCTTATATATGATGTGCAAATTACAGTACTTGCAGTGATTTCTTTGCCAGGATAATTCTTTGCTACGGCAGTTATAAGCTTCTTACATAATGATATTCTATGAGTAATGGATGTCAGTAATTTGTTACACATGATTTAAGATAGCTTAAAAGGTCAATGCATAGATATTTATATATATAGTGCTAAGTCCTACCTATATCTAGATTTCTTTGGCCCCAGACATTTGATCTGATGTTTGCCTGAATGGAATCCATACTGTCCAGGTCTACATCAGTATTATACACTTTCAACACTGGCTATGTCTAAGTACATTTATGTAAATGTGTAGCTTTAGATCCATGTTCTATCAAAGACATTTGACAGTAAGTAGTAGTGTAGAACAGGACATTATAGAATTCAGAATACAGTCAGGCCCATATGATGTGTGACACGTGATATAAAGCCCTTTCACCAAAGAACAGGATATAGAATGGAATTTCCAGGGTACAGTGTGTGCTAATCCTTGCTAATTAAGGATATTTTATTACATGTATTTAGAACTGGATAGAATAGATTTTCCAGGTTACTCAGCGTGTGAATCAATAACATATTTACAGACATTTCGCTACTAGAACATGACTGCATGGATTCCAGGTTATAGCTACATGTTGTTGTATGCATCATGTATCGATGGTACTCACATCTTTACTTCGCAGTTTAAATAGATATATAAAAGATATAAAAGTTTTGTACGACATAGACTTTGGTACTGTGGCTGTGGTAGTACAAAGTATACTGTGGTTTCTTAGTTCAAGAACATTCCTTGTATCTCAATGCCTGTACAAATGTTGAGTTCCTACCTTTGTACCAGACAGTGATATTCTGATATTAGCAATCTATGCATTGTACACAATTCCAGACTGCGATAATGGTTAAAACTAAATTCCTGTATTGTATTGGTTTCTATGCCTCCAATTCCTACCTGTGTCTGATATAGGGGGGGGGGGGGGGGGGGGGGGATGTAATGTTAGCTCTGTTTAATAGCTCTATCTAGTTTATTCTGCACTTCATTGAGGACCTCATGATAGACCATCATTCTCCATTTATTTGTGGTATTACAAAGACATGTATAGCCCTGATCTTTTCTCTCAGACTAATTTCTGCAAATGGTGGCTAGCAGAGACTACACATTTTAATGCTGATATTGGTCAATGAATACTCTACATCTGAGTGCAGTGCTGACTCAGAATCTCAGCATGATACAGAATGAATATCAAAGTTATTAACCACGTATATAATTTTTCCTAATTCTTTTCATTAGTTTTAAAAACTCATTTCACTTGATTAATTATGTTTGTTGTATTTAAAACAATATATATATAAAAAAATAAGATTAGCTGATACACTCCAGTCATAGCTAGTGAAATGAGCATAACTTTGAGATTATAAATTACTGACTACATATTTGTGGTTCGAGACTATGTGAATCAGTGTGGAGAGATTTAACTATTAAAAAAGCATATCACCATCACGTTTGAATGAGTTTCAATAGACTTTCAGTATCAACTATCATAATCATCAACTAAACTCTAAGAGGTAATTCAAGTAAACCACTTGCAAATTGGCTGTTATAATTTGACAGTGATCAAGTGATTGATGAAACTATATAAGTGTCACTCTGTAGAGTACATTTATATAGTTTAAATTGACACTGCTTGCCTCCTTATGTACTCAAGTACTAAAAACACACCAGCAATCAAAATGAGTTATTACTACAAATTACTGTTTAGTGTATTTCACTGTAGGTATTTTATCATAGTGTCATTCCTATGTAGGTGTTGCTGTAAAACTTTAGATATTTTCACTACTACAAAACTTTGCGATTTTACAATCTTCAGCAAGTTCTCAAACTTCCAAAGAGCAATTTCCTCTAATTACCAGACTGGTTATATTGTGTTCATGTGCAAGAAGGCATTTTAGTCAGTACTTATTTATGTGTTTGTGTTGTCCAGCGGAATTAACGAGGATACGTCTTTAGCGAAAATTTCCACATTTACAGTATTATAATCAGTATGGTGTTTGGGTAAGTCTTGTAATATATGCCTGAAACACTTTCAAGTATAAGTTTAAGTGACTCATGATGAAAAGTCTTCCATAGGTTGACATGGACTTTTATCATGTTTGATTAAAATGGTCGTCATGGCAATTGTGAATTTTCAAGATAATTTGCCACTGGGGATATTGATTGTTCTGTTAATGTTCCAGCTGATCTTGCAGGTATATTGTATAAAAAGAATATCTAGCTAGTCATAGTTTTCAGCCAAGTTATCTCTTGTTAGATTCTTTGCAGAATATTTGTTGAGATAAGCAGTAATGTGCTGTCATAGTTCATTCTGTAAAAATGATATATATGTCTTGAAACCATGTTATGTATTGTCATTTTCACATCACTAAATGCGAAAGTATCTTGATACATACATTACCATAGTTGAGACGTTGTAAAATTATGTAGAAGAATCCTGCCTGTCATACCCAGCTACATCTACATCATACATGTACATTTATAGCCACTCACCCAAAGTTGATGTGTGGATCCTACAGATAGGCATAACACCCTGTATAGCCCCACACTGATACTTTTATATGTACATAAACCTAGCCTGGAGTCCATGTGGATGGGATTTTGAATTCATTATTTCCCAAAATCAAAATCCCCAATCGCCTCTATTCTAGGCTTACATGAACCACACAAATTTAGCTGAGCAAGAGTTACACATTGTTGACTTTCAATTTAACTAATGCATTGGACTTGTCCAAAGATGAGCGCTATCATGCTATCTTGTGTGATTCCATAGTAATTATAGAATGGTGAAGTAAAATCTTGTGCTTAAGGCACCATATGCACGTACATGTATCCCTTATCAGATTTGTAGAGATGGTTTCATTAACTACATGTACAAAGAAAAGCAGGTACATGTATATACTAGAACACCTCAGGGAGACAAATAAGTACCCCAACTTCATGGTCATGGTCAAGTGAGATAACCAAGGCTTTTCCAAGACTAATGAAAATATTTGTGTGTCAGACTATATGATAAATCTGAGTTGTAAGTCCAGTATGATATACTATATGTGGTGTGGGCTACTTTGTATGTCTCATTATACTATGCACAAGCCAAGTTGAAGAAAAATATATGGAATTTATACCCTGGTCGATCTACGTCACGACAACACACATCTATGTCAAGACAATGTGTGTCGGCGTCACTAGTTCTGCTGCATTCAAAATCAGTCAAAACATACAAAATTACCATTACTTTCCCCCCGATTTTTCTTTGATATTACTGGTGCTGGTAAAATTATGTTATTTTTCCAATATTTTCCTTCATTCAGTTGGAAAATACTCATGACCTGAGGGCTTTGTCGCTACTCGTCTAGCGACTCGTGACAAAGTCCCCTTAGGTCATAACTACATTTTGTATTTTCATATTTTCCTTGAGAAAAGTACTGGGGAATAACATCTAATCACCTACTACAGTAATGTGGACTAATTTCACTGTACCTATCCATCTACTATAATGACATTGTTGTATTCCTGCCTACAGTAATGATTTATATTCTGTTGTGGTCATAAACTCACTTTAATACATTATAACAACTAGCTCTTATAATTTTATTGGACAATATATATCACTTCTTGTTTACCTTGAAAATGTTGCCAGGCAAGGTCATGGACACTTACAATTAGATCTAATTACATTAATTTAACACTTGCAGGCATGGGTCATGTTCACATTTGTTTAATGATATAAAATGTTTTATATGGTATAGCATATAAACATGTCATCTATCTGTTATTGGAAAATATATTATTATATCACTTGTTTACCCTTGGCAAGTTGAAATTAATCTAATTTATTTTTTGTGAGAATGTTATGGACAGACATTACAACAACTATTAATTTAAGTATTGTAGGTAGAGATAATATTAAGTGTTTAATATGGGTGTAGAAATATGTCATCTAAAGTCTTGTAAATACAAAACTGTTCATATTAGATTTGTTAAGAAATGAGGTACATGTATGTAGGCTTTGAAAAAAGTGCCAAATAGTTAGAGAGTAGCCAATACAAAACTAGTCCGTCTTCAGCCACTTAGAACTATATTTAGTAGTTCTGTGGTGTTCTGTTTGCAAGGAGTATCAAAATACCTACATTGTAATTACTAAAATGGGAAGAAATGACTTGAAGGGTTACTTTTATATTTGATAAATCCAACATCCATCTATAAAACATGATATCCAATTCTATACCATTACTTTTCTGTCTTCAACAAAAATGATTTAAAAATATCGAACAGGGGTTGTACTTGTACTTGTAAAGGGGTGACAATCCTACTGATAGAGATTGGGAGATCTGGAAATATTTTAGATAAAATACCGGATATCACTTGTACATTGCAAGTACAGAAAATGGGAAATAGAATGCAGACGTCAGCTGTTAAACAGACTTAAAGGATTGATTTACACTGGTTTATATTTCTTTTATTGTGTATGTCAATGAATTCTATTTTTCATATTTCACACTTTATAAAAAATATATTGATATTAACCCTTTGGGTGACATTGTACTTTTAGTGTGTTGATTACGTAGAATTACCAGAAAGTTGGTAAACGGTGAACAGCACCATAGTGGATGGAATGAAATAAATAATAGACAACTGATTCTGAAACCAAAAATGGATCATTTCAGTGGCATGGGTGAAGGAGAAACTAACAAATATTTTTCTATTGCCACACTTTTAAGTTTTGCTTCCCATATTGCTTACATACCTTTGGGTAATAAAAACATGTTAATCTCAAAAATCACTTTCAATCATGCTGTTTTACCCTGAAATATTCAAAACTTTACCATACATGTGCATCTACATGTAGCTGCTATTTAGAGGATATTTCATTTTCTGTATGCTATAAACAATGAAACAACAAAAAACATCCTTGAAGTGTTAATAGAAATCACTTCAAAATATTAAATATTGAAATTATGTGGTTGTATAAAATACAAGGGATGTAGAAATTCCATTAGCCAAATGGGGTATATGTTTCTATAAATATGTAGAAATGGAAACCATGGTAACACTATAGGAAATATGGTGAAAGAAGACATACAAATGTATTCATTTTCAGGATTGTACATTGAAAAAATGATATTTGATTGATTGTGCCATGTACTTGTTGTGTGTGTTTATTTATAAGACATTGCCAATAGAATCCATTAAATTTTCTGTCTTGTCTTACATGACTATCTCATTTTGCAAGTTGTCAAGGAAAGGAGGGGTTCAATAATGCAGCAATCTTTACCAGCCTAGAGACTTGGTTATCTGGTTCAACGACATCATCAAACCAGATAGCCAAGTATCATGTGTGTCGTAGTCTAGTTCCTATACTGTACGGTATCAGTACAATTTACACCTCCACCCATAGTCTAGCCCCCTGGTATCGTTACCATTTACACCTCCACTCACAGTGTTAATATTTACACCTCCACTCACAGTGGTTTCATTTGAGATCATGTTGGCATCCAGACTATAAGTATCTGAGCTAAAATTTTACACTATCTTTGAATAAAATAATCTGAGCAGACAGAGACCATCTATGGCACTAATAACAAAGAAGTTCATCATATTTCTATTTGATGTCTGTTAGACCTCAAATGATGTAGAAAGATAAGTGTATAGCACCCATTAATACATTACTGCTGTACAGGGTTATTCACAACATTCAAGTACAAATTACTATAATGTAATGAGTAGAGTTGCATAAATTAATACATAAGTCAATTTGTGTATACAATGCAGGTTACCATAGTAACAGATTTATACCATCTATAATGTGCATTAGCATTAGTAAGTTATGACCGCTTAAGTTAAATGTTATAGTGGGCATCCAATCTATATGCTACTTAAGATGTATATGATATAATATAAGTATTGAAATTAGATTTATTTGTATACATGTCATGTTTGGTGATTTAATGAATTTGTAAATTGCATAACCTTTTTAAATTTATAATACAATCATTATCTAAGAATAGGTTAACGAGTCTTGACATGTGAACAAATGATTATAATTTATAGCATAACATAATTAGGTGTTGTGATTTTACATATGTAATTTTGCCAACCATTACATAATGTACAACTCAACTAAAATAGTATAAAATCACTAACAACAAAGTCCTGTTGTCTTTACCTGGTCAGCTGTTAGTGTTACAGTGTGTCTGTGTCTGTGTATGTGCATAAATGTGTGTGTGTGTGTGTGTGTGTGTGTGTGTGTGTGTGTGTGTGCATGTGTGTGTGTGTGTGTGTGTGTGTGTGTGTGTGTGTGTGTGTATGTGTGTGTGTGTGTGTGAGAGAGAGGGGAGGCTCCGTTAAAATGTATTCATGTAAGTTTATGTTTACTTGTAAATTGAGCAATTAGTCACCCACATTTAATGAACTGGATAAGATCTTAGAAAAAATCGAAGTATCTCACACCTGGAATGACTCTATGTGTGTATGTGTGGCTATGTCTATGTCTGTATCTGTGTCTGCATCTGTGTCTGTCTGTGTCTGTGTCTGTGTCTGTGTCTGTGTCTGTGTCTGCATCTGCGTCTGTGTCTGTGTCTGCATCTGTGTCTGTGTCTGCGTCTGCGTCTGTGTCTGTGTCTGTGTCTGCGTCTGTGTCTGTGTCTGTGTCTGTGTATTTGTATGTTGGGTTGGGAGGAGGAAAGGCTGCATGTAATGATAATATATTCAGTTTTAAGTTATGTGTACTGTGAATTCCCAATAAAGACTGGATGAACCTATCTAGAAAATGTTAATAGTTCAAAAAGGGACTGACTCTGTGACCCTTCTTATTACATCACTTCAGACTGTAATTAGACGCTATAAATTAAGATCTTAAAAACATAGCCATTCTAGTAATTGAGCAGTCAGTCACGTACAAGTAATAAAATGGAGAGGATCTTGTGAACCGTGTGTAGTATAAGTATTTATGCTCACAGGGTTTTTCTTATGGGTACCATACTGTCGTGTTTAATGTGTCAGTAGAGAAAGTGCGCCCTCAGTGGTGTAAACCTGCATTACTTTTGTGATGTAACCCACACAGGTAATGATTGTTATATTTACAAACAATAATTTCATGAATTATTCTAGGCTAGTAGTGATGTGACATTGAGAATGTTGAGCCATGTCAACTACATATAGTAACAGAATACAAATGTATCTGATTTCATCAAGTGAATGAGCAATTAATTGAGTTATCAGAGTCAGAAATCTAAAGTTTAAAAGTATGTTTACTGTGAGCCTCCAGGGAAACCGATATATGTATATCAAGATTAATACTCACGTGTAGGTTTTTTCCACGTATATACGCATATGTTTTGCTCTACAAAAGTATGTGTTATCATTAGTTGCTCAGGGATTACATTTTTACATACATTTGAAGTACAGTGTGTTTTGTGCACCTCAATCATATTTAAAATGGTGTTAAAATAAATTTACCTACAAGAGAAAAAAATAAGGTATGGCGGCTCAGCACTGAACATATTTTGTAATTCTGTACTTTGAGTCGTTATTTTAATTCGTACAACAGTGTTAAAAAATATTAGCAATGCACTAAAGAGATTCTAACCCCTTCACCCGCCACTTCTCTCCACAGAATCATTTGTATTGCCTGCAGTTGCCCATCACCAATTTCTGATTTGTGTCATGATTTCATAGAATACTAAGTTATAGAATCTTCTAATATCACCTTTTTTCATGGAAAAGATAGACCAATCCATACTCCCATATTGTTGAAATCTGCAATGTTGTCACATTTAATTTGCTGATGATGCCTTAAAACGTACATTATATTAAACCTTACTCATGATTTCCCTTTTTATCATTAATAGGTGAAAATAATGCGACAGAATTCTGGGATTACAAGAACCGTGGTATCCATGGACACCATAAAGGTCAAGTAGTCTGGGTCATCGACCCTGAACCTCACTTCTGTCAACGTAAGTACCACAATTGTTATCTGTCAATTCTAATATAAAAATATTTTCTGGTAAATGTCAGTATGCATTACACTTCCCCTGCTATGAGGCCACATGAAAAAAATAGTTTGTTTCTTGATAACCCAACTGACCCTAGTTTTAGCTTCTGACTCTAAACATTTTGTACATGCAAAAAGGTAAAATTATGACAATTTACTTCTATTTCCCTGTAGATTTTCTTGCCAAAGTATCTTTGGTTACTTTTTAAAAAATCACATTTCAGAGAGAAATTATGTGATTTCAGCCTATAACAGCACAGTCTGCACATTGTGTATGCCTACTTCTGAATCACATAAATGTCTTCATTTACTTCTTTTACACCTCATCAACTGTTATGTAAGGATTGTGACCAATGAGTATCTTGTCCTTGGGTTGAAGTAATTGAAAAAAAAAATAAAAAAATAAAAAAATAAAATCTCGACCTACCTAACCTATTTTCTGAAGTCATGTTATCGGAAACAAACATTTTTTTTTATTTTTGCCTTACAAATATTCTCTGGCAAATCTCAGTGTTCACTTTCACAGCTAAATAAAATAAAATGAAATGAAATTAAGGGATGTACTAGAAAAGATAGAATCTGTAACTCTGCTGTGTGTATGGCTTTGTCAAGGTCAATAGTCTAAAACAGTGGACTTGGTGTACCTGAGAAGATTGCAGTGATAGGACTTTGGGATGAACTATTTTTTTCTTTCTGTTTCTCATTATCCAACCGACCCAAATTTTCAGCTCCAACATCAAAATTAAAAAAAAAATATTTGCACCTGCCCTTAATTTTTTGTGGAACAGCACCCTCTCTGGCAAGAATAAGCAAGTGTCTGGACTGTTGATGTCACCTACAGTCATGGTGGCGATGACGACACTTGTTCACAAAGTGCATTTCTTTCATGACAGAAGTCATTCAAATAGGATGGTTGAGAACATGCCAATTGATTAGAGAAGCTGGGAAAGGGCGTGTTACCAGGAATCCAATAAAAAGAAGATAGAGAGGAAGAAAAGGGAGAGACAGAGAAATATGGAGATAATTTTGCCATGTTGCCAGTTGCCATGAAAAAGTAATGAGAAAAGAAAAAAAATAGGATCACCCTAATATCAAGTCATTACATTTCCTATCATATATACTAATTGATGAGTTATTTATATTTCCAACGCCCTGTCTATTTTTTCATCTAGCTGTAACCAAGGTATGTTTTAAATATTACCATGGTGCAACTGGAGCACTACGTGCTGTCACACCAGCCATTACTGTCAAGAACCCAAGGGCTTCCACACAAACACTGGAACAGCTACAGAACCAGGTGGATAATACTCGCTTGGTACAGATTACAATATCTGGTAAGCAGTAGATGCCATAATGTCAGAATTTATATCTGATATGTAAACTTTTCAAACAAATAATGTATATAAACGCCTTCCAGTTGTAGCATTTTACAATTATAAAGAATTGACGATATCCCTGTTTATGTAGATTGCAGTATCCGAGTAAGCTGTACTGGCTAAGGTTGTTTGCTTATTGCTGATGCATTCACATGGACCATTTGATAAATACTGCCAGTAGGAGTTATAGACAGTTTTAAAGATACGTACTTGATTGGTGAGAGGAGGCTTATGAGGACGGAACGACACATCGTATCTTACAGTCTAATATTACATATGGTATACTAAAACTTTGGTTTTGGTGTCTTCTTTTTCACATTTGAAACACTGTCTTTGAGAAGTGTTGCAAATGTGTACATGTATATGAAGTTTTGATATCCGTGTAGAATATACTCAGATTTCAATAATTTTATGCCAAACTGTTTCAACTATTTCTCTAGAAATGTATGCAAGGTCTTTGAAGAAAGGAATGTTCTTCAATCCTGATCCCTATATCAAATTATCAATTCAGCCTGGAAAACGAGCCAGCTTTCCTACTTTACCACATCATGGCCAGGCTTGTAGGACAACAATTGCTGAAAATACGACTAATCCAGCATGGGAAGGCCAGGTAAGGGAAACTGTCATTGTCTCTCTGTGTCTGACAATTTTACCATTGCTGTGTTTTCTTTTGTAATTTTTACTCTATATCACATTTACAGACTATATGTACACCAATCTCTATATATAGTTGTTCCAATGAGGCAATATACCACAGTGTTCAAGTAATTCAGTACTGAATGAATATTAACAGGAATTGTGTGCGTGCGCGCGTGTGTGTGTGTGTGTGTGTGTGTGTGTGTGTGTGTGTGTGTGTGTGTGTGTGTCTATGTATCTATGTTTCTATATATGTGTGTTGTTGGGGAGGGGTATTCAATATGGTGAAAATAGTTTTGTAATGAAAAGTAACTATTACAGTATAGTTATACCAAAACATGTTAACACTGTTTCAAAGAAACAGCAATTTCTAACTTTGTATTGCTCAAATAACATGCCACAATCTACATTGCATTTTGTTTTAAAACTAAAAGTATAAGTAGACCTC
Source organism: Glandiceps talaboti (assembly GCF_964340395.1). NCBI lineage: Eukaryota > Metazoa > Hemichordata > Enteropneusta > Spengelidae > Glandiceps > Glandiceps talaboti. The sequence continues at coordinate 17,438,087 of NC_135552.1, forward strand.
TGCAATGTAGATTCAGAAATCCCAAGTCCTGATAATATCAGATGGTTTGGTACACAGAGTTAGATGTTGATACTATAGAAGTAATTTAAGCCTGGAGCAAACTCTATGTCTGCATGTGTATGTGCATGATTTGCAGTATGTACATGTAATTGCTAGTGACTTCAGCTTACTTAGTAACCAATCACTATCCTGTACAGTTATATAGGCAAACAAAAAGCATTGATATCCTTGGAGCCAACACGACTGGGTTTGTCTCCCCAGCAGGCACATTGAAATTATATCTAGCTTCCTACGTGATTAAGAGAGTTTAATATTATGAGGAACTGGAGGCGAAGTACAGCATTCTGAGAATATAAATTTCTACCAGTATGAGGCATAAAGTGTATATGAAAGAGAACAGTAGTTGTTATAGTAGTGATTTTTTACAATGTATGACAGAAGTAGTAACAAGAATGTGGTCAAGTTTGTAAGCAAATCAGAAGACATCACAATGAATGTAGTAAAGATAAAATAGCTGTAACTGGTGGTTAGTAAAGATACAATAGCTATAACTGATGGTGGAGTGTATTTGAGGACAATTTTGTAACAACTTACTCTTGGTGTTGTACCTGTACTTCTTGAAGTATTTTGAATCTCTGATATAAATACACAGTTTCAGATATAAACACCATGAAAAATAAAGTGCAGACCCAGTATTTTTCATCATAATTATATTGTTATAAGAGTTTGACTGGCATTTACCTAGTATGCAAAATGTGTTAGAGAAGGAAGGTAGGGATTGAAAGGTCATGATAAGGTCATACATGAAGATGACTTTTGATAGATGATGTAGTGTGTAGACTAATTAGGTGTTAAGGGTTCCATCTTAACAGGCAATATGTGGAGATGTGTCCAGGATGAATTAATTTACTGAACTGCAGTTATTATCAAAGTAAACTGACAAGCCACACATGATGGATGTTAGACAGACCTTGAGAAAACGTCAAATATGTTGATTTTTTTTGACATGTATAGCTTGATATCTGTGCCATCGTGAATGGCACAGATTTACATCTAATCAAATTTAACAAACTGTATTGTGAAATCAGTATGGGTTAAAATATAAAAATGACTCAGAAATTACTGTAAACCCAAGATATTTTTGCTACCAAGTACTAGAAAATTTTGCAATTTTAAAGTCTTCAGCTAGTTCTCAAAGACTAACTTTATTTAATTACCTGACAGATACTAATTATCAGACTGGTACGTTGTGTTTGTGTACAACAGGACATTTTAGTCACTATTTATGTTTGCGTTTTAGTTTTCCAGCGAAATAAGCAAAAATAAGACTTTAGTGAAAATTTCCAGGTTTACAGTTAATATATTTCCGTTATAACTTCTGTTCATTTAATAAAATATGAATTTGAAACTTGTTCCCAAAAAAGTAATTTTGAGATTGATCTTTTAAATACATAAAGATAGTTACTTGTTAATTCTAATTAATTTTGTAAGTGTTAATGATGAAGCAGAGTTTCAAAAAAGTAATGAGTGTTATTTCTCCATTTTACATCATGTTTATTTAATTTGCATCTAAATCTTCATCATGTGATTCATTTGAAATGTGGCTGAGCCTGATTTATTATTTGAGTTCTGGCAATATTAATATTATGGGATATTCAATTGGTCTTTGAAATTGGAGTCAAATGTTTGATCAAATAGAATTGTATAAAGTGACAAGTCTTTGCCATTTCCTCACATTATTCAAAAAAAACCTGATAAGTTTCATTCACAGAGATTAATTAGAGAGATGATTGTAGTGGATTTGATGCAGTGTACATGTCTTAATCAAGTCAATAAATTGAATCATTTCACTTGTAGTGACAATAAACATCCATTAGACTATCAGTTGGACGTGATCTCTTTATGAGATCATTCTTCTTGCTTTCTTTCTCTGTCAATCTGCACGCAGTATAGACATTGAGACAAGAATTGTCACATTCACAGATCACACGAAACAGAGACCTTGAGACGAGAGTAGTGACGTTCACAGGTCACCGCTTCGCACTGAACCTGTTTTATTTCATCAGCTTATTAGTATTCTGCTCATCTAAGGACAGTACCTGTAGCACGCATGTGAAATTCCTTGTCAGTCACTTTGTTAATGTGGAGCTTGTAGCACAAGTCTAGGGCCTACACAGGGAAATTTACAAGTATTGACGGTGACGGTGCCTAGCGTATCAAGATGTTGTTGTGTATCATGGATGAAAGCTTTACACTCAGACAACCCATCTGTGGATCTCTTGTAGGACTTTCAATTCCAGGCTCTGCCCACGGATGTCCTAGAAATGGAGGTGAAAGACAAGTTTGTCAAGAGTAGGCCCATCATCAGTAGATTCCTAGGCAAATTAACCATTCCAGTACAAAGGCTGCTAGAAAGAGTTCATCTCGGGTGAGTCAATCAGTTTATTATATGCAGCAGATGATATCTGCCTTCACTTAACAAGTTGATAACATATTCAGATTTGTGGTAGGTATGAAAAACACAATATTTGAATAGATGTATTAACAGTAAGATAGATATTTGATGATCTCATCTTTTCATTCAGTCCATTATTTTGTCAAAACTCCTTTCCTATGTTCAGTTGTCAGAAATGTAATTGAGTTCCCTTTTCCTTTGTTTGCTTTGACTCCCATCCACTTTTGTACAAATACATGTACATCATACACAGCTATACAAATACACACACACACACACACACACACACACACACACACACACACACACACACATGCATACACACACACAGACACACACACACACACACACACACACACACACACACATAAATATACTCTTTCACAGACACAGAACACAAAGATATAATGTTAAGCATCGTAATGAATGTTCATTTCATGGTCATTTCAACTGCTGATGAAGCTTATCTAATAGCCTATTATACGCAACTCATCATTAGTCATTATCAGTGTCAAAGTAGTTACTGTAATGTGTCTCACAGCTGATCTTTGGCCTTGAATAATTTCACAATCTAACCATCAGGTAGGCATATACATATTCAATTTTATATATATCATGAAGTATATGCTCCATATTTTCATGTTTAACTGTTTAAATTTGGCTTGATATTCTACCTAATGAATTATTACAATCCACACAGAAGTAAAAGGGTGTGTCGTGGCAAAGCTAGACATCAGCCAAGTAGAAGCAATCAGCTGACACACACACATACATCGTATACTAATCATACTTTGCAGCTAGGTAATTCACTGGCTTCTAGTTATCCATACCAATTTGATATCACATTCACATCCATTTTACAGAAGTGCTGGCTATCATGCCAACTCCCTCGGGACAGAAAATGAATGCTGCATACCCAATACACTTCAGTGTAATCCCTTAGGGAATATCCCGAGTTGATAAATTACACCTTACCACACTAATATACCTGACTTTAACACTGTTTTACCAAGAAATAATCAGTCATGACTGCTAACATAAATTTTAGACAGGAATGTATGAGTGATAGGTGACACTGTAACTAAAATTGCCTGCCTGAAATTACCAATAAATGGTGGGCGTGCGTACAAGACTTTGATCTATTAAAACAAGTCAACTGCTGCAATCAGAATGGTTCTTGCAACATTTACAGGTGACAATCTAGCTGGCATATAGGAATACATGGATCATTCTAGTTAAATTTATCGCCTGTAGGAAAGTTATATTATATAAATTTGCTATGGTGCTTGCTAACATAGCTCACAATTCAGAAGAATCAATTTACTAGTTTTATAAATGTTGCATATTAAAAAGCTTCACAGCATGAAATACCTTTTATCTGGTGAATCTTCATCAAACATATCCAGACCATGTAGGTACATAATATATGTAACTGTATCTGAATTATTATTGACATACATAGATACATACATACATACATACATACATACATACATACATACATACATACATACACACAGGCATGCACACACGCACGCACACATATAGGTGGATAGATGACACAGGTGACGATTGACTATAATTTCAGGTGATATTGTAGTATAAATGTATATCAAATCAGAGAGACATAAATTTGTGCAAGAAATTGATGAAACAGATGGTACATTTGAAAGACATGTGTACATGGGTATTCCATTGGTGAGACTAGGACATAGGTGGATAGATGACATCGTTGAAGATTGACTGTAATTCAGGTGTAGGTGTAAATGTATATCAAATCAGAGACAGACAAGCTTGCTTTGAAATGCTGACTCATGTAATGTGATTGCATTAAAGACTATTTAGTCAATGTATAATCTAATACAGATACTAGAAAGATTTTTAGTTGTGGTACTATAGGAGATCCCAAGATACCAAGTAAACGTCAGTGCGATTTAGTAACACTGCATTCATTTCACTGTCCATCACCATCACTCTATACAACTCATGAAACATACACACACTCTAGACAAGTTAGAATGAACAAAAACGCTAATGAAAAGTTGTCACCAAATGTACCCGTTATAAAAGTCGTATTGTTTGGTAAATTACTATCCCAAATGGTAATGACACAAGTAATTTAGGATACAGTTCTTGAAGATTGAAACCTTTACTGACTTATTGTCAAATAATCAAACAGTTTTATACTCGGTATCCCTTATGATTAGATGCAGTGTGCAGAACTGTGGCCATTCATAATTAGGATTTAGCTTAGGGAAGGAATACAGTATTTCAACTATAGGCTAGGTTCCAATTCTATGTAGATTTTCACACTCGAAAGGAAAGTTAATCTTAATGATTGAAAGCAGTGTGCAGAACTGTGACTATTCATCGATAGCAATCAGAGGTTAGAGGGAATACAGTCTTTAGGCAGTGCCTTCGATTTCAATAGAGATTTATAGTCATGAATAATGCAAATAGTTGCAGTCTTCCTACACTGTGCTTGTATCCTATTCCGGTTGTTCATAAATTTTCAATGAATATTTAAACTGTAGGAAATAGAGTGAGACATATTGAGTGATCAGAGTCCATGGAATGTTGGGTTTAGTCTGTTCTGTGCAATATTACCAAATTTCCTCCTTTGTTTACAAGGACCCCCTAACCCTAGCACATACATTTGTACACTACCCAAATAATATTACCAGTAGATGAGATAATAGAATTTACATGTAAGTCGGTGGTTTTTGTAGAGCAGATAGCTATTGAAGATATTGGGTTGTCAGTGGCTGAGTGGTTACCACCTCCTCTTACCACTGCAGTTGGGGTTCGAACCCATTCAGGGTTTGATTAAATTTGACTCTACCATACAACACAGGTTTTCCCCGGGTACTCCGGTTTCCTCCTACACTAACACTGAACCAAAGGAGCCTTTAAATGGGACTACCTCCATTGGTTATCCGATAACTAAAAAAAAACATTTGAAACACACAATGAAGAAACACACAACGAAGAAACACACAACATGGAGATACAGTTTTAATTCTGATACTGTAACAACTTTCTTTGGATGCAGTTCAAATCATACCAGGATTCTCATCTGTCAGACAAGTAGGTATTACTTAAAATTTACATATTATGACTTTACATTGTTTCTGATTCTGTTTTTGAAGGGATCATGTGTTGAGCTATAGCCTGATGAAGAGAAGCCCAGTGGACAATATTAGTGGTCAGCTAGTGTTCAGAGTGGAGGTAGAAAGACAGAGAGATGATGAAAGTAAGTTGATACAAACTTTGTTATTAGGAACATCTTGTAAACAATACTATAATTGGCCAGTTGGAAGATGACAAGATTGAGTCATTTAATTTGTTTTCTGTCATTTTTTTTACAGGTGTACGTTCAGTCTCTCCGGCATCACAAGCTGATGAACGGAGACAGCTCTTGAGAAGATCACTGTCTGAACCAGGTAGTCCAGGTAGTAGATTTGCTGACTCTCAGCCTAATGGACCTTTTGAAAATGATATCTCTGTCGCTAACACTCAACCTGTTGCAATAAATAACAATACAAATAACCGTAGAGTAGCTGAAGTAATTAACACTCATGCTGCAGTCAGGAGAACTTGTTCTGGGCCGCCAAGGACTGATGTCGGTGGTGCTGGTGATGGTGGTGGTGGTGGTGGTGGTAGAAGGGGCATGATGAAGCAAAATGCTGCACCACTAACACCTACACACCCGGGAAATCACCAAAGAACTCTCAGCGATGAGGATCTTACCCAGGCCACTGAGGAGCTAACAAGGAATACTCCACATAGTATAGCTGATGTGCAAAGTATATCATGTTCATATTCCCAGAACTCAGGTGGGGGAGAAGGCAGGAACAGATCTGGCAGTAGATCCTCTATCAATTCAAATAGAAATGCTAGCCCTCGGAGTTCACAGAGACGACCACATTTGTCACCGTTATCACATGCAGTGTCACAGACCTCAGAAGGAGGGACACAGACTTCACCCAATTTAAATACAAGTCCATCAAACAGTTTATCAAATGGACCATTTGCATCATCCAATTCATCAAGATCACCAGTAGCAGGCACATCTCCACCTCAGTTAGTATCTTTACAAGTAGCTAATCGATCACCAGCACCCCCATCACCTGGATCTACCAACCGCTCACCTAGTATATTGATCTCGCCACCGACAGCACAAAGAGATGTGTTTGTGTTTCCAACTACTGCAGCAACAATGGCAGTAACAACAACATCAACAACTACAGCATCAAGTGGCAATAATAGTGTCTCAGGAGCAGATAATAGTAATACTTCAATGAATAGTGATAGTGTGGCTGTCTTGAGCAGTCCCAGCAATATCTATGGTGAAAACCCACCTGTGTGCCAGGGGGATGGATCATTTGACAACAGCCATAGGAACACCGAAAATACTACCAACAACCCAAGCACAAGTTTGCAAACAGACATAGAAAACGAACTGAGATTTAGGCAAAATGGCAGGAGGGGTAGTAACTCCTCTACAACAGGATCTAGCCGCAGACTGTCAGGATCTAGCTCACCACAACAAAGACGGGCATCCACCAACTCGGAGCCGTACTCTGGTTTATCTTCAGAGCAGTCAAGTGTGCGACGACTGTCAGCCGATAATTCACCTTCTCAGGTAAGGAATAGTAGAGGTATATCAAGAGAGTCAAGCCCTGGTAGGTCACCGCCAGGCTCAGGACGAAGACAAAGACTAGGTGCAACATCTGAGAGACTAGACAGCAGTAGCCTTATGCAGCTACACATGCAGTCAGCTGTAGACCAAGCAGAGTCTGTTAATACTAATCATTCAGCACCCACTGCAGCTGCTGCAGTTACTACCACAGAGGAAACTGGTGCCACTGCTGCTGTAACAGGTGCTGAAGGGCCAGCAGCAAGCGGTGGGATGTCTGTTCAAACATCAACATTATCAACTAACAGTGCATCCACAGCATCATCTAGTACATCAACAGCATCCAGTCCTACAACTGGCAGAATTTGGGAAAGGAGAGTCAATCGAAACTCTAGATCAGGTAAGGGAGATTTTTCATAAGTTTTACCTCTTTTATTGACAGAATATTGCATCTCTGTGTAAGGAAATAATAGAATCAACCACATGACTTAAAGTTTAACCCTGAATGTCTTTTCTTTCAATATTAACAGTAATTTGTCACCTCAAATGATGAATTTGCCAGTTTTAAATGTGACAATAATAACGTACTTGTGAAGTTATTTGGGAGAAATGACAGATACTAGAATTAAAATAATTAAAATAACACTTCAATTGAGCTGTTATCACCTATATTAGTGGAGCAGATAACAGGTGGTATAATTCAAAGCATGAAACTTTGTATAAATGTTGGACATTTGAAAATCCAAGATGGCGGCCATTTTCCAATATGGCCGCCAAATTGACCTTACAAAAGTATAGTTTTGGCCTATTGATTGAACTTTGAGTCAATTAATATGTTTTTAAATATGATAAAAACCGATTATGTATGGCTTGACCATCTCAGTTATCTCTTTGTTCTCATTTGTGTAATCAATGATAAAAAAATCAAAATATATAAAGTAAGTAGGCACTCAAGTTTTGCAATAACGAGGAAAAATAAGGTATATGCCTTCCTCTTGAATCAATAAAAGAATAAACTAATTTTTAAAAATCTACGTCAAAGTTTTCCAAATAATCCAGGGCTGGAAAATTCATTGACAGAATCCAAGGATGTTTAACACCAACAGTGTAAAAGACAACAGGGGTTCCTTGTATAGTTGTCATCAATGCAACATGATATGATATGATACCCTGGGATTTACAAGTGATACAATCCTAGATACTGTTCATTGACATCACAGCGTGTCAATAAACTTGGATGGACCAGTCCATCTTTGTAAAATGTGAAATATTCGTAGTATTATAATCGGCAAGGACAAATCAGTAGCTCATATGAGTTGTGAATCACCTGAAATTAAACTTTAGTTTACATGTACAGTGTGGTTGACCAATATGAGGTTAGTCTAGCAGTGCTATCTGTGCATCGATCACAAGATCTCGCTTTACTATTCAGGATGAAGTGATGACTTGATACCTCATGTATAAGCATATCTAGACCAATATGAGGGACAAGTATTAATGTTAATCATTGTCATTGTGTTGCTTGTACAACCAACATCATAGGTTTACCAGGGCTAGAAGAAGTAGTCATTTGAAATATCCATTAGACTAGTCATATGTGTTGAATCTCAGTACATTTAGTCTTGTGAGAAAACATGACTATTAGTTGAAATTGCCTGTTGCAAAACAAGCATGATGAAAATGAGAAAAAAAGACAAAGATTGACAATCAACCATTACCAAGATGGCAGCTTGGTACAAGTTTTGTGCAGACAAAATATTCTTTGCACATTTTTGTGCAGACAAAATATTCTTTGCACATTTTTGTGTTGTTATTCTTCTATTAACCACTGTGACTTAAAGATAGATACCATTTTACAATTAAATGAAAGGAAGAATGCAGAGTGATGATTGATGTATATCTACTCTAACATTTAACCAGGGACATAGATTTGACATACTGTCTCTCAGTTTGAATTGTATTACTATACTATAGAATGTGGGCCACTAGCATTGTGAATTTTTGTTTTCAAGAAAGACAGGTGCACTTCTCTTTTCATTTTAAGTAGCCTGTTTTAAGTGTTTACATCGCACATCCATGGATAGTATCAGTGTGAACCCATTAAATTAGCTATGCCCTCAAAGGCCATTATCAGAATGCCTGATTGTAGAAATTTTCATAATTTAGGCTATATGTTAAATTATGTTGTTAACTCATGTGAGTAATGAGTGTACCACTCCCCATTGTGACCAATCAGTGAATATACATTTACATAATGACTTCATTTAAATAAAGTCAAGTAGTCTGATGTAGCATTATCACTCCCCATTGTGAAAATCAGTTTTAGTGTACATTTACATAATGACTTCATTTGGATATAGTCACATAGATTAACATAGCGTTATCACGCCCCATTGTGACCAATCAGTTTTAGTGTACATTTACCTAGTGACTTCATTTGAATATAGTCAAGTAGTCTGATGTAGCATTATCACTCCCCATTGTAACCAATCAGTTTGAGTGTACATTTACATAATGACGTCATTTGAATATAGTCAAGTAGTCTGATGTAGCATTATCACTCCCCATTGTAACCAATCAGTTTGAGTGTACATTTACATAATGACGTCATTTGAATATAGTCAAGTAGTCTGATGTAGCGTTATCACTCCCCATTGTGACCAGTCAGTGACTGTACATTTACATAATGACGTCATTTGAATATAGTCAAGTAGTCTGATGTAGCATTATCACTCCCCGTTGTAACCAATCAGTTTGACTGTACATTTACATAATGATGTCATTTGAATATAGTCAAGTAGTCTGATGTAGCATTATCACTCCCCATTGTAACCAATCAGTTTGACTGTACATTTACATAATGACTTCATTTGAATATAGTCAAATAGTATGAAACGTATGAAGTGGTAAAGTTTAACATTTCTGGTAAATTCTGATAAAGAAACAATCAAATAATTTTCCCATATAAATTTTTAGTACAAGTTAGATGTGATGTGCACCTCATATTAAGCATATACAGTTCATCTACCCCTGGGATTAGTAATCCTAGTAAATGGCTATCTGGTCAATGCTCTGAAATAAACAAAGACTAGGGAATGAAAATAAGATACCTGGCATTTCTTTGTAATTAAAATACAATATGTCCAGTTTAATATTATTCATAAAACGTTTATCATACAGACATAATGTATACACTTTATGTCTGTCCTAAGATTTTAGTGTGTAATACGCAACAGGAAGCCACTCAAGAGCACTACGTCATGTATACAACAGATGAATGACATATTATACAGAGAGATTTTGTGAAATGTAATATTTAAGACGTGCACATGTGAGGGGCAATAGCATGATGGGCAATGCCCCAACATAACTGAATTCTGTAGCTTATAGGGGAAGGTCAGAGAAGTTATTCAACCTCTAAAAAAAGTTGAAGTTGTCTCCCCCCACCAACTGTGAAAGGTTAGGCTGAACTACATATAATATAAAACAGCTGACATTTCAACTTGATGAATAGGCTTGTCAGAGTACTACATGTGTAGAAGTAATGAGGACATTGTAACTTGATCATTTGTACAATACTTGCAGACTTAGTAGGTGAACGTGATTGAAATGGGAACGAGTGATTGTCCTGCAATGCATGGAATGGCTACACTTATGTTTAATTTAATTGTACTTGCATAAAATGAAGTTGGCTTCAAGTAGCCATGTAATGTATGCTATTGTTCCTTAATAGCCCCTGTATCCGTTGCATAGAATATCAATATTTGGATGAAAATCAAAGAATGTTTTTGAATAAAATTTAGCCATGGCTTCAGAAGGAAAGAATAAAAAGCTGTTAGTCTACAATGTACTATACATGTATATCTATCAAAGTTGTTACTAAAACAACTAAATGGCAGAAATGTCCTGTTAAAATTGATATTTTGTTTGCTTTATCATAACGCCATCACAATCATCACAGATGTACATTTTAAGGTGAATTTGTGATTGTAATAAAAATGATTGTAGAATCTTGTAACTGTTCACTGAAAATGGTTGTAGTCTGATCCCACACCACCTCAGTCAGTGTAGATTGATCAGTGTTGTAACAGTTCACTGAAAATGGTTGTAGTTTGATCCCACACCACCCTTGTCAGTGAACTGCTTGTAGCTTAGCTTATCCTTCACAACTTCCACTCAGTAGAGTTACAGTAACTAATTCCCCTAATCATGGGATCATGATGTAACTAATTCCATATATCAAATTGTAAACCTGGCAACATTTATCATTTAAACTCATAAACATAAGATCATACACATATATCATGTTCTCATAGGAAGTCATATCACAGGAAGTCCTTTAAGCATAACATAAATAGTGTGTGTGAAAATGAAACTTTTTGACAGATTTAGTGACTAGCATTTAATTCATCAACTACAAGGGGGGTTTATGGTTTGACAAGACTTCTTACAAAATGAACTCTGCTCTAGATCACTATTACTGTAAATCTTGTTCGGTTGTGCAACAATTAAGGACAAGATTTTCACAAGAATTCTTAGAAAGGGACTCCTTGATCTGACTCCAGCCCACCAAGTGTGGTAAACTGTGCTAGGACTAGGCTTTGACAAAACTTCATAGCAATGAATAAGTAAACTGACTCAAGAGACCACTAAGATTGGTCAATTGTTTATCAAGGGCTAGATACTGATTCACAAGAATTCTTAGAAATGGACTCCATAATCTGTCTCCAGCCCATCAAGTTTAGTCAATGCTACATCAAGGACTAGACTAATAGCAAGACTTCTTAGAAATGGGGACTGCCTTATTGATTCTAGCCCACTAAATGTGGTCAACTGTTGATGAAGGACAAGATTTTCACAAGAATTCTTAGAAATAGTGTTTATTTTAAACTGATTCTAGCCCACTTTGTCTGTAAGATAGAACATGCAGTGCAATGCCTATCAGCAGTACTGTACCCACGACTAAGTTTGGTAAATTGTACAACAAGGGCTAGATTTTGATAGGACTGCATAGGAATGGACTGTCTTAATATGTCTGTAGCTCACCACGTTTGTCATGTGAGTCAATCTTAGCAATGAACCATCTTACACTAACTCCAGCCAACTAAGATTGTTCATTTTAAAAATGAGTCACCACCTACATTAAAGCAAATAAATATGATTACCATCTCAAGAACAAGTCCAATAAAGCAGGTGTTAACTCATTTATCTTCAAATTCATTTTTTCCGAAATGCGTTGAAATACCAACTCCTCAGAGTTAATGATAATATACAATGTGAATCATGAATGAATGCTTCAGAAATCTTGGATTATTTATGCAAATCATATGCATATAACTGGTATCATTTGCATAAATTATCATTTCACTCGTGGATGTTTGTCCACTTTCTTTCCTCACTGAAATATTATGTTTTATTGTTTGAAAAATGAATACGATGGTACATACTGGTAAGTTATCTCTTGTAGACACACTTACTTGTGTATACATCCATCCTTCCTGTGTTTCTGTGATGTACTATTTTTAGACCAATACTTTCATTACTTTTGGAAACTGTTGCTAATTTTGATCCAGCACCATATAGGAATAGGAAGTCTAATGTTGTAGAATGTGACCAAAAGAGAAACAGTCGTGACTTCCTCCAGACTCCAGTAGATCATGACACTCACAGTCTCAGTTCTGTTGTAGGCATATTTATTTACTAATACTATGTTAAAATTGTTGTGGTCGCCACTCTCAGCCTAGCCTGGAATCCATGTGGATTTGTTATTTTCCCAACAAAATATGGGAAAATCGAAATTCAAAATCTCCAATCACCTGGATTCTAGGCTCGTTCTCAGCCAGAGACCATGCTACATACTGGTGGCCAACCTTGCTTATACACAAGATGGTCCTAAAATAAGATCAAGTGATCAAATTTGACCATGGAATGAACTTATACATGTAACTTTTCCTCTTGGACTGACACTGCAAACATATGTTGCCAATGTTAGGTTACCACCAATTATCTATATCCAGACGACCACAGGGTCATATATTATTGCGTAGATTGATGTTTTCCTAAGGAAAATATCACACGAATCCTGCTACCTACTATAAATGTATCAATCTTTATACTAGAAGATATAGTATTCTTTCCTTTAGAGGTAGGGAAATATATTCTCATCAAAACGCTGTTATATTTAGCTGGTAGACAAGAAATACAGCAATCTAAGAAATACTACATGGCCCTATGACCCAGACTAACTACCAGAGAATACTTGTACTGTTACTAGGCTGGTACTATACACTGATTATGTGGATAGGATAGATTGTCACAGAATTCAAAGTAGAGACAGTCACAGTCTGTCACATAAACAACTCCATCACAGCAATGGATACTGTTATAATTCCAGACTAAGAATCACCTTCTTAATATACTGCACATGAAAGTACATGTACTTTTCAGTCAGATACTGTCTGTGAGATTACAAGCAGGATTAGGCGTAACACTTAAACAGCTTCACTTGTCACAATTTATTTTGAAATATTTCACAAACACGACAGAACTGCAGTCATAATAAGTATTATATCTCATGCAAAACAAGTTGCTGAATGTGAAGTCAACAAAATAGATTTACTGTAATCTCATTCTAGATCAAGACAAATGTCATTGGAGTTTGAAAAGACTCAAGTCCTTGTCTACTAAATTATGGTTTTGTTGTGAAGCAAGGTTCAATCCAACTATAAAATGATGGCGCCACTACAAGCACATCCTGGGGAATGTAAATGAGTTTGTATTAAAGTCAGCAAGTTTACTAAATTATGTTACAAAAACAGTAACATTTTCTTACGGTTTGACAAATTTGGCTGTCACAAAGTACATGTATTATTGTATACCCTACCCCTACCCTAATTACATGCAAATGTTCTGCATCTATATGAAAAAAGTCCAACAAATGAAACATATTTTAAAAATCAAAGTGTAATATTTTGATTCTTGGGTAGTTGTACATAAGCACTTGTATACTAGTATTCTCAATTACATGTTGTCAGATTCTCATCACACTTTTGATTAGAGGCTAAGTTTCCAATTTCAGAATTTCACATTAGTGTTATCTTATCAGTAGAGTCATGAGGATTACATGGTATTTTATTCTTTCTTCTGGATCAACTTTTCCTGTAGCTCTGTCACACAACTGTTTTTCACACCTAGATGTTAATCCTAATCCTGTATATTGTTAGATTCAGGGTAAGCCACAGGGGGCAGTAAGCATGTAATTGATTGATTGATCGGATCAATCGATCGATTGATTGATTTATTGATTGATTTATTATTTGGTTGAATGATTGATTGATTGAATGATCAATTTTTGTGGTGCAATATAACTTATTTTGTGTGTGATATTGATCAATTCACTCATTGAGTTTTAAAACTATTTTTTTTCTTTCCCTGGCTACTTTGCTCTCAGCTATATCTCAGACCACTAAAAGTCTGAGGCTGCATGTAATTCTCTCTTTTCTTTATTAACTAAATAAAGATGCCTTGTCCATTCTTAAGTCTTCTCCTCTTATATAAATTAAAACACCCCAAATCTTATAAACTTATAATTGGATGAGAGATCAGTTACCACGAAAATTTGCTTTGTGTGTAATCTTCTGGGAGATTATCATACTGGACAAACATTTGATGATGCATAAACTAGTTTATCGATCAATCATTCAACCAAATAATAAATCAATCAATAAATCAATTGATCAATCAATTGATCGATCAATCAATTACGTGCTTGCTGCCCCCTGTGGGTAAACATCACTATATAGGTCATATTTCAATCATAAAATTGAAAAACAAAAACAGACATAAACATATTTGAAATCATTGTTTACATACATTTGACTTTGCTGTGACCTTGTCATTGTAGACATGGACTGACATAAATCATTTTCTAATGAGAATTGTGAGAATATTGAATGTCCAGCAAAATAAGGTCAGAGTGTCAATTTTCAATTTAATTGAAAAAGTTGTAATATTAGATAATACATTGAGTGATATGAGTATCAACACCATGCATAGCCCATGAGACAACATATAGCATTACTTGTAAGCAAGCTATGGCATCTGTATTTTGTGTCATTCAAAGGCCAGTCAACTTTACACCATCAACTAAAAACCTTCAATTTATGAATCACGATATTGTCTCAATGTCAAAAAAATCATGCAAAACAGGCATAGTTATCAGTAGACATGGCTCAGAAAGTCTGGGATGACCACTTTGTAAATAAATACTAGTTTTACAGTCAGAAATCCCTGAATATAGCAATTAAGATGACTCATCCTTCCGCCAAGTATTTGGGGGTTATAGGAAGGAATAGAGACTAAACCTTGGCATTTAGCCCCTCATGTGTACACTCATCACACAACATATAAAACAGATCATGTGCTGAAAGAAAAAAATGTTGATGTCACACGACTTTTGTGGCAACTACAAGGTACACTAAATGATAAAGAGAGCTTGTAAAATGAAGAACAGTACATAGTATGCTGTAAATGAGATTTTGTATTGTTGGGTGTACTGTTAGACTTTGAGGTCATGTTTACACACGTTGACCAATGTTTGCTTTGAAGTCACCCGGTGTGTCTGTGCTGCTCAGATCTTTGCCTGCTCGTTAGGTTGTAAATGTACCATATACAACAGATAGTCACTCGGTATGTCTGTGTTGCTCAGATTTGTGCCTATCCATCAGGTTGTAAATGTAACACATCAAATTTATTATCATTGATCAGAGTGATATATAAAAGATGTATGATCAGGAATTGTACGTGACCTGTAGTTTTCACATTTCTGTCACTTTGTGTGTCATGTTCTAATTATGGAACTCTTATGAGTCATCAAGTTACGACTGTGATATATAACAGTGCAGTTTTTCAGCATTTTTTTTTCTGTTTTTCACTATTTTTCCATATTTCTCAATCTTCACAAATAGTAAGTCACAATTTTTATATTAATTAAACAAATCAAAAGTAATAACATTGAAAACGTTTATATATACAAGTCTATTTTTCTTATATCGTATATTTTTCTTCGTTCAGCCAAGGAAAATACGAGGGGCCTTTGTCACTACAAGTCGCTAGACGACTAAGTGACAACCCTTAGGTCACGAGTATTTTTCAGCTGAATGAAGAAAAATATTGGAGAATAACATACTTATACCAGTGCCAGTGATATCAAAAATAAATTGGGGTAATTTTGAATGTTTTGAGTTGTAATTCGAACTCAACAGACCTTAGTGATGCAGATACTTGTTGTCGTGACGTTAACATGCTTTGGAATGACCTGGGTATAAATTCTATATGTTTTTGTTCAACTTTTCCTATGCATGATATAACATGGCATATTGACAAGACATTGTTGCTACATGTTATATTTTTCATACAATATTGTCTTGTTAACCAGCATCTCTCCTCATAAACCATGGAATGATTGACTAGTGTCTTACAATGGAGCATGGTTCCCGTCAATGCAGAAAGTTTGTCATTAGTTTTGGAGAAGTGAAAGTAATTCTTGGCATCATGCTAGGCTATAAAACCTAGTAAGTTTCACGACATAGGAAACTAATATTGAGTCTACCCAAACATGGGAAGTCAGCATTTAGTCTGACCCAAACCATGGGAAGTCACGTTTTGGTAAGATAAGGAGAATCTGAAATTAGGACATCACATATCCTGAAAGACCCTGTTACGTGTGGCTTTTATGTCATCATCCTGTTTTGGTATTTGGATTCAAATTTTTTTTTTTTAAATAAATTTTAGCAATCTACTAGTATCATTTTCATTGTTTTCACCTACACAAATTTTTGTTTTTTAATTCTTTTAAGTTTAATGACTTTTTGGAAGAAATAAAATTTTGAAAAAAAAATCATTGTAGGTTACTCAAATGTTTTAATTTGTAAGACTTTTTTGATTTTTTTTTTCAAACATGTTGAGAGGCGAGATTGTGAAAAGAAGTATTTTTCTGCCATATTGTAAGGCCCTGTCTAATAAATCATGGTGTAAAATATGATAACCTAACATACTATAAATAACTGTTGTTATCAAAGCTGTATTTGAAGTTTGTTTGTAGTTCTGTCAACACCCATTCACCTTTTACCTACTATTCACCAATTGCAATAATATAAAAAAAATATCAAACAATAAATCATTATGGGTTTTCAACTGACAAAAAACTTGTGAAGAAATGCAAGATATTGCTACTTTGATCAGAAAATGTACAAAAAAGAAGGGTTTTAGTTTTAAATATTGCTAAGTGTTGCCCTTGTGAGTGCTTTACTTTATTGACATCATAAATTTTGCAATATAGAACCTGATTTAACAAGGCCACCACACTTAAGTCTGCTAAGGGTGAGAATTTATGAATACACCAGAGACCATACCTCAGTTGAAGTGTCAATGCCCAGCAAAATGCAAATATTTTGGGGCAACGGGGTCACCACTTCAGGATGAGTGGCGTAATCAATCATAGTGCCTGGTTAGGGAGTTGTGTCTAGTGACATCATCGCAGGAAGTTCCCTTAGGTGAGTGAGTTGATCGGTCTGACAGGAACCATTCATAACAGTGTAGTAAGACAGGCAAGCAAGTACACCAGGATGATGTTGCTTATGGAAGCCCATCAACACCCTGCTCCGTATATGATACGCAGGAACAAAAGAAAGGAACAAGCAAACCTTCAAACTAGTTCAAGTATTTCTACTAACGGAGGTAAAGAAAAATTAAGTACTCTTTCTCAATATTCATTTTTTTGAAGATTTTATGAACAAAGAGATGTGTGTGTGTGTAAAGTGGGTGTGTTGGTTTACACTATATACACACCCCTATATATACTGTGATGATGTCGTTACCAACATTAATATCACAACGTACAATACAGGAAGTTGAAGTAAAATACTTAGTATTATTTTGAATTTAGACTTTTATGGCCATTTTGGGATGTTCTTCTGGTAACGGAAAATACCTGTATTGTTACATGATTTGGATCATTGATTTCGCCATACTATTACTTTGTTTCAAACTGTACTCTTCCGAGAACAGGTAAAGTCTATTTTTGTATGAAGATACTTGATATATTAGTCTTGAGGTATATACTTCATATATGGATGTCTTACATAACTTC
This sequence comes from Glandiceps talaboti, assembly GCF_964340395.1. Lineage (NCBI taxonomy): Eukaryota > Metazoa > Hemichordata > Enteropneusta > Spengelidae > Glandiceps > Glandiceps talaboti. Next base: position 17,456,330 of record NC_135552.1, read on the forward strand.
TTCCAAGAACCAATAAAATTGAGAGTTGTATATTCCAACTTATGTCATATCATACTGTGGTCTAGTCACTATCGTCGTTGAAATGAAGCCGTTACGTAGCAGGTTAAGAGGTATCATTTATCATAATCATTTATTTGTTTTTCATTCATATTTTTATGATATAATTCATGCTGTGAAGTTAGATTCATGAATACAGTTTGTTGTTTATATTTATGGTTTTTGTTTTTTTGTTAAAATGTGATGCCAATCTGATTTTTCAATAGATTCTAAATTTACTCTAGAAAATTCAATCATAATGTTTTGTTTTTGTTTTTGTTGTATTAATATTTATGACAAAAAATAACAAATCATTATTTGTTTCTGACAGATTAATATCCCTATTTTTTCAGTCCATCATTTGTGTTGACAATAGAGTTGTTATGTTTTGCTGAAGCCTTAGGTTAAGTACTGAAACAGATTAACATTTACAATTACTTTGTCATTGGTGATTGTTAAGTTTTAAGTAATCTGAAATTGTTGTATCATTTTATGAGTGTATGCCTGTTCATGCAACTGTCAGATGTTATCACTTGGTTTGTATTTGTTTTGTTTTTTCACAATTGAAAGGTTTTGATAGCACTGACTTGTTAATATTTCTTTGTCATAACTTCTCACTTGGTAATCATAACCATGTTTTGGATATTTTGTTTATTTCATTTTCACACTTCATGTCAATGAAATTAGTGTTAGTACTCAAAGAAACGAATTCTATGTTTTTAAGATCAACAATTAAACTGAGTGAAAATGGTCCTACCTGATATATATTAGATTTTACATATTAAAAATTTTTAATTTTTTAATTTATGGTAATAGAAAAATTCCAATCATAACATTACAATAATGAAATATTTACATACATTGACAGTGATTATTGTGGTTTTTTTTGAAAACTTTGACCATTTTACAAAATGTAATTTTTAGTGGGAATGTCAGTCCTCTATTGTATTTCATGGTCATCACAGTAGATAATACAAACATAATTACTTCTAAATAAGTCATGTGGTATACCACAACCTTGTATGTTATCATGTTATTTTACCCAGCTGCTAATTAATCTAGAGGCTATCAATTTTGTTTCAATTTTTTATATACCGCATTGGCATCCAGAGACTACTGATATATAATGTTTGATTATGTGCATTCAGTGGAAACATACAAATTGAAACAGATCACTCAGGTCAGATAAAGTACACAGAGATATGAAAAATCTGACCCAATTTTTATTTTAAATTATCTCTGAAGATTCTATGTGAAATACAGTATTCACAGTACAAAACTATGCTTCAAGTTCAAATGATAGACTGTGTACTCAAGCACATGATGGGACATAATGATATTTAATGATTTAGGATATTAATATTTCAATTAGTTTTTGATATTACAACTATGAAACAATGTGTTTTTAGAGCAATATTTGAATTGTGTAGAAATTCAATTATTTTTTCTTAAGTTGAGCTATGAACTCATTTCAGTGTAATATTGTATGTAACGTATAATTTGGTCTAACTATGTTACATTTGTCAATATCCAAAATGTATGGATATCATTTTCCTTGTAGAGGAAAGCCAACACTGGACTGGACTGATATTTATTGATATAAAATTGTGAAAATATACCATCTGCCAATAATCAAATACATAATGAAATATTATACATTTTTATTGTTGACACATTATGATATCGCTTCTTAGTAAACTATGTGGACACAGCCGTTTCAGTCATTAAGCTATGCCTAATGGGACTACTGCTATCCAGTACTTGCCAGGAGGGCAATGACACATCTCAGCTGTATAGAAGTGATACTATGTCATTAGAAAGCAATTCAAAGTCACTTATCCGAGACAGTGAATATTTAGTGAGATTAAAATATCTATTAAAGCTAAAGTTGAGTACACTACTAGTCATGATACATGTAACAGTTCTAGTAATAGATAATAGTAATTAGATCTGATAATCGTGATTTGGCGTTGTAGGATCCGTTACTCATTGACAGTATGGGATATCACTTCAGTGATGACTCACCAGTCAGCACATGATGTACGGTACCAGTGTGTGTACAAACCCTAAACTACGTCTCTCTCTCAGGAGGGTTCATGTATCCGGAAGTGTTTCCTGACAGGTTTTTGCGACATAAATATTCCCAGAAATGGAAATGTAAAGATGATACCAATTTTTATAAACTGTTTTGATAAAGTTGTTCTAAATTTAGAATGTTACATCTTGAATTGTGATGTTGGATGTAAAATATCCTGATATTGGACATGTGTCATTTTTGAGAAACAAAATATTTTGATCATAAAGTTTCCTGTGTTTTTTGCTGCAAGGATATATTTTTGCCGTAACTTTTAATCATGTCAATCTGTGTATATTACATTTATATCAAGTGTAGTTTTGTTCCCCATCTTTCCTCAGATTCTCGCCATAAGAAAGCAACATTTCAGTAATTCCCCCCCAAAAAACAAACAAACCACTTTTGCATCTTTTGACATGATTAATGTGTCATATGAGTGTTACACATATATGCACCCTAACTATGTTTGACTATTAAATTTCACAACACATTTTACATGATTAAAAAGGACAGACATCATCAAACAAATACTGAAAACCTTACAGACATCAAACAAATACTGAAAACCTGTATGTATTTCATAGAATTCTAGATTTTAAGTGTGATTACTATAACAATGCATATGACTTGATTTTCTGAAAAGTGAATATCTTGACCACTAGTAGATGTAATATCATAAAGCTAGCCATTATCTGCTGCAGTTCATCATAAACCATGTAATGGTCAGCATACACTGTGGTTTCCTATCAGGCATTGTTTCATACAATGTACCTACAGAAAAACAGTACACTGAACAGTTACCCTTAAATTATCAACACAGAGACTGAGCTATCTGGCTTGACAGCATCATTCACCTGAATCAGTATGTCAAATCAGATAGCCAAGTCTCTCAGCTGTCAAATATCATCAACAAAGTCTCACCAAAACTAGTATATGACCCACATTTTTTTTCCAGAATTGTTTGCACATCTCAATTTATTTTAGACAGGAAGAATGGAATTAATGTGTATGATTAAATTAATGTCAAACTTTCCTGTAAAGTGATCAAATTTGATATTTTTGAGAGAAATTTTAGTGTGGATATAGTGCATGACTGGCAATAATGGATGTCAAGACTGTTATGAAGAATCTCAGTAGCACACAGCTGTACTGCAAGATATCAAACTTTACGTAATCGATTTATTTTGACATTCAGTGGATAGACAAACTTTACGTAATCGATGTATTTTGAGATTCAGTGGATAGACACATCTGATCTGCGGTAGTGGGAGTTGGGAGTTGGTAGCCTCAGTACTTGTGAAGAATCTAGCACACAGTTGTACTGCAAGATACCAAACTTAGTGGGAGTTGGGAGTTGGGAGCGATGGCCACCTCAGTACTTATGTAGAATCTAGCACACAGTTGTACTGCAAGATATCAAACTTTTATCATAGATTTATTTCAGTACTTGTGAAGAATTTAGCATACAATTGTCCTGCAAGACATAACTTTTTATCATTGATATATTTGAGTACTTTGTGACAGATATGTATAGATAGTTGAAGAGTATGTGACATCAATGTAAATAGACAGGTGTGCAATACTAGATAACCTGTCCACATTATGGTATGTGTGGTTTGTCATTTCATATAAATCTTAAAGATGTGATATCTCAAGTATGATGATACAGGTTCAGGCAATATGTGGTGTGTTTACTGGTACTAGAATGATAGGAGTTATAGATTTGAATGATAGTATTGTAGATAACTAGATAATAGTATAAAATGCAGTTCAATGCATATGTCATCATGATATCATGAATAAACGAATTTACTATATTTTGGCTCTTTTGTCTAAAAATGTATCATGATGACATCATCGATAAATGAAGTTATACTAATTTGCATATTTTACACAAATTATGACATCAGTAACTGAAGTTTTACTAATTTGCATATTTCACACAAATTATGACATCAGTAAGAAAAGTTATGCTAATTTGCATATTTCACACAATCATGACATCAATAACTGAATTGATACTAATTTGCATATTTTTTTAATGCAGCCGACATCATGATGTTATCATGTGCACATACATAGCCACATCTTTGATGTATCTGTGTCAGCAGTTGAACTCATTTCTGTAGTTGACATGGTACTTTATAGATTTTTATCAAAGATGACAAAACTGTTGATGTAAAATTAGGGCAAACAAGTAATGATATGAAAAGTTGGTCAGATCAATACGCTTCATTTCATAGATTTGTTTCACATCCTGAAATGAGATTATTAGGTTGTAATGGTTTGTGTGGAGATTATTTTGAGATTGTCTTTTGCAAACAAGCCACATAATTTGGTAACTTGATGTTCGTTATATTTAAGTCAATAGATAGTTAAACAGATAAAATCTAGTCATCAAGTAGACATCACCAGGTGTAGAGATAGATGGTTTGCTATGTTAATACAGAAGTTGAACTAAGTAACCTTTTTTTGTGGAAAACTGGGTTAGTTTTGGGTGGGGTGGTAGTTTGCACAAGAACAACGCAACTGTATTTCATCATAGTTCTGACAGGAAGACAGCCATGTCATTCATATTTGTAAATTTATACGTACTCAAGCACGTACCTGAACACCTGCCCACTAGAATAAATCTACGATAGAAATAAACGGGACCTATTATTTACAAAAATATTCTCCAATGTGAAAATCTGTAACTGCTTTAAAATTAACTTTCATGGTATATATTACATGAAGTACGAGTATTATTTATGACCAGATGCTGTGCAGGAAATTTTACAATGTCAGGGAAAACTTTTTTTTTATGATTTCCATATATGGATTATTTTGCATTAATTCTAAGTCCCTGGTTACTTATCAAACAGACTTATCAGTTTTGTAAACTCAAACGAAATGAGGAAGTGTGAAAAACTCTAGATCATGGAAAAAACCGTTCTCTATCAACCCACTCTTTAGTGCAGTCACCAGATACTTACTAGACTTCTCTGTCATTTAGGTGTCAAATATATATATATATAGGCGTATTATGTGATTTTTGTCACATTACAAGATGGTGATTGTGAAGGACGCAACATCAGGTGTAGTGATTCTAACTTTTTTTTCACTACTGGAAAAGATATGTAGCTTTATGTATACGTTCCATACTATCAAAGAAACATCTTACAGTGGTTTTATCAGGTCTTACGGAGTGATTTTGTGAAAAAGTACTCAGTTCAATACAGCGGCAAAGTAATGCAGAAGTAAAGTATCTCAAAATGGGATTATTGGTTTGATAGAACATGGGATTGCCAGCAGACAGGATTACAGGAACGACATTTCTAATTCTTTTCATCTCACAGAATGTTCTTTTTCTACCTTTTCCACAGGAACTAACTGTAGAATGATCGATCACAACCATTAGTATTGAATATTTCACCAGTATAGTATCAGTCATATTTCATCTGTTTATTAAACTTCCACATATTTTTGTTACACAGGTACCAGCTCTCAAATATTGGGTTCCTCCCAGTCCACGTCAACAGACAGTGACGATGCATTGCTACCACCACCAGTCCATAGTGACAGAATCACCTACCAGAGAGTTGAACTACCACCAGGACATGAACCACTACCTTCAAGTATGTTACATGTGTATAAATCTCATGGCCTATTCATTGCTTTCACCCAACATTCAGCCAAAAAACTGGTTCAAATTTAGCAAAATGCAGAGAAATCTCAAAGCACTTTACAATTAATTATTACTCCTGGTACACAGTGGCCCTTTTATACTTCCTTACAATCCATTGCAGTCTTTATAAGCACAAAGGATTGAATCATTCAAATTGCTACCTCTATCCTACCAGGTCCCCAATTATAACGTTTGGTTGTCTGAAGGACAATAGTGGTTCAAATCTTGCGCAAGATCTGTAGCCATTCAGAAACAAACGACAGCAGTGAAGTAAAGTAAACAGTCTTATAAGCTTCAGCAAAATTGTGTCTAAAACAGTCTTAACATTCATTTCTGTAATTTTCATCAGATTGGGAAGCTAGAATAGATCAGTATGGAAGAATATTTTATATAGACCATGTAAACCGAATTACAACATGGAGTAAACCACAGGGAGGTGGAAGAGAACTTTTAAAACGACAACAGTCACTAGAATCAGAACAAAGCCGAGAACAACTAGATAGAAGGTAGGTAGATATATGTACACTGTCATGTAACAGTTATACCTCATACTGTCTTTTAGTAAAGAGTACAGACTAAATATACTTCCATCTTTCTGTGTAATTTAATTACTAGACTGACGATAATGATATGTGGCAATATTTAGCAACACACTACTCTGTCTACAGGATGGATCTGTGACTCTGCTGCTCTTGACAGTGAGTGAGTGAGTGTAGAGGAGTTACAGATCCATCCAGTAGACAGGTTAAGAACCTATACACATATCAGTTCATGTTATAATTTTGGTCTTTCCACTTTATAAATTTGGTTTTCCATGTTATAAATTTTAATGGTCTTCCCATTGTCATTTCAAAGTAGTTAGAAGTGTACCAGTATGTGTAAGGTTTCTCATAATACGTTTGTAACGGTAAAGCAGCTGTTACAAAGTGACAAAATCTGACCTTTACCCTAGTGAAGAGTCATGTGACATGACGTCAATATTAACTAGGGTAGTTAGTCTCTTCCTGCAGCGTTCGTTGCTGCTATCACGTTTACATGTGCTACACCTGACAACCAGGCGTCATACATACATATACCTTGAAATATGGTATCGAAGGAAGTTAAATACGGAAACCATTACGTTATCTCTAAGTACAACAATACAGTTTGTATATAGATTTAATTTTATACAGACATACTTAACAGATAAAAATCATTTTTTGTGTATCAGATTTATTGCGTTCTGGGTCAGAGGTAACAGAGTAGTAAATTGGATGTCAAAACATCAAACAGTATGAAAGATCAAGAGTTTGAAATTAACATACTGAAAATAACAGTGAAATGTTTGAAATAAACTTGAAAAAAATTCAATAGATTCATCACTTGAAATTGATGATTAAACACAAACAAGGAACATTAGATGAAAGACAGACTCGCAAACTGTTCTATTCTTGGAATGTGACAAAGAGGAAGATTAATATTTCTAAAAAATGAATGTCGCTTTGCTGTGTAACCACTGTCAGACAACTATTTTGAATATGACAATTATAAATGGAAGTAAATATTGAGACAATTTGACCTTGTCAGAATTACTATGTGGTGACATTTTACAGTGACATGTTTTCAATCTCTGATGTGAAACTAACAGTACATTTACCTAGGAAATTTGTGTGATGTAATAAACATATCACGTAGGCTTAGACATGGGATTACTGACCCAAAGTCGGGGTTTGTGCATAATGATCAGATCATAACCTGCCTGATGTGAGGAGAAAACATCCTGTTTTCATAGAAACACTGGCAAGATTACATGTGTATCTTAAGACATGTATTAAATATAACTTTTAGGAAGAATGCAAAGCAGCATTTCTGAATATCATTATCTTGTATCGTCATGGTAACAGGTATCAAAGTATTAGAAGAACCTTAGAAAGAGATGTAGATGCAGCCTCAGTTACTGAAGAATGTCAAGGTGCTACAGGTAAGATAATCTGAAAGATAGTAGTGTAGATCATCTGAGACAGAACGTGGGGTTTTACATGGTTGCATACGCAGTAAACAGAATATGACATGATTCTTTATGATTTGTATTCTCAGATATTAGCTCTTTCAATGCAGGCACCTGTGCATGGTTTTTGTGATATTTTTGACATTTTTGAAACATAGAAGTGCCACTGATGAGTTTCCAAATTTCTACTTTCATAGAAAAGCCGACTGATCCAATTATATTGTATCTGAAATGCAGGAGTATTTTAAATCATAAACATTTCATTTCATGAACCCTAGAAATTCAGTTGTGCAATCCCTTATGACTAATTCTTAACTTTTAGTATTACTTGACTCCCCATAGTCACAGCTTCTTTGTACAAAGTTGACCACACTTCCATTAATTCTAAATGAGATAATGATTTATATTAATTTATATTTCATGTAATTACTAGATAATGATAATTGATATCAGTTCAATGTACTGTTTCTGACCTTCTTACTGCAGCCATCTTGCACTCTATTCACTATTCACTGTCAGACATACTCTGTACAAAGGTCACAATACGTAGGGTCTAGACCCCAGTATTTTTCATCCTTGTATTTGCCGAGTGTTACAAAAGTCACTATCTTACTTCTTATATGCATCCCTAATCCTGCCATGGCCACCGTCTTGTACGTAGAATTGACCAGAAGAGGGATGCATACACCCCAGTATTTTCATTCTTGCATTTACCATAGACCCTCCACCAGTGGAAGGTCTATGCATTTACCAAGTATTACCAATGTCAGTGTTACTCCTATACATAAACCCAATTATTTTCTACCTTGTATTTGCTGAATATTATATTACTATAGTCACTGTCTATATCACCAATTGCTTAATTCTTTCTCATATGTGTTTAATGTTACTACAACTCACCACTATATGTATAGCCAGTTTACTGTGCTTTTGAGATACATCATTAGCTGGTCATACGTCTTAGCCCTTGTGTTGATTGCAAGGCCTGGCTAGGAGGTACGACCAGCTAATGATGTATCTCAGCATCGCAATAAACAGGCCATACTATGTAGGAACACAAGATAAAGTCAAAAGAACGCAAAATTTCAGCAGTTTTGATTATTTCTATTTTGGTTTGAAATTCTAGTAGTAGCGTTTTCAATGTTACAAAATTTGACCCAATTCTGAAATTATTCCATTTCCAAATTAGTCATAAACAGAAAATGATTAAAGAGTTAACTTAATTTTGACGACAAGAACATCATTAAAGACAAAATTGTTATACTTTAATGATATTATTTGCACCAAATTCAATTAACCTTCAATTTCAATGACTAAACTTGAGTCATATTTTAAACATAGTTCACACAGAGTGATACTGACCTTGTGTGCAGTGAAGGGTAATTCAGTGCCAAGGACACAATGTAAGCCTTCAATGTTACCAAATATAGAGTACTGTGATAGTAAAGATGATTATCCCCACGTTCTGTCAAGTTGTCTATTTTTAGAGTTAATAGTTTTCCCCCTATTTTTGTGGGGGGGGGGGGTGTCTTCATAAACTTATGAGTGTCTACATTGGGATTTACTCATAACTTATATCATTACTTCTTGAAGTCAACTGTATCTGCCGAACGTGAATTATATTCAGTTTGTTAAAATATCTATGGGTATTTGACAAATTAAAACCTATTTTACATTTAAACTTCTATTTATTTGTGTATAAACAAAAGGTAGAGAGAGGATTCTAAGAGTAAAGAGAACCATTTGGCTGAATTCAAATTCTAGCAGTTCTAAATGTTGATATGTGAATCAATTGTTGTTTTAAGCAAATCATTAAAGGGACCACCACTCTCAGGAAGTAGAGATATTTTCATAAATTATGGCTTCTGGAGAGTTGTTTCATGATTTTACATCACCTACAATTATTAAAGGTCAGTAGCTTGTGTGAAGAGGAAATGGAAATGTCACTATTAAAGTTTGTATATATAGTGTATGTAACAGTATGTGTGATTGGTGTTTCAACAGGTGGAAGTGACATCACTGAAAGTGTACCTGCAGACAGGGGATCACTAATCCACACACCTGCCGTCAAGTTTCTTACCAGAGCTGATTTCTTTGCTGTACTCCATGAAAACACAGTAAGTCTATGTTGTTACAAGTACAAAGTTTATGTCATAGTATGCCTAGGAAAACTGAGTATAATGATTTGATGCAAATAGGTAGGTTGATGTTTTCATTGGTGAATTTCATGCATATATTTATTACTTGGCAGATGTAAATAGATAGCTGTACCAATGAGAGAAGTTTATTCAGTCATGTGATATAGACTACAAGGAACTACAGAATTGAACCACTTTGCTATAATTTGATTGGGCCATGATATGAATGAAGATAGCTTCCATTTTGTTACTAAGTAACAGTATAGGACATATTGTTGTATGTCAAGATTAGTGTTTTTGAACAAAAGTTAAGCATTTTTTCCACCAGGAATTGAACATTTGAGTCACTCCCAAAAGTTCTCATTTTTCCTTTTAATGTTTCATCTTTTCAGGAAGCAAGTCAACAGTATGCCAGGAATTCATCCCTCAAACACATGGTGAACAAAATTAGGCGTGACCCATCACAGTTTGAACATTACCAACATAACAGAGATTTAGTATCAATACTCAACCATTTTGCTGACACATCACAGGACTTACCAAGGGGTTGGGAAGTTAAATATGACAGAGCAGGAAAGGTAAGAAAAAGAACAAACAAATTGGAGGGGGGGGGGACTGTGTTGATCATTCTCTAGTGTATGAGCACACGTCTCTTTTCAAATAAGTCTCTACCTCTGACTTCTTGAGTATGCCCCTCTCGGACAACTCTAACCTCATCCTCAGACTCTACAAACGTACTATTCTCTCACTCTTCTGAAAAGGTCATAAAAGTTAAATGTTTTGTAGCCTGGAATCCATGCAGATGGGGGATCTGAATTCATTATTTCCCCAACACCAAAATTTAAAATCTCCAATCACCTGGATTCTAGTCTAAATGTCTTGAATAACTGATATTGATTATAAATCTATAGACATGGAATAAAGAGAGATTAGATTTTTTGACAATGATATGAAATAATACACTTAATTTAAAAAAAAACACTATGTAGTCAGTTTGTGGTTGACTTGGGAGATATATAGTGCCTCAAATATATCCAATGACAACATAGTCAAATTGGCAATTTTGATGTCTCTTTACTTTTGAAATTAATAACATCTCTTTAATATAGACATTTTATTCCTTCTTGTGGTTACATATATATTTCCTGTTTGAATTTCAGGCATTTTTTATAGACCATAACAATAGAAGTACTACATTTATGGACCCCAGATTACCCTTCAAACCACCCTTAGGTCATGTGATGGATAGTATGAATATGTTACAAGTGCCATCATCTCGAACAAGAAGTAGAAGTGCAGGTGAAGATGATATAAGGAATTCATATCAGTTGGTAAGTTGGTCTGAGATAATCAAGAACTAGGAGCACTGTAGCAAACTATGGAAATTCTTACTTGTGATCATGGTCACACACAGACTGTTGGTAGGTTTTTTTGCCGGTAGCAAGTACATAGCACACTGCGACAAGTTTTTTGCTGCAGTCGTCGAACATGACCAGGATGACATCACTTCAAAATGGCAGCACCAACAAATTTCATGTAATGATTCTGCTTATTTTACAGCGCCACCGAAAGTGATATTACAAGGCATCTATTCAAAGAACATGGTGTTGTTCCTGGCCTCTATCTTATGTATAACAAATATAACATGGACACTATAACACAATGAATACAAACATTTACAGTTTACATGAAGTCGGTTCATATTAACATTTGGAAATACTTTGTTGGTGTACCTTTACCTGCATTTAACTAATTATCATTTTCTGACCTGTATGTTTGCAGACTGGTGGTCACAGGGGGGCGCCACCTATTCGACCTAGGCCAGTAGACACTCTAACCCATTCCAGATCAGGTCCAGCACCAGTACCTACAGGTAAGGTCATACGTCAAAGGTCACACAACCAGAAACACACATCAGGAGTGAAATTGTACATGACTGCACAGAATGTACCAAAGTCATATAAAATTATACACTTAAGTTTAAACCATAGTGTATGCTAAAATTGTATGCTAAATTGATCAGAATGTTCAGAATGCGGTGTATTTGATTACTTTGTACAATCATCTCTGACTATTAAATGTACAGTAATGGTCAATTTTTACTTCTGTCATTGCGTTAAAGCTTGCTTGGTTTTTAGTACATTGAAATGATGGAAAGACATGTTGACCACTTTAATTGTGAGTGTGTTTGTAGCACAAAGACTAAAATGCCATCAATGACAGGGAGGGATTTTACTGGTAAACACAGAGTATTATCAGGTGACAACCATCCCCCTGAGTAAGTACATGCAAACCCCTCTCCACATACAAAATACATGGTATGGTATTGAGAGACACACGCTGCAGCTTAAGATCGGCAACAGGTCTACTCACACTTTACATTTTCTGTTTAACATTCACATGTTATATATACTATATCTGTTGTTTATAATTACAGCTTACAATGAGAAAGTAGTAGCATTTCTACGGCAACCAAATATTTTGGATATCCTTAGAGAAAGGCAGTCAGCACTTGGTTCTAATACGTTACTCAAGTAAGTAATCAGAAAATTGTAAGTAGTTGTGCAAAATGGATGTGAGTTTTTGAATGGACAGTGTTGAAGGCTTGCTGATACAAATTTAACTGTAAGAAAGAATTGAAACCCTTTGATTAGCAATATCTGTGAATCAATCGATTAGACACAAAGATTGTTGTATACCACAAAAATTCAAAAAAATATGTAACATAAACATTATGACCAGGTATTTATTGCAAAAATAATGAAATTGAAGTGAATGAGTCTCAGACCTGATTTCATCTGGAAACAATTGCCTCAAAACCTGATATAAGTGTAAATAGACTGTTGATTCACTGTGATGTTGTTACCCTTTTCAGGCTTGTCACACGGGCCAAGATGCATACTGCCCTCTAGTGGCAGGTTATAACAATCGCATTACATTTGTTTACATTTTGGGAAATGTTGTATTCAGGATTCCCAAAAGCTTTACAGTTGATGATGTAGTTTGATGGATTATTATTTAACACGCTGTTTCTAATGATACACAGATTTGTTAATTTTCTGTTCCAGGTTAGGATTTGTGAACTAATATGATATGTACATCAGCTGTATGTACATGTGTATGTAATGTCAACCATGATACTGAGCTAATCTTTACTTCGTATCAGTTTTCTTCAAACTTCACATCTCAGTAACCATGTCCGGTCCTCTTCATGTATAATGTCATTTCCCGCATTGGCAACACTCCTTATGTAAATACATGAATGACATTTGACCTCCTTAAAAAATGTTCAATGGTAATATCATGATGTCCACATACATTTGATGATGTTTTTCACTCTTCTTACAGAAATAAAATAAATCAAATTAGAATAGAGGGTGTAGACATGCTGGACAGACTTTCCAATGATATAGATCTCATCATACTCCTCAGGTAAGTCTTTATTTGTCAGTAAGTCTCATTATACTCCTTAAGTGAGTCTTTATTTGTACCAGCCAACTGTCAGTCATATGTAGTTGTAGAGATTCTGTGAATGTGTTCGATTGATGTTACACAAGTCTGTACTGGGTAGTCTGTACTGTAGAGCAGTTTCACCCAAAAAGTTGACTAGCGCCCTCTAGTGGTAAATGTTATAAAACAATAAACGTGTAACATTTACATCAGAGAGATTGTTCAGAGAGGAGGAATCCTTGCTATGACTATAGCTATGTGATCACAGTGTGCTTATTTAACAAACAGTATCTTAGTGTTTTGACAATAGTAATCTATTCATAGTGTTTTTAATTAACATACAGTGTGTTACTATCTTTTTTGTTCCTGCTAGTTTATTTGAGGAGGATATCATGACATACGTACCAACTGTTGCACATCCAAGTGCAGCCTCACCTAGGGGGTCACCACAACACTCACCTCAAGCATCTCCAGGTAAGGACTCATTTCTCAATTACATATACATTTACACTCATACACACACACACACACACACACACACACATACATACACACACTAACACATATGTACACACACACACATTTACACACGCACACACACACACTCACACATACACATATGTACACTCACACACACACACATACATACACACCCTAACACATGTACACTCACACGCACACATGAGCATTTACACATCACACAGACACATTAAAAAAGATTTCTTCTTATTCAAATGGATCCTGTACTTGACATATCACTGATAAATCTTCCCCATATATCCAGGTCTATCCCGGGCTAATGCTAGAGCTCCTGCTCCATATAGAAGAGATTTTGAAGCCAAACTCAGGAATTTCCACCGGAAGATGGAATCCAAGGGATACGGACAAGGACCCGGCAAACTTAAGTAAGTATTTTGTGAAATGTTAAAATAATAGATCATTCTATTAAATATCTAAATTGTTCTGAATGATTGAACCACATATGTTCAAAAGTCCGATCAAGTTCCTTGTATTCAACAGTAAAAATTTCTTGGTAGTGGATATATATTATTTGATTATTGTGATTTGCAGAAGAAGATATCTGTCCATCATTTCAGTAATATGACAGAACCCCATGACGTGCGAGTGCAAGTGTGGCGTACTCGGGGTATTTGCACAAGTACTTGCAGTACACTCATGAAAGTGCAGCAGAAAACACTGCAAGCACGAGTGCAAATACCCCTGACTAGTGACACTTGAACTCACACGTCATGGGGTTCTGTTGTTATTATATATGTTTATCCAAAACAACAAATTTCCACAATTGCACCTCATTTGCATAACATTTGCATGCAAGTGTGCAATAATGTATCCAGGTATCACACAGCAGTGCAAATACCACTTATATGCGCATGCAATAATCTGTGGTACATATGTAATACTATTTTATCTGACAAGTTTTAATTTTATTTTATTCTTTGTTCAGACTCAACATGAGGAGGGATCATTTACTAGAGGATGCCTTCAATAAAATAATGGCAACTCCCAAGAGAGATTTACAGAAGAATAAATTGTATATATCATTTGTTGGAGAAGAAGGGTAAGATATATCATACATTTAACTAATGTATTACTAGTATGTCTTGTAACATGACCTCAGATCTGTGCTCAGAAGATTGCCAAACACACGCTGAGGTAAACAGTACCGCTGGTGTGCAGTTCCAGGCTTTGAAAGTGCCTGTGGCACTATGCGACCTATGGTCACTTCTAAAGGTATCAGAATTGCCCGAGAGTCTAGCTAAGCAAGACTAGTGATACAGTAGCTTGGAGAAGAAGTACACTTTTATCACTCCATCTTGTTTTAGTACACCTGTGTCATATGTCTCCATTCCGTAGTAGATATTCTGTTAGATGTGTCCGAATATGTTTTAGATTTGATATACTTTAGATCTCTTGAAATTCAATGATTTAGTAACTTCATAGTACAAAGTATCAATAATATCAAAACATAACTAAGAGAATACACATATTATGTGGATGTTAGAGTAAAGCATTCTGCCAACACCAGAGGGCAGGGCAGTATATGTTGTAGCCATTCAATTTGGAAGAGTTTTCTTTGCAAAGGATTCACTAACGGAACATATTTTTGTGTCCTCCTTCCAGGTTGGATTATGGTGGCCCATCAAGAGAATTTTTCTTTCTTTTATCAAGAGAATTATTTAACCCCTATTATGGTCTGTTTGAGTATTCTGCCAATGATACCTATACAGTACAGATTAGTCCCATGTCTGCATTCGTAGATAACCAACTTGAATGGTAAGTGATAGGAAAGTGCATGTAAAAACAAAAGATCACGGAATCAAACTTTGAGGGCGCTCTGTAAGTGACGATGAAAACGTGAAAACAAAAGATTGATCAGTTTGACTATGAGGGCGCTCTACATATTTCCTGCAATGGTACGCAGGTTCTAAC
The DNA here is from genome assembly GCF_964340395.1 of Glandiceps talaboti. Classification (NCBI taxonomy): domain Eukaryota; kingdom Metazoa; phylum Hemichordata; class Enteropneusta; family Spengelidae; genus Glandiceps; species Glandiceps talaboti. Next base: position 17,472,133 of record NC_135552.1, read on the forward strand.
ATCTAACTCTTCTACATGTAATAATCAGGGTGATATTTCTATTGACTAGTATAGTCAGTTATTTAATGTCTAAAATTAATGCCTAGATTGTTGTGAAGATGAAAGATCAAGTGTTAATAAACAACAACAAAAGTGAAAAACCATTTCCATTACTGCTATTATACCACTAATATAGTTTTAAAGTATTCAGAAAATGAAGAATTTTTCTGTAACAGTACAGTACATAAATGGGTCAAAACTTAGTTGTTTTTATTTAAAATTTGTTTTTCACCATGACTGCAACTGTATGGCAATGTCAGAGTCATCCTTCAATTCAGTATGCATTCCACAAAATTTTCACTTGGCCTACTTTCTTTGACATCATTTATGAAACACTATCACCAAAGTGTGAACTATGCACAGTTGATTGTGAGAACACGTTTGACTCTCATTCTAAAATTATCCAAGGACAGAAACTGGCAAGTGTGGATAGCAATTACATAACAGTACACAGAATAGGACTCATAGGAGGAGATGACCAGTCTTCATATGGAATGTAGAACAAGAGAAATACAGCATGTGATCTCAGTCAGATTGTGTAAATGACCCTGACTATTCTGTTCATAAACAAAGACAGATCATAGACATACTAGCCAGGAATCACACTTTAAGTATACTTGACAGATGACAGACTTGTGTCACTCATGGGAATCCTTGCTGTCATGTACAGAAGTTGAACTGTCAGCATGGATTCCACACTGTCCTGTTCTAATGCAACCACAGAATACAAGTTGTCTTAATAACTATCATGGATTCATGTTGTCCTGTTCTACATAGTCTAGTTGCTATCCTTGCCTCAAATCTCAAGATCTCTCTTCACTGATCTTCTTGAGAAGAGATTCAAATCCATGGACACCCTCAAGACTATGTATACTCCAGTAACAAGTGGGCCTGTAAAGACACACCGATTGGATTTTTGTAGTTCTATTCAGTGGCAGATATGTCCATGTTTATGCAATATCTAGGTTTCTTTGAGGTTCATTTATCAGCATTAAGGAAATCTAAAGGATATGTATAAAAATGATCCTAAATAAACAAAAATTCAACTCTCCTTACAGCACACGATTAAACTATGAGATCCTGTGTACGTGACTTATAAAACAGTACACAGTACCCAGAATAGTATCCTTGCTTAGAATGTAAACAAAGGAAATGATGTTTTTAGCTTTTTGCACTCAGAGAAGGGAGTTAAAAGTTTAGCACTTGGAACAGATGATATCAATACATTAGTTTTATTGGTTTGTTTGGTGTAGTGATTAATTTTATTAGTTTAGTCAGTTGATAGATTCATTTTATTAGTCTCTCTGGTCATATTATCATTACCACTATAAATGTTACTTGTACCATTGTGTGGACTTATATAAAGTTGGTCTCAGATTCAGCCTCATATTCAAAAAATCACAACAACACCAGACAAAAGCAGTCAACGAAGAAATAATAATGTTGAGGCTACAGGAAATGCTCCCCCTTCACACTCACTTGATGGGAAAGGAGGTGTCTCAGCTTGTACAGGAAAGAAATACTAGTACTTGAAAATCAGAGATAATAGCTTGTTGTCAAGATATTTAGGGGAGGTCAAAATTCATCTGATGTGTTTGTTGGTAGGCACACTATTCTGATGATGTATCTGCATTGCTGTAGTTTAAAAAGATTTTAGTCTTATTTAAAAGGCTGTAGAAGTAATATTTTACGATAGGTGAGAAGTAAGACATTTCCTATAATCCCTACGGTATAATTTCTTGTTTGACAGCTTTCGTTGGGTGTCATCGTGATTTTCCCTATATGAGACTGAATCTGAGGTTCAATATGTAAGACTAGCCTCATATTTTCCTCCAATGTGAATCTGATTTTGAATCTGAGACTAACTTTATACTCTGTATTTTGTGGTTGAATGGGTGGTCAATGTCTTTATACTGCGGTAGTGTTCCATAATCTAGTATTACAGTAAAACAATCATAAAACTCTCACAAGACTTCCCATTAGTTCTTCTCCCTATCTCTGACCCAGACATCCACAATTGTGGTAAACATTGACACAAGTATGTAAACCATAAAATTAGTCTGTTCATATCTCAGTAGTGCAAATGAATTTGTATCAAGTATAGTAGTATTAGTATCTTACAGATTACTTATGTTGCAATGATAACCATTAAAAAAAATTCTCTAATCACATTTCACCTAGGCCCAGAAAAATGCTCCAACTATGGATTCCTTTTTCTAGATATTTTAAATCTTGTTCCTTGTTATGCATACAAATTTGAAGTTAAATGTAAAAAGTTTTAGAAACTGACACCCAAAGTTGATTCCATCTTAGTCTAGTCCTTGTACAGTATAGTTACAACAATGTACACCTCCACTCACAGAGACATCCAGACTAATTCCATCTTTGTTTTAATCAAGTCTACATTCGGATGTCAGTCGTGCCACATATTAAAATGAACATTTGTGTATTTCTTGTAGGTTCAGATTTTGCGGTCGTGTTATTGGTCTCACAATAGTTCACCAGTACCTGCTAGATGCATTCTTTACAAGACCATTCTACAAGGCATTATTACGACGTCCATGTACACTCAGTGATTTGGAGTATCTAGATGCTGAGTTTCATCAAAGTTTACAATGGGTGAAAGACAACGACATCACTGATGTATTAGACCTGACATTTACAGTGGATGAAGAAGTCTTTGGACAGGTCAGATTCACACTCATACGTGCAAAACTTTATAATCTTATTCAAGGCCACAAAGTTTCCAATTATCAGATCACATTGATGAAAGACAAACTAATTTACTGTCAGTGAATGGTATATCTTAAGGTGTAATAGCAGAAAGCTATGATACAAAGCAGAGACTGTGTACTGATATACGACAAGATTAGGTTGAAGGACAGTCAGCTGCAGTGAATGAAGTCAACCACATCAACTTGTCAAATCGGTATTCACTACCTAAGCTGTAAAAAAAAAAAACACCATGCAATACATCCATCTAACACCCACTCTGATTACCAGAAAATTACCTACAATTTATTAGCAAGGGTTCTGGTGGCAAGGACATGTTTTTTCCTATCCGGTGACCCAACACTATGACTTAATGTAACTAGAAATAAGAACACATCCTAAGTATGTACTGTTTACAGATTTCTTACAAGAAGTCTGAGAAGAAGTCAAGAAAACAACAAGTAAAACAAATGATTGGTGAATCTAAACAGAGTCATCGGCTTTGACTTCACTTCACTTCACTTCACTTCAGAGTAATGGTATTAAACAAAGACACATGCCATGCATGGAGTATTTCACTCCAGTTTTAATGGCCTTTATAAAAAAGGAACAAAATTACTGAAGCAAAGAGCATTTATGTCCACTGCAGAACATGATACCAGTATAAGATACACATTATGGTCCATGTGCCTATTTTATAAGTATAGCCACGTTACAGCCCATGTGGATATTTTATTACCCCATCAAAGCTAAAAAGGTTTGCCTAACTTGTTTACTTTTGTAGACTTGTACTGGTGTGTGATTTGCGTCACTACAAAACTGCTTTGTCACACTTTATTTGCCACTGTTATATATTTACGTAAGTTAGCTGGAATAGGTTGTGTATTGACTGAGGTTAAGAAGTTATCAAGTGCAATGACTTCAAGGCACTCCCACCATTGTTTTGTCGGTCACTTTCTTTACACACAAACAAACCATGCACTAACATTAACCTTGAAATTGTAAATAGAAAACGATCTTGTACGTGCAATACCATACACCCCCATTCCATCACTGCATGCTTGATTCACCAAGCATTTAATTTTAGTAATACCTATTATACCAAAGTTAGCTTTGAACTTGATATGCTTGGTTCACCATGCAGTAAGTTATAATAATACCTATTATACCAAAGTTAGCTTTGAACTTGACATGCTTGGTTCACCATGCAGTAAGTTATAATAATACCTATTATCCAAAGTTGGTTGTGAACTTGACATATAGCTGTCCCATTAACATAATATTGTTGTGCGGCAAACTCAGGTAAAAAAGTGGAAAGCACTTGTTTAAAATTCCAAGGGCTTCTACGTGTATCAAAACAAGAAAGCAGTGGTTCACATTTGAAGTTAAAGGTTTTTACTGTACAGATTTTATCACAAGAATCTTCCATGACAGAAATGTTAATGTCCTTCTAAAGTTCAGAAACTTGCGACGTAAAAGTTTGCAATAGGCAGTCCTTATTTTCAAATTGTTGAGATCATACGTACATGTCTGAAGGCAGTCTGATGATCAACATTATAATTTGATCAGAGACTTGGCCATCTGGTGTGAAAATGATGTTCAACAGTGAAACCAGTAAGCAGTACGGTATGTCGAATCAGGTGTACATACCTTGCTTGGTCTCAGCTGGGATGTTTGTCTTGGTCATACCGTACTATATCAAGAAGCTCTCTAACAAATTTGTTTGAGAGGTTCTTGAGATAATAACACCAAGACAGGTCTCTGTTCAGCTGACTGAAGAAAAATATTGTGGAATAGTATAATTATACCATCGCCAGTAATATTTTTAAAAAAATCAGGGAAAGTAATGGTAATTTTGAGAGTTTTGATTCATATTTCAAACACAGCAGAACCAACGACTTAGAAATGTGTTGTCATGATGTAGAAACATGCTGTCATGATGTAGAACGACCAGAGTATATATTCCATGTTTTTTTGTTGAACCTGGCTAGTGCACGGTATAATTGTCAATGTAATCTCTATAAGTGAATAATTACAAAAATTATTTTTTGTGTGTGTTGTAGCTGACGGAAAGAGAGCTGAAAACCAATGGTAAAAACATTCCAGTGACTGAGAAGAATAAAAAAGAGTACATTGAACGGATGGTGAAGTGGAGGATAGAAAGAGGAGTATCAGAACAAACAGACAGTCTGATGAGAGGTTTCTATGAAGTGATGGACAATAGACTTATATCAGTATTTGATGCTAGGGAACTAGAACTTGTCATTGCTGGTATAGCTGAAGTGGATGTCGGTGATTGGAGAAAACACTCAGAATATAGATCAGGTAAGCAGAGAAATTGGTATCTATGCTTTCCTAGTAAATATCAATTATCATGGAAATGTCCTGAGATGAACATGTTCCAGGGTAATCAGAAAGTGTTTACTAAGGACATGGAAAGACCTGGAGTGTCTTGAAATAGACATGGTTCCAGGCTATCCGTGGAATGACATGAAATGCCCTGAAATGGACACAATTCCTGGCTATCAGTGGAAAGACCAGAAGTGTTTTGAAATTGAAAAATGGACATGGTCTGGATTAGTAAGAAGGGTTTATCAAATAGAGAAGACATGTTTAGTAGAGATCAAGTCTAGAGCATAGATGAATTCTGTCTGAATATACTCTCTTTAAGTCCAAACTTATTTGAGAATCCTACGATGTCTGTCAGTACACAATATCATATTGTGTACGATTCACAAATAATGCCCCAGATAACAGCATGGGGTCCTATTACTGTATGAAGACTACAATGTACAAAGTACTAGAACTAGTGTATGTGTCTACAATTGGTTGAATACAAGTACAGATGAAGGGAGGCATTTATGGGCATGCAGTTACCCTTCTATTGTTGGTTTGTCAATTTGTGGGAGTGTAGCTGAAGAAGATTCATGTTTTGCAAACAATATATGTTGTATTGAATAACTTGGATTCAATTCTAATGAATTATCAAGATAATTCAGTCATACAAAGATTTAAAACTTTACTGTAAACTTGTATCCCTACCATTCTCCGATATTCTTCCTCTCTTTTCTACATGCCAACTCAAGTAAACTAACACAAGAATCAGACAGTAAACATTTTGCTACAAGTTTTTTAGCACAACTGAACTTGTTCAGTAGTGCTATAGGGATCACCCGGCGTCTGTCTGTCTGTCTGTGTGTGTGGATGTGTGTGTGTGTGTGTGTGTGTAAACAACGTAAAGTCAAAAACCGCTGAACCGATTGCCACGATATTTGGTGGGTCCATTACTTTGGGTGTCTAGTTGGAAAATTGTTCAAATCAAAATGATCGCATCACAGGTATGTGATTTGGGTCAAAAAATGTGATTTTTGGTCAAAAAACTTAAACTCAGAAACTACTGGGCAGATTGGTGCGAAATTTGGTGGGAACATTCTTAAGGGGGTGTAAAGTAAGATTTGTTCATGACGGGATGATTCCATCAGTGATATGCAAATTAGGGCTAAAAATGTGTCTTTTTGGTTAAAAATCTATAATTCTAAAACTACTGAGCAGATTGGGCTGAAATTTAATGGGAATGTATCTAGGGATGTATGGACGAAGAAATATTAAGCATACCATGATTCCATGAGTGATATGCAAATTAGGTGTAAAAATGTTCATTTTTGGTCAAAAACTTATATCTCAAAAAGTACTTGGTCAATTAGTCTGAAACTTGGCGAGATGTTTCTGAAACTGTTATTCTGCAGATTTTCTTAAAAACATTTTGACAAAATTGGCCCTAGCAACCACGACCACGCCCATAGCAACAGCCAAACGGTGGTGTATTTCACAAAGATAACAACAGGGTTTAATAGATAATTGAATAAACATCCAAAAAATGTATGTAAATTTGCATAGCAACAAGACCACGCCCATAACAACAGCCAAATAATCACGTATATTGCAAAGATAACAACAGGAATAGAAAGACAGATGAATAAACATTCAAAAAATGTATGCAAATACCCTAGTAACCATGACCACGCCCATAGCAACAGCCAAACGGTGGTGTATTTCACAAAGATAACAACAGGGTTTAATAGACAATTGAATAAACATTCAAAAAAATGTATGTAAATTTTCCTAGCAACAAGACCACGCCCATAGCAACAGCCAAATGATCACGTATATATTGCAAAGACAATATCAGGAATTCATACACAAGTGAACAAAAACATTCACAAATGTATGCAAATATATCTAACAACATGACCACGCCCATAGCAACAGCCAAATGATAGCATTTATTGTAAAGATAGCAACATGGTTGGATAGGCAACTGGATAGTTATTCAGCAAATAAACACCTATTGTTAGCATAGACTAGCATATGGATAAACATTTTTAAAAACTGCAGTTGTGCTACAACGCCATTGGCGGTATTTTTAAAAATGCTGTCTGATAAAGTAAGACGTATTTAAAGGTCTGGTCAGATTAGGATGAAAATTTAGGTGTAAAAAGAGTTGTCTGGCTGAGATATAATAAAAGTTGGTCCTGGATACAAGAATGATCCCAAATAATCTGGTGGCTCCACTGATATAATAACACTATTGTGATGACCATGGGGTTGAAACATGGCCCTTTAACTTTATGGTTTACCCTAATATCAAATCAAGCTAACGATATTGTGATGACCCTGGGATTGAAACGTAGCCCTTTAACTTTATGGTTTACCCTAATATCAAATCAAGCTAACGATATTGTGATGACCCTGGGATTGAAACGTAGCCCTTTAACTTTATGGTTTACCCTAATATCAAATCAAGCTAACACTATTGTGATGACCTTGGGATTGAAACGTGCCCCTTTAACTTTATGGTTTACCCAAATATCAAATCAAGCTGTTTTGTGTTCAGCTGAGCAAGCGTCAGTTTCAAGTTCAAGTGGGAAGAGATTATGGAACAAGTACTAACATAAATGAGCAAAACACAAGTCTCAAGTGCAAGTTCAATGCCCAAGTAGCCAGAAATTATTAGACGCTTTATATCAGAGCACAAGTCAGTCCAAGTTCAAGTCCTGAGAGAGAAGTGATTATGGGATTACCTTCAGGCATTTGTACTTGACCCTTACTTCTTTAGTTTGGAATGTACGTCACAACGTCGTCACAACATTACTGAAATCACTATTGTTACTACATCACCAAATTTAGTAATGTTGCTATTAAGCCATCAACATGTGTATTAGTCGTACTTGACCTGATTATCTGGGTTCACCTGTGGATTGAGTCTACAACTATCATACTAATAACAGTAAAACTATAACACTGGTACGGTGCCAGACTGTCTACGTGATGGATAAACTCTTCAGTACAGGTGCTTAGACCACCATTATAAAAAAAATATTGATCTTGGCCTTGATGTCACAACCAATTTCCTGCCAAATGTAGAGAAATAAACACACATTGATGCTCTAGCACAACATGTATTGTGTTACCAAGGTTTCATGTAGATTATTCAGGTCGTTTTGGTAACTTCTTTAGGTCGCTTCGGTAGATTCTTCGGGTCACTCCGGTAGAGTTTGTAGGGTCTGTTCTGTCAAGGTTGTTGTTAAGAGGTTGCCAAGGATTTATCATTTGAGTCTATAATTGGATTAAAACTCACAACCATTGTGAAATGAAGGTATCGTTTGCCCACAAAAAATAACTAAAGAAGTGTAAAGTAGGCTAGCAACTAAAGAGGGTGGTACTGGCCTTTAACTTGTGTATTGAATTAGACGGTACACTGACAATGGTGTTGTGGAAAACAAGATTTCAGTTTTAAGATTCAATCACAAACAAATCCTTGAAAGAAAAAAAACAGTCTTTTGTATCAACATTGAATAGAATGCTAGTAGAAGTTGTCGGCTACATCAAACATGTCGATAAACTAAGAACTAATTTTAAAAAGTTGTTAATCTTCCCTAATGAAAAGACATAAATCACAATTCAATACACCTGAATTCTTATTTTACAGTCTTTTAGAGAGTGAGTCTATTCACCTGAGTACTTGATTGATTGTAATTGATGACATCACTAAATACTTGGTTTACAGAAAGTATCGCAATTACACAATATTTTAATCCTAATTTCATAATCCTAATTCATAATTTTATAGTCTTATCCTTATAAATTGACCTACATGATCTCATTAGGATTACAAACTGTGTATTTTTATATTGAGGAGACTGAAAGTACTCTGTACCAAATGTTAGTTTGTAAATTAGTATCTGGTTGACTGGCTGGTATTATGTCAAGCCAGAATGTCAAGTCAGATAGCCAAGTCTCTAGGCTATACTGTCAAGCCAGTATGTCAAGTCAGATAGCCAAGTCTCTGGGCTATACTGTCAAGCCAGTATGTCAAGTCAGATAGCCAAGTCTCTGGGCTATACTGTCAAGCCAGTATGTCAAGTCAGATAGCCAAGTCTCTGGGCTATACTGTCAAGCCAGTATGTCAAGTCAGATAGCCAAGTCTCTGGGCTATACTGTCAAGCCAGTATGTCAAGTCAGATAGCCAAGTCTCTGGGCTATACTGTCAAGCCAGTATGTCAAGTCAGATAGCCAAGTCTCTGGGCTATACTGTCAATTCAGTATGTCAAGTCAGATAGCCAAGTCTCTGGGCTAAACTGTCAAGCCAGAATGTCAAGTCAGATAGCCAAGTCTCTGGGCTATACTGTCAAGCCAGTATGTCAAGTCAGATAGCCAAGTCTCTGGGCTATACTGTCAAGCCAGTATGTCAAGTCAGATAGCCAAGTCTCTGGGCTATGCTGTCAAGCCAGTATGTCAAGTCAGATAGCCAAGTCTCTGGGCTATATTGTCAAGTCAGATAGCCAAGTCTCTGGACTAATTGACTGCTGAAACAATGAACCCAGTTATATTTAGTTCAATACTATAAAACACACATGCTTTTCGGTGTGGTTGTATCATATGTTTACGTCTGACCAGATTTATAGTGTAGAAAATAAAGTAGTTATGAGATGTTCGTGTTTTCTGTCGTATAAAAAAACAGCAGTGTTATTGTACTAGGTTGTAAAGTTAGGGATGTTATAACTTACAAGTTTATTACTTGAACTGTTAACCAGTGAATGCATTGCAGGTCATCTCTTAGCATGAAATAAATCAGACAGTTCTCAAAAGAACCCACAATAATGACAAGTCACTTGTATAGTGACTGACAATACAACAATTTGTCAGTGTTATATTGTCCATGACATTAACTTACTGAGTACAAATGTACTAGGTTTAGAAGTAATAGGTAGTGTCTCTCTCTCTACTAACTATTTATTACTGAATCTATTTACTGTTAGTCCAGATCCCAACATGGTTTCTGTGAGTGGTGGTGTTAATGGTAACGATACTGTATAGGAACTAGATTGATTCACTGTATTGAGATCTTCAATGTCAGATATACTGCCTTTGTGATCTAAACCCCAGAGTTTGAATCCCACAGTTTTTAGATGACTAATATCTTACCAGTGGAGTCATATAAGTTTGAATAAAGGTCATTCGTTTGTTCAGAACTAACTTATTCTATAGCTTTGCTAGACAACAGTATTTGTCACACAAATGTTAATCCTGATCTGACATGAGCCTTTAAGTACCCAATAAATGAGTCAGTACACAAGAGTTATTTTGGTCAGATTTTAACTTAGATGGTATAACCATTAAAAGTACAAAATGACAACTACAGTGAACAATATAGATGATCAAACCGTATTTGTAGAAATAGTGTGTGTGTGTGTGTGTGTGTGTGTGTGTGTGTGTGTGTGTGTGTGTGTGTGTTTGTGTGTGTGTGTGTGTGTGTGTGTGTGTTTGTGTGTGTGTGTGTGTGTGTGTGTGTGTGGGTGTGAGTGAAGGGGGGGTTAATAATGTCAATCATTGTGATAGTCTTCTTTATAGGTGTACTATCTGTACAATCCCAGGTGGGTTTGTTGAAAGCAGAAATAATTTAGAAAAAAACACCCATATCCATACTAAGTTATTTGTATGTACAGATAGCTACAACCTTATGCATGCCCCATTGGAAATAATGTCATATAACTTAAAGAGTGTAATGAAACCTGATTACAGCTATATGTACCACATTTTATTCCTTCGTATTTTCATGAATAGTTTCCTATCTCCTGTCTTCACTATTCTCAACACAACATACTGTGGCTAATTACCCTTGTTGTTTTTGTTTATTTTTAGGTTACCATGACAAACACCCTGTCATCCAGTGGTTCTGGCAAGCTGTGGAGAGGTTTGATAATGAAAGAAGACTGAGACTCATACAGTTTGTAACTGGTACATCTAGTATACCTTATGAAGGCTTTGCAGCACTGAGGGGTAGCAACGGTCCAAGGAAATTCTGTATAGAGAAGTGGGGTAAAATCAGCAGTCTACCCAGGTAAGACAACATTGTCTGAGATGCGTGTGTGTGGTATGCTTTTGTGTTCGAGTAATTAAATGTTGTCTGCAATCTAAGAAGTCCTCAAGGCATACTCGGAAATACAATATGACAACACGAATACCAGACTGTTGTTTATTTTAAGGTACCTGTAAAAAAAAATAATATATAACTTTTAGAAATTTCTGGAAGTTCACAAAAGAAATACCTCAAGCCAAAATCTTACTATACTGAATGGGGGAAATCCGATTCACCTGAAATGTTGTCATGTTTGCCAACGTTTTTCATTTGTTATGAAATTCAAATAAGCAAAGATCTTACTCTGAAAGTAATGATTTGTTCAAAAATGATATGTTGAGCAGTATAACCTGCATTATGTTGACAGTTGGGCTTAACAAGTTTATAGTTACCAAGTGTTTTGATAGTGTCAACACTTCATTGACTCTAGGGTCCTCATAGCTATAATTATCAATTCACTAGTCCCCATTCTAACAGTTGATATGAAAGCAAAACTACTAATACATGTTGATTGATTGCACTGTTTGTGTTTTGTTTGGTCGTAGGGCTCACACCTGTTTCAATAGATTGGACCTACCACCATACACATCCTATGCAATGCTACTAGAAAAACTTATCACTGCAGTCGAAGAAACAAGTACTTTTGGTATTGAATAACGGGTGCACATCGTTTCGGTGTCATGTATTCCCTGTATCAAAATGGAATGTGCCATAAACACCCATGTAGACATTACATGGAAGAAGTGTCCTCATCTAGAGGAGAGTCAACCATCCACATTGGATGAACGACGAACATCATGAACACCTGATTTTGGACTAGTTCTTCCTGTCCATCAATGGTATAAGCCACCAATGAACAAGCTGCTGTCACAAGTTCAGCACAAGGAAGCAACCATCTTCATCACAGAGGGGTGTCAAGTCACAAGTCTGAAATCTTTTGTATTTATTTGTATGTATCATTGAACACTTAGACCATGGAGTCATATTTATTGGAGCAATATGTTATACATACTCAACTCATAACACTCACCAACTTTTTAAGTTATACACATTGGACAGAATTTTTTTGTGATAACAAGCGAACAATGCCCTTTCTATACAATACATATCCCCCAAACAGAAAGCTTTATCGATGTAACAATGCTAAAATGAATCCGTCAAGGGTTGATAGCAATATGAATGATAGCTATTAAATGTGTGGGAATTATGCCAAAAATCTCTGTTAAGGTACGCAGATAAAAGAAAACTATGTATTGGAGAGTCTGTTTTACATAGCAAGACGTGTTGAAATATAAGTACTAGTTAGTGTTGACGTGCAAAAACACAGAAAAGGGAGGATCTTTGTCACTTTAATATCAAAAGAGGAAACAATACTTGGAAGATGATATTGTGGGTTTCTTTGTCATCTGATAACTTACCTGTCACTAAACAAAGTATGAAATAGTGAAATTGTGATATTAGTGCAAGGTACAATGAGAGACAGCCCTGAAGCGTAAAGTCATTGCACGGTTAATCTACGTAGAGAACTTCCTACCATCGTAATGAATGGAAGACATGATGTGACAAATGGAATGATATATGGCTGAGAGCATTAGTTGAGGGCAGTTCACAGTGACTACAAGTCATTCATAACAAAAGTGTCATCGTCACCAAATCATAACCATGTCAGGAATCCACAGTTCATTCATTTGAAATACATTGACCTGCATTCTGTGTATATTTCATATCACTTAAATTTTTCGCACATTCTTGCAAGGAAACTCATATTAGATAAACAGACACAATACAGCCTCAATAAATTTAGGATCAATACTTGTCGTTGCATGTCACTGTTCAGTAACTCTATTATACTATGTGTGCCATGAACTGTATAAAATGTAACACACATGGTACTTGACGTCAGTGAATTGTACAGAGATTAGGTCTATACAAGGTTCTTGTGTCACATAGAGACACTGTGGTTATCAAAACCATAAGACCTAGAACTAGAAGTATGTCAGAGATGTGTGATGTCATGGTTTGTGGTCATCCTAAGTCTAAAGGGGAAAGGTTGGCCAGGATAGTTAGTTCCTGTATTGCCCTGCCAGCGGTGTCCATTCTTTCAACTATTATTTTCTTTGATGTAGACTGTTTTGTTGGAGTATCCAGGGGGTTTAACACATCCTGGAAACTTGTGAATAGAAACGAAGAGCTTTAGTTGTCTTCCTGTCAGCTAGCCATCAATTATACAGGAAACCTATCCCTAACTTTACCGTATGGTCTTCAATTTAGTCCAATTTTTTCTTTCAAAAATTCGATACAAATTGTGCCCCTTGTCGAGATAGATTATATACCTCAGCTTTACCTTCATTCTTCAATTTAGCCTAACTTCTTCATTTGTTGATTCTAAACAAATTTGGCACCCTATGAGAAAAAGCATTGCCAATGACATCAAGTTTTTTTTCATTCATAAATTCAACACAAACTTTGCCCTTGTTTAGAGACGACATTACCTGAATGTAAGAAACCAGTTTCAAAACAATGAGAACGTACTAGAGTGAATCATACACACTTTGTGTATTTTAGGATATGCCGTACATTTACTTCCATAGTAACTGAAATCATCTTCTGACAAATTGTGTCATTGTGAGGCAGTATTACACATATATAAACCAAGTTATTTTTAATAATACAAATTTTTTATTTCTGTTATTTAACTTAACTGAACCAAACAACAACAACAACAAATGAACTAAAAGCAGTACATAACCTACGATCTGTACAACTTTGCTATCAATTATCAATTTGTCTGATAGTTCCAGCCGATTACACATCAAAAAGAGAAACCCTATTGCAGACATATTACATGTCAATATGGCTTTCCTGACAGACAGCACTGTCAACAATATAAATGTCAAATACTATTTATTTTGACCTAGTTTATATATATCCTGTTAGTCACATATAATTCATAACTATTACACACCTGTATTTGTTTTTTTAGGCGCTTGATAAATATTCTGACCACCTGTGTTTTTTACACAACATGCAAATGAATTATACATGGTATCATGTGATTGGAGATTGTTATACAATGAGTAGTGTGGTTGGCTTGCAGGCCAGGCCAAATTTGATTGGATAAATATATTAAAGTAACTATCGGTATATGAGATAGTTAATTTGTTTGGGACAGTATGGTTGTAAATGATGATGAATTACTACAGCATTATTGTCAAAGTTTTGAAAGTAAATGATTCTACAACAATGGCGGAATCCATTATAAACTATAACATTATTGACACAATGAATTTTCAATTTTTTTGTTCAATTTTTTTTGTCAAGTGTACATTTAGCAGAATGAGGCTGTGTATTTTATCTGTAAGTCATTTTTTTTGTAAATAAATTATGACTTTGATTTATTATTATTATTATTATAACGGAAACATATTTTCCCAAAATCTAATCACTTTCCTTAACTGAAGGATTATTTTATAATACTGAGATGAATTCCTAATTTCTAACTCAACAATACTCTCATTAATTGTGATGTTTGACTGAGATATATCATTTCAGCATTTCTACCCCGACTTTGCTCTCAGTATTTCAAGTAATCCAGACCTCAATACCTCCAAACATCCAGTGCACAATCCTAGGCCAGTTACTATTTATGTGAAGTATATCAATCAGTATTGTTGTCAAATGCAAATTATTGACCTCAGATTTGGCACTGTATACTTCAGAACAGTGTTATGTATATGACAGAACCCCATAACACGCAAGTGCAGTTGTGGTGTACTCTGGGTATTTGCATTTGTGCTTGCGGGCTTGCACTTTCATGTGCACAAGGCAAAAGAAAATGCCGCAGAAAACACCACAAGCACCCCAGAGGTATCCACACTGGAACTTGCACATTGTGGGGTTCTTTGTTTATCTGAAAAATTAGAATCCTGTAGGAAACGATCTGATGACACAAATTTCATGTACAAGGAATGACTGTGGCCTAATTTGCATATCATTTGCATACAGGTATGCAATAAAGTTTTCAGTATTGCACTGCAGTGAAAATACAACTAGCATATGCACACACCTGTGCAAGTAATCACTAGTGCATATGTATTAATACATTATTCATTTCACCATATTTTACCATATAGTTGATTAAGTATATGGCAATCTTATCCTAAATTACATTTTATCATAGAGATTTATCATCACATTTCCCCTTCAATCAAAATGAAAGAAAGCATTCAGGTGAAATTAGTAAGCAGTCATTAATAAATTGACTGTCATACTAGTCATAGTAAATACCTGGGGAATGAAAGTACACCAGGTGTTATTCATTTCTGACCTTATCACATCTGTGGGCATCAATTATCAAGACTGGGTTGACAACATATAGGTCCCATTGGAGTACTTAAAATAAAAACAGGTGTCTGTGTCATTGTCACTTTATCATCCATGTCGTCGGGTTTGTTTAGATGTGGGTAAACACAACAATACTTATACAAAATTTGATACAAGCTCAGGCCACCAATCTTGGTGGTCTGAGATGCAAGTACATCCAAAGTCCAGTGAATAACTTGACTATTGTAGTCACTGCAAGCATAGAATGGATAGTTATACAGAAACAAGGTGACACTTAAACTAAGTGATGATTAATAAGTATTCATATGCATGTGTATGTGACACCTCGTTTTCTGTGATTTGCCAATCAACTGAGGTTTTTATACACCTCTTCATTTGTGTGTGAATGTGACACCTGGTTACATGTGATTTGCCAATCAATTCTGGAGTTACATCTCTTCATTTGCATGTTAATGTGAAGTCTTGCAGTACATGATTGGCTTAGTAGCTGTGACAAATTTTGATTCTGTATATCTCTTCATGTGACACCTGGCCATCAATGATTTGCCAATCAACTCTGGAGTTTAATACATCTCTTCATTGCATATTAATATAAAGGCTTGCTGCATATGATTGGCCTAGTAGCTGTGACACAACTCTTCATTAGCATGTTAATATGAAGGCTTGCTGCATATGATTGGCCTAGTAGCTCTGACACAACTCTTCATTTGCATGTTAATATGAAGGCTTGCTGCATATGATTGGCCTAGTAGCTGTGACACAACTCTTCATTAGCATGTTAATATGAAGGCTTGCTGCATATGATTGGCCTAGTAGCTGTGACACAACTCTTCATTAGCATGTTAATATGAAGGCTTGCTGCATATGATTGGCCTAGTAGCTCTGACACAACTCTTCATTTGCATGTTAATATGAAGGCTTGCTGCATATGATTGGCCTAGTAGTAGTAGCTGACACAACTCTTCATTTGCATGTTAATATGAAGGCTTGCTGCATATGATTGGCCTAGTAGTAGTAGCTGACACAACTCTTCATTTCCATGTCAATATCATATCTCATTATGTAGATATGTAGTTGCTATCCAATCACAACTCTTCTGTACAGCTGACTATCACTTTTCTTTGAGCCATATCTTTTTCGAAAGATAAATTTCGTTTTAAAATATCAAATCTGTTTTGAGATAATTAGCTTTGCATACTTTGCAGCTGAATCATGTACTTAGTAAACTGAAGAAATGGAAGTATACCCATCATATACTGTACTCATGTATATTAAAACGATCAATCACTATCGTTGTAACAAAAACCTTACCTCTCTGCAAACACGCTCAAATTGCAATTTTTCTGTAAACATTTAAATACAGATTGACAAGACCTAACTTGCAATGTCCTGTCACATGTTACTGGGGGGGGGGGGGGTATTAAATGAAGAAATGGGGGAAACTGTACATGCTGTTGAAAGCTATACAGTACAAACATTCTTCAAAAATGCAAATAATGTCATATCAGTATGTATATAATTTTTCAGTACAAAAAATAACATTGTCTTTGAAAACTTTTATCAAAATGAATGTAATGTAGTACTTGCTATTTTCAGCCATTGGAAATAGTTGCTTTTAGCTATGAATCCCCCTAGATGTAGCATAAATAGAGAGCATATGTAAAATACCCAGATCACATATTGTATAGCTAGAGAGGGGGGGGGGTCAAATTTTGAAATGAAACCTTAGATAAAATACCCTTGTAATATATAATTGTAGGGAAGTTTATTCGTAGATTTTGCTGGAACAATGTTAATGGGCTTTCTTTTCTAAATTGTGATCGTTATAAAAACTTGATGTGAATTTTTTTAATGGAAATGATGTAAAGAAAAAACTATGCAGATCTTGCAGTTCAGTCGATGTGAATTTACTTTTCTTTAAATTTTGTATTTGTTCTGTCTTCATTTTGCAAATAAATGAACTTATCATTCTCAGATTAAGGCATTTGTTTGATGTGTGTGTGCGTGTGTGTGTGTGTGTGTATGTATGTATCTATGTATGTATGTATCTATGTGTATGTATGTATGTATGTATCATGTATGTATGTATCTATGTATGTATGTATGTATGTATGTATCTATGTATGTATGTGTGTGTGTATGTATGTATTTATGTATTTATGTATGTATGTATATATGTGTGTGTGTATGTGTGTATTATGTATGTATGTATGTATGTGTGTGTGTGTGTGTGCATATGTATGTGTACATTTCTATGTCGACAGACCTTGTTCCATAAATAACTCAAGAATTGTTGTTCTGCATGTCATGAATTTTTTAGATTTAATAAAGATCAGGTTATATTTTTACAGATAGTATGAGGGATCACTTGAACACATGTCTTGAATGAAGAAGGCTATAGATATAGACTGCGTATTGATAAGGAAAATCTATATCATATTACGTGAACTCTTGCCAAATATTTCAACCACGAACCATTGATTTTCTATAGTGAAATGTTAAGCTATATATTCTGGTATAAGAAATAGAAACTATGGCGTAGTGGTATTTGTGTAGGCGGGGTATTGTGTAGACTACTGGTCACTGTACACACGGTTGGTAACTTCACTATCTAGAACCTCGGAACGTGTTTGGTGGTCTGAGCCGGAACCACACGTACACACACACCACATCATCAGAAATTAATCTAGGAACTGTTACTTTTAGTGATAAAGTTTGCATTTGGGAGCAATCATAATTTATTGAATAAATTGTCCATCATTAAGAACGCACTGTACAACCATACTGATCATCATCAATCATTTGCCTCCACTTCTCCCTCTCATCTCTTCTCTTTTTCTCTTTTTTGGTCTTCAATATCTGCTTCATCTTCATCAACGTCCTCTGTTTCTTTTCTATATACATGTATCTCCTTCGTTAAATTTTATTTCACAACCCTACATAATATCTCAGGCTTTAGTTTTCTGTCGATTCGCAGAGATACTAGTAATATGAGTAAACTGCCTCCTATCTCCAACGTCCGCACTCTAACACATGTCCCGGATTATGTAACCACCTGTTGCGTCTGTGACAGCTTCTCGTGTCAAAGGTCATGTAAAGTCTTGTGATACACAGTGCAATGAAATGCAGCCGATTCTTATACACTTGTCATTTTTTAAGGATCACACAATGCTGCCTGGTCTACGTATATATAGTAACAACACATGTCATGTAATGACGTTAGGTGAAAACTATGCAATAGTAAAAATCGATAGCTTAGTGTCACTCTTCTTGACACCGAGTGTATAAATAACATCACCAATGGTGCATGAAGCTATTTTTTATCGACTAAAAACCAACTGTAAGACTCCGTGTAAGACATTCTCAGTGGTTCGTTGCACTGTCAATAAAATGGATTGAAAAGACGAACACAAATTAATCATTTCTGTCTTTTACCTACAAAACTCCCCACGATGTTCTTTATACCACTTTCGCGCCTCAACGGTCCTGTTGAAGGAAACTTTGCAAAAGTGGGAAAATTTTCCAAAAATGCGAGTATTAAACTATTCATGATCGCTTAATATCAATATCTATTCAGCTTCGTCTGAAATATTAGTTTCTGTGACTGACCTATCTAATATATATATATATCATGGCATCAATTAAGATGACTCATCGTCTCAAATAATAGCATTTTGAAGGAGTTTGACATATGGGCCCCATATACATGAGTTCGATAACTGGGCGTGATTACATAGTTTACTATGTACATCGACGAAAAAAAATCAATTTAAAAAAACCAACACCGTTAGTTATTGTTACTGTGTCACTGCGTTTTATATGTTGGGGTCATGGGAAAACTGAGCCGCTGTGACGACCATAAAAGGCTTTGATTTCCCGCCGATTCCCGCTGATCAACTTTAATATCGTACAGTACAGTGTAAGCTTATATTGTGACAGGTCTCGAGTTTCACCATTTTCTAATTAAATTGTTCCGAACGTCTGCAATCTAATATGTGTAAATGATATTTATTCATAGTATTAATTAAAATATTTCAACAATTTTAGTCAGTTAATAGTGAAAGTGTATTTTTAGATTGTGACTCTAGAATGAAGTCTCATACTGTTAAGAAAACTGTTAAGGACATTATTTTTTATTTTGTGATTTTTTTGGTTACCCATTTTATTATTTCAGCTGCGTCGTCAAACGCCTGCAACTACAGATGCCTCGTTTTGAAATAGAACCAGATCATGTCGTGACGGTGTGCAGACAGACTATATCATCCAACGCGACGTGACGTCATCATGAATAACTAGGGACAATCGTCTTGGGCAAGTGAAAGGGACTACCACGCCGAGGAATGTCTCCCGTGTTACTGTTTTATGCTTTTCTCTTCACTTGTAAACAAATCAGGGTGTAAATCATTTGGACGCCCATCCACCCAGCTGCTGACCCTTTTTTAACTTCTCGCCATGTGTGCGATTCAAATAAAAACAAAAGACAAACACATCGGGACCACACCTGTACTTGTTAAACAAACGGTGTCATATCGACTGAAAGAAATCCACATTTAGTACTGATCTAGGCGAGTGTGGTCTAGTCATTTGGGTGGAGAGAATCACCTTCTAGCCCAGAATTTAGGTAAATAAACATCATAAAAAGTAGTTGCAGTCAGACATAAAAACGGTACCGATCGCACTACATAACTAGTATTTATTTCTTTTTGGAGGGAAACGTTACCAGAAGGCACATAATAAACTAGCTTTCACTTACTCTTTTATTTTAAACTAAAATACAACTATCATTCAAACTTGACGAAAATTAATCTATAATCTCAAAAGTGGTACCTTTTCTTTAAATTCATACCAAGCCAGTCATGTACATGCAATGTGTATTACAATGTAGCTTGTTCTTCTTGACGCTTTCAAAGAATGGTGTAATTTCATTGTAAAAAGTGATCGTGGGTTCTACATCAAATCTGATTCACTCTTTTGTAAAATGATATTTATATTTTGACATCGGTGGTGATATTTCCCCATCCCGTTACTAGTAATAGGTATTTTTTTCTTCAGTCTACAAGACTCATAACTTGAAATATATTCCAGTGTTGATTTACACTGTAAAATAAAAGCACACTAGATGACGTATTGCGTGCATATGTTGTAGACTTGTAGTTAAAAACGGTTTGAGAAACTACTTTAGAATATTGTTTGAAACTGATAATGACCCGGGGGGTAGTGAACGCCCCCCCCCCCAACACCAACACCAACACCAACACCAAAACGAAGAAGCTATGACACGTCATGGAGCTAATGAGCGGCACGTTTGGAGTTTAGCACTTACGAATTCGATGACGTCACTGTCCGAACAGAAGAAACAAACACCATACCACATTGAGATGTACATTGTGAACTGAGCGTACTTTACCAGCAATCAACAATAATGGTGTTAGTATTGGACTCGTCAGAAGTGACGTACACCCATGTAAAAATTATAGCGTACAAATTCCATGGTTGTGTTTTTGGATAGCCATCAGGAAGAGTGACGATAGACCATCAGCAATAGTCATGACAACAGACGTAAGACAATAGACGTTTTGTTGTTACTAAAATAACAACCATGACGTTCTACGACATTGTACTAATATCTGATAAATAGATAATATCATGATAATATGTTATCTACAAGTGTGTCATGGTGCTGACTGACGCAAATGATTTAAATTAGTTAATCTATAATTCATTGAGTTTTATTTTTCAGTTGCCTTGTTCTGAGAGATTGATATATAGAGTAATTTATTTACCATTATAACTAGTGATAAGACGTGAAGCGAATCTAACTGTTCTTCAATAGACTCTATTGCAGGAAACTTAATAAAGACAGTTATTTCAAGGTCCTTGTTTCAAGGCCTTTTCTTTGAAGTCAGTCTATTGTATTTGTTAAAACTCGTACCATTGACGGTAAGAAAATGGTTTGCATTGGTCGGAGGTAAACGTTTGTACATTCGTTGTCAGCATAACCTTTCAAATTCATCGCCATTTTCTTGTTCTTTAACTTTCACTTTTTTGGGATTAATTTACCTTGATTCGAATTTGCCCAGTAAAATGGCAGTGGAATACGTGGAATAATTATTTCTTCATTGTCAAAAGCAAATCATAAAATTAACTCACGATATCATGTATCGTCTTAAAAAATAGCCCCTTTACGGCATCTTCCGAGACGCACAGCAAAGGTTGAACCACAGACAATATTTTAATAGGGAAAAATGTTCTTGCCTATGTTTGAGCACAATATTATAAACTACTTGTTAAGTAAACAACTGGTTTTTACCAACATTTCTGTTAACTCTATTTTTATTTTCCTGTAACAGAATTCGAATGACTTAAAATTAGCATTGTTGTCATAATGGTTGCCATCCTGAAATTATGCGTCGCAACCTGGAAACCACTGCTCATGGGAGGGTTAGGGGGTGAGAGAAATGAGACATGGCGTGTCTGGTCTTTAATATAACGATAGTGTACGAGCTATACAGCTGAAATGCTGCAGTAGAAGCTATGTAGTATAATGAATTTAATAATCTAGTGTACTTGTAACTGTCGGATGTTCAATCTTCTGTCTGAGCGATTGAGAGGATGGGGGAACCGTATTTTTTATCAAAACATATTATGTAGATTTTGTGGCATATATTGATATTTTGTTTGTGTGCATATTTTAATTTGAATTCAATCCTTGTAGATTTCTTTTTTTCTAAATCGAACTCGGATCGATTTTTGGATTTGTTTTGTTTATTGTTTTTCCCTCCGACGGTTGATAAGCTTAATCCGAATGAATTTTAATCTATATTAAATAGACAGTGAAGATTTCTACAATCTTTCAAACCGAACTCCACATACATCAGATATGGTGTACCTATCCGTATAACATGGTTTCGAAGTACAGACCTCTCACTAGATAGAATAACAATTTAAGCAGTGACCACGGACGTAGTAATACTTGTAATCCATACGGCACCAACACCGCTTGGTAACGTGATTATTGTCTGTTAATGAGTGGCTGTAATTAGTGTGCAACAGACAGTCCGACTTCATGTTATTTAAAGTTATAAGATAAAACGAAGATTAAATTTAGAATTTTAATCTAGCCTGAAATGAAATGCCACTAATATTTGTAATTGTTTTTTCGCTTCTGACACATGGAACGCTAATTTGAAAGCAACAAATCGCAGTACTAGGGCTCCCGCAAAGCCATTGAGTATTTGAACCTTTCCCTATGCAGCTCCATTCTGCTGTCATCTCTTATCTCCCGTCCATACTCCTTTTGGAAATTATTGCTTAAAACGGGATGATGTATACATTTCAAGCTATCAATTCGACAACTAAAAACTTTGTTTGCTGGAATCGTCTCGCCTGTATATACCCTGGATTTCTCATCACCATGTGAGTCAATAACCTTTCACATAGTGTCCTTTGAAAGATGGAAGAATTGCAAAGTGACTCCAAAGTACATCCCAGCATTTTTTTTTCGCCCTCAGTTATCATGTAGTGACGTAAATTATTGAGCCACGCTTTGCGGTACTTCAACCTTGCCATTTTTTTAATACGACAACAAGGATCCGTATTCTGTTGACAGACTGCCGTTAAATTATCAACTCAGGCAAAAGACTGTTTATGAAAAGACACGAACGCAAATATGTTCTATAATGGCAATGGGAAAAACTGAATTAGACAATGACACAAAACCAACGTTTGTAAAAAAAAAAAAAAAAAAAAAGTAATAATGTCTACATGTATACTGGTCTTTTCTCGTATTATGAAATGATGTCATCAGTGTCAGTGAACGAATGTGTCTATTTACTCTAGCCTATATATTGGCAACTCGTTGGGTTCATAGACTTCACATTTTAAATCAATCCCAACACATTATCTCCGAATTGAAAACAGTTGATCTGTGACATGCGTACGTGTGTTTATTCAAGTGTTGACAGTCTGTTGTTTTGTCCTGGGTCTTGGAAATACGGAAGTTGTTTACAACTTGTACTTTCTGCCAATATCCGTTATATACGGTAACAATAGTCTTATGACCTGTTGTAGCATATAATACTAACTTTACTTTATATATGTATTTTTTTAACAACATGTTGGTAGGTAACAATGCATTGGTCTTCCGGCGATATTTGCTGTTTATTGTTTCCCTTCATATTGTTGTTTTCACCGAATTTACATTCTACTACAATACTTTCACTGTTCATGATCAAAACCCCTTGAACCCAAATTGTCTGGGACATGAGTGCGGTGCACATTTTGCACGTAAAAAGGCTTAACCCTTTTCTCTAATTCATATAGTGTGACTCTGTATATTTTACTATTATCTATGATTAATACTATCAGCTTCTTTTTCTGCATCAGCTTGCTTAAACGGGATGCGGTGCACTTTTACACTTTCTCTACAAACTACTTGAACAGTTTTCCTATAGTTCATATTTCATATTTACATCTGTGTCGAATCAACCCTTTATTTATTGCGCACATCGCTCCCTCCATGAGATGAAAGTTACCGGCGTTGCAACCAAAGTCCCGAAGCATGCCATACAGTCGTACACCGAACGAAGTGGTCATATTTCATATAGCATGGTGCATATAAAATCCTATATTTGATAACTACTTACTATATAAACCAGTATGCATTGAGATGATCGAATATCAGTTTTAACGATTGACTTTATCTTGCCATACAGTGATATATGTGAGAGTTTCAAATTGTTTGTGTGTGTATTTATATAACCATGATTTATATAAAATGTATGCTGCGTGCCTTCCGTCTTGAAATAGTATACATAATTCGTGGCTTGCGGCTTTACAGTAAAACTTAATTCATATTTCACTGCAGTACTTTCTTTAAAGTTTACATCTTTGTCATGAAACTAAACGACGGGCTAGTAAGACGAAATTTCCGAAAAGAAAATGTTTGATAGCTGTGTCACATATGTAGGGCTATGTAGTGAAGGGTGACATGTTATGAGTCAGACACTGCTCATCGTTTCATCACCTATAATATCACATTTCTACTCTCTGTGATAAGATGAAACCATTCCTGTTTTATTATCTGGCATGGATCCGTGTTTGGGCCTTCAGTTTATATTCTTCAATGCACGCTGAGTTGTCGTTCGTATCACATTTGTTCATTACATTTTACATCGTATCTATTCCCCTTGTGATGGATCATTTTATGGTTCTGTAACCAGGAGATTATTACAATACAACGTCGTAAAACTGCGGACCCTTTTACAGCACCGTCCGAAAAGTACCCGCCTTCATATTTCATTGCTTCAGCGGAAATATGTGTTCTGGTTTGCGAGAATGATTATTGTTTGACTATTGTAAAAATCATATATAAGGAAAATGACATATATATACATTTTATAATAACTTTACTAATAGACAGATCACTGTTACGGTTGTAGTATATTTCCATGAGTGACATTTTAATAAGATGTAGTATGGTAGACATGTTTTCGTTTGCCGATTCAACAATACAAACAATGCAATATCTATATTACTTCAGTACGCGTATACGATATTCCGAATTCACATTGTTACTACCACATTTTTGTCAAAAATAGATACTTTACAGCAGCTCTTAAAAAATGATTTATATACTCGAAATCCGTGTCAGTACTTTTTCTAACACGTGTAGGAAAAATTAACACATTTGATATCTTTTCATGGTCAATCAAATAAATTGTAAACAAAAAATGATGTGTTCATATTTCAAGGATTGCTTTTCTCGTTAAGTTTGTAAAGTGGTCTTTGGACCTTGTTGAAGAGCTCGTATAAACAAAGGCGTCGTTTTCATGTCACTCCACAAATTCATTTATTATTGTTCGTTTCATGGCCATAAATGTATGTCCTTCTCATTTTAGTATTTTTGAAGCTGTTGAAATATCCAATGGTGATCCGGTGCCATACAAATATGATAAAAATTATAAGTAGAACTACGGATGAGAATTTGCTGAATGCGACGCGGGGGGTTGTATGTATGTAGGTATGGTATTGTTTCTCACATGTCAATTTTGATTACTTATCTTGTATCCTGGATTTGAAGACCCCCAGTAGCGACATACCTCATAACCTAACCGGTGACTGTAGCAAATGCAAATGCAAATTGAAACAAAAGGGAAACGAAACAAAAGTAAGGGTAATTCCCCGGATGTACCGGAATATGACAACGCGTGGATCACGCGCGTGATGGTATAAGAATGTGATGAATAAAAATCGTTGATGTAATGTTCGTCTTGTTTATAATTTGTCCATTTTTTTTCTCTGTATACGTAAATATTTACGAATTGTGGAATGGGTCTAGAAACTTATAAAGTAATATCAGAATAGGAACCGGGATATTTGTCACAAGGTACAAACATTATTGAATCTCAAAATAAGTAAAAATATTTCTATAAACCGCTTGTCAATTTATCAAGATGAAGGGATTGCTAGATGAGTTCGTTTATCCGAACATATATAATCGAACATATACTTTTTAATAATAATAATAATAATAATAGTAATAATAATAGTAATATACTTATGTTTTTATTTGGTTTCAATCATAAACGTGTGATTTGTCTGCTATGTAATTATAAATGACAGTTCGAAGTGTCTTAGGCAGGACAATGACAGACAGACAGACAGACAGACAGACAGACAGACAGACAGACAGACAGACGTTTCAATCCTGTAAAGTATGGTTATATTTCCTGTAGATTTCCTTACATTTTAATGATTACCAGCTATAAATATTTCCCCCTATTTTGTTTGTCAAGATAAGGGATAGGAAGGCTAAGGAGGCCAAAGAAGAGGATGAAAGGAAGGCAAAGAAAGGAGGCATTGGAGAAAAACCTAGAGTATCTACCTGGCTAGGGTAAGACTTATGATCAAATACTTCAAGAAACAGTGTGTGTTTTTTTGTAAACTTGTTGTTTGAATAAAATATTTAAAAAAAATATATATTTTGTGTGAAATGATAACCTGATTGATTGATAGAGAAACAGTCGGTGAATGCCTAAGCCCTTGGGAGACTATTAAAAACTCGACTGTGTGGGTGATTGTAATATCCAAGTTTGGCAAACTTCGATGGGACTTTTCACGTAGTCTATAAATAGCTCTCTCGTCTTATTTTCTGAAGTACACCTTTAAAAGTTTCCGTAATTCCTCTGAAAACAAAAGGGTTTTCGAAACACCCAATCACATTCTTATTTATCAGTACTTCCGCCTACCTGTTACATACCACAGATATAACGGCACTTGGAAAGCTGCACCCTACTCTTTCAATACGTTCCTCTAACTATAAAAAGGTTTCTTGTAAATCGATGACACATGAATGCATAAATCATGAATGAACATATTATATCTTATTCATGTCCCATTGTCCGATTTCATTTCACACATGCTGCCATCATTTGAGAAGTATAACTATAAGCCTATAAAAGTTGCAAAGGTTGAATACCATGCACAATATTTCACAGCGTTCAAAGTTTTTTATCACACAGCATGCCGGGAAATTGCGTTGTGTGACTTTTGATTGGATGAATTGAAAAGAATGACATCATACTTCGGGAGACAGTTTCAAGCGAGCCCCTTATTCTTAATAAATTTTCTTGATTGTAACATCGTTATTATTGCCACAGAGGTAGGTGTAAACGTGCATATATATTACTTTCAACCTCAACTGTAAGAAGAAAAAAAATACTTGTTGGACGAGTGCTACTATTCGCTACCGAGGAACTTGAAACCGTGCCAAATTTATGGTGTCAAAGTTGACACATGCATTCGGTCCATAGCTGGACGTCCAGATTCAGTGATAGAGAAAGACTTCAAACGACACGGTTGCATTTGTGCTACCTCGCTGGAAACGTGTGAATTTTTAGGACAAACATTGAAGTCAACGTGTAGGGAAGACCTGAAGACCAAAGCCTTTGATCCGGCTGGATATTCTAGTTTCAGAATAAGTATTATCGCGTTCCTTACGCTAGCTGACTGGTATATATTTTGACTTTTCATCGGACTACATAACATTCACCGGTCGATGGTCGCTTAAAAACGGTTCCCCTTTCAAACAACTCGCTCTCGGAAGGTACATATTCTTCTTTTCATCGTCTCCCGAAGACAGTTTTGATGCCATTGAAAGAGAAAAACATGAACTCCCCAACGGGGTTGCTGTTGGACGGAGTTGAAAAACGAAGGATACTAAAGGGAAACAACTTTTATGAATTGTATGCGGTTGGACACGAACTTGGAAGGTA
This sequence comes from Glandiceps talaboti, assembly GCF_964340395.1. Taxonomy (NCBI): domain Eukaryota; kingdom Metazoa; phylum Hemichordata; class Enteropneusta; family Spengelidae; genus Glandiceps; species Glandiceps talaboti. The sequence goes on from NC_135552.1 coordinate 17,499,922, forward strand.
TGTTTGTTGCTTCTATATTTCAAATTTCAAAATTTGTGTTTCAGAATTTGAGATGATTTGGTTTCACATAAGATACTCACATGTAGTCTGTTATTGTATTTCTGGACAAAAATTGTAACGTTATTTTTAAAAACGATGATATTTTGATGGTTTTCATACGGACTGTACGTTGCAGCATTGCAGTTTCTACTGTCACGTTGCACTGCACACCGGTCACCACCGTCGAATGTTGTACATCATACATGTACAAAAGTTACAGACGTCATTACGTGTTGTCGTTCAAAATGCCCAAAGGGCACACACAGTACAAACTTCGCTGAGATAGAATATAGTGTAACAACGTTGGCAAATTATCGGCGTTCCATACTATATAAGTTAACTGTTTACAACTGTCTACGACTCGACACATTACACACGATATCAAACCAAGCCGAGTTCACACTTTCGAGTTCACTAATATGTTGTTTTCATGTGACGGCTCGCTATTTCCCGAAAGCCACAACACTTGAACACATTCACGACCTATTGTCCCGACACCCTGTGTGATTGGTAATATTTCAATGGGGTCCTGAGCGAAACGTGGTCGATATTTCAAAAATCGAACTCTCTCTTTATTTTCGTGTTACTCACATTTCGCCGTTCTCACCCACTTTGGTTTCAGCGTTGTATATAATGTTTCTGTATTGTAATGGATTTCTAACTTTTCCACGGGTCTCGGATATTTCGTTGCGTCCGTATTATTGTATTGTGTCGTGTGAATGGTATTTGGTGGGCTTTACAATATAATGAGCGAGGACATTTTCATTTATTTTAAAAACACACACTCATATTTGTATAAAAGCTGTTTGTTTACATCGCCTGTGTTACATGTAACTTTCACTTGGTTTTTATTTGTTTGCTCATTTTCTGTTTTCACGGGTGTTTATTGGTTACGAGATTTCGTCATCTTAAATGAATCACATGACAAAAAAGTTTGTTTAAAGAAAATCCCTCCCTCAGAGTAAAAGGATAATATTGGCAATATAAGTGAATGAATAGATGTGCTACTTCCCCGTCGATAAAATAAGGAAGAATCTTTCAAAGAGAAAAAAAAGACACCGTGAATGGTTCAATATAGTAACCAACAGTATAACCATAGACTCTCTGTGGTTTAACATGAGTCATTTGATGGTTTGGCACTGTAAGATGGGTGGTTTGGGAAGAGAATTTGCACATAGTCAAATGTTTGTGTGTGCAAGGTGGGTAGCATGTTATTCTGACATGTATCTTGAAAATGGGTTGAAATTAGTCTTGATGACAAAAATAGTGTTGGCCCTCTGTGACCTTGTGATGCACAGTTCGCCCAGTAGTGTACACTAAAGAACACAACATGCCTTTTCTGATCAGTGATGCGATGGTTATTGATGAGGTATAGGAGGTGAGACAGTGTGAAAGAAACGGAAGGTAGTAGGTAATGTGTGAGTGACGGCATTCATTTTCCTTGAAAGAAGGGGTAGTCATAATGTTGCTTACATCTGCCTGCAGACGTTTTCAATTTCATGCCAAGTTTGCAAAACAACATGTAGTAATTACTATTGTGGGCATGGTAGTGGTATAAAGACACGTGCAAATGATTTGTTATTTGTCAAAGTAAAAAAAAAAGTCCTTAAAAGGAATAAAGCTATAAAATTTCATGGTAACAGAATTAATTTGAAAGATAATGTACAGAGAATTGAGAAATCCCCCATCAACATGGTCGAAAAGAGTCCCTTACAGAATACCAAAAGCTCTAAAGATCTGGCGATCCTCTGATGTAAAACTTTTTCATGAAGGCAAAGATCAGCAAATGTCATGCCCATGAAATAGTGTTTTGTCACAGAACTGCTCCTGTTTTCTCAATTTCAAACCGGTAGTTGAATAAACCACTCAGGGGGCCTTTTGCTTGAATGAAAATACTGAATACTAAGTGGTAGCAAGACAACGTAGCAGACATTTGGTATTGTGGATACTTTAGGTAGTGGTGCTAGGCTTAACACAATTCTATTCAAAGCACCATACAATGGTTGCTAGGCACCCACTTCTGTCTACTTTATTGGTATTATATTTCATTCTACATATCGTGAGAGCAGTAAAATCAAGTTGAATTTTTTTTTATATTTATATTTAAAATTTAGGATATGTATATGTCAAAGCAAGTACTCCCCTCCGATAGCCTTCTTCCTAAAAAATTACAAAAGTCAGACCTGTGTGAATAGTTATAGTTTAATATAAGAATCTAAATAAAATGAGAAGTTCAGACAGTTTGATATTCTAAAAGTCATAATAGTGAGACGGGCTTTGCTTCATGTATATTAAAGACACAAAAGTATAAATATAATGTTTGAATTTGATAATCAAAGTGCGAGTGCAGTATTTGTTGTGTACACCTATTTTGTATTTTGCCGCTCTTGTTTGTAAGACCCTAAATCTGTGTGTGTGTAGGTGGTTGCTGTGTTATCAAATGTTTGTTTGCTTTGGGAGGCATCAAACAAAGGTGAACCTTATCGGGGCACCCGTTGCAATCTATACATGCAGTTTTCTCTAGTATTGCATATGGAAATTGTAAACACTTATCATGACTTGTCATTTAATTTTTATCTGTTGTTATTTTTTGATAAAAGAAGTAGTTTTAGTCATGGATCTTTATGATCAGCTGGTACACGCATCTCCAAGGCCAGGTAATATACGACCCAAGTGTTGAACACCTGCGTCATCAGTAACAGGGTTCAATTTTAGAGTCTCCATAACACAACAAGCTTTCAAGTTCCCGATATCAAGGTCGAAGTCAAACATTGTGGTTACCTACAAATGACATATGCAGCAATGTTAAATATTTGATTATGGATACAATTGGGCTGCAAATTATTCAGAAAAATGGCCACCAGAAAGATCTTTACCATAATATGGCATATTATCCTCAAAACTAAATAGAATATTCTGTAGAAGGCTAATGCATCATTGTATTTGTAGTTTACAATCTACATTGTCGATCACGAACAGAAAAAAAGGAGATAATCCTAAAGGAAACAGAAACTTACTTTCTTTGTTAAGAAATAATATGGGAAAAAAGTTACAGTATTGTTGCAATGAAACTTGACAAATTCACATACGGAAATGAAACTTACTTGTTTATCAGCAATGTCAAGCAAGCTAAAAATGTTGTTTCTGTTTAAATAGCTACTTGCTACCTGCTAACTGAATAAATCACATCTAACAGTTTTAAACATGTCAGGGATTACTTGAATTATTGGTGTGCAGAATATAACAAATTGATTGCTCTCACACAGGTTAATGAGAAAATCAATATTCACAGTATGGTGTATCCCAAGCTAGACAGGTGAAAGCTTGGTATTTCTGTACCCGTGACAAGGGTAGAAAGTCTACTATATATAGACAGTGGGAACCTTTACGCTAAAATTCTTACTTGGATATGCATGACTTCATTGCATTGTTTCAAAACTATTGATTTTGTCAGTCTTTTTTGTGACTTTTCACTTCCACATTCAATAAAATCTGATAAATCATTCTTGCGTTTAGACAACGTGAACCATACACTGCTAGTACTAATTTACACAGGAGGTACAGCCCATGGCTTATCACTGCTGTATAGCATGGTAGATAGCGATTGTGGTCACCTGATAGATTGTGAAACGTATGAATTAAAACTCAGTAACAGGGACACTGGACAACACTTAAAAAGTGTCTCCCCTGGGACTAACAATAGCTATGACTCGTCCTCCCTTGTACTATGATTGATAATATATTTACCCTCACATAAAGAGAAACATAGATGTGCCTATATTTTTTGCTTACTTGAAGTAACACCTTATTTTGTAACCTTTTTTCTGTTCCAGGGGAAAGTTTTCAGTTGTGAAGAAATGTACAGAGAATTCATCAGGAAGGGAATTTGCTGCAAAGTTTATTAAGAAGAGGAAAAGAGGGAAAGATTGTCGCTCTGCCATACTTCATGAAATTGCAATCTTAGAAATGTCCAAAGAACATCATAGACTTATAAAACTTCATGAAGTCTACGAAACATCACATGATTTCATTTTAGTTCTTGAATTGTAAGTACGCATACGCCATAACCTGGTGATACTTTGATATTTACGTTTAACTTTTACGCAACAACACCACTTGTTACGCAGATCTTTCATCTGGTGTGAATGCACAGCTTTCTTTTGACGTAAATGGTTCGGTTTGTTGAAGAATAACAATTAAGCCACCATGAATTTTCACTCTATTTTGGTATTTTCTTACACGTCTTAAAGGTCAAAGTGGACACCTGTTTGGGTTGTTCAAGGTGGTCTGTAATTTTGTTCTACTCTAGTGACCTCGTTTTTCTTGTTGAAGTCCAAAGTGAAAGGATTCCAATGCTATTGCTGGTGTTTATTGGTAATTCCATTCACATCATAATAGGTGTGAATCCTTTATTCCTGAAAATGGTCACTCTGACCCTACAAATTCAGCTCTCTTGTTGCAGTCTTTCAAAAGTCGATTTCTTTTCAATGTTGAAGTGGCTTTTTCATCAGCACAAGAATGTAGCTCCTCATAGATGCTTTGTTGATCCGTTTTGTGCCATCTCAATCGTCGTAGTCTGAGGTAAACGTTCAGCCGTAGATAATCGGGAGAAAGAGGATAAAAGGACCAGTATGTATAAGGTTCAAATTGAACGTGCTGTTTGTCACATAGTCCACGCAAGATGCCCAGTAACTTTCTCTTGGTGAACTTACAATGCTTCTGAGCTGGGCGCTTCTGCTTCATTGCAAAAGTTGAGTGACCAGGGTACCTGCTGTTGTGTTTTTGCATTTAGCTGAATGTGGTGCTATAAATAAGTGTTGGGAACAAAAAGGGAAAAAATCAATAATTTCTGACCATTCAGTTATGTTTATTTGAAACCCTAGATTGGATTATAAGCTTAAAGTTTCAATGTGTTTCTCTTTTAATAATTTAGAAGATTTTACACAAAAGAGGAAAGACATTGGAGTACATTAGGAGCTGTGACATTTCTCATTGAATTGGTCACTTCCTAAAGTCTCGCCATTGAATCAAGTTATTGATCTGTTTTGATCATTAGAGAGACCTACCTCTGTGCTGGTCTGAACAATTTGGTGTAGATGTACCAATATCCTTGAAAAAAATTGCATAAATGCAGAGTATTAAATAATAGTTGCTGTAAGTTCAGTTTTAAATAGAAACAAGAATGACCTTTTAGTCTGTCGACAAAATGGATAAGATTTTTATACTTGACAGCTCAATATTTATGTGTAATTCAATTCAAACAGGAAAATATGACATGAAATCAATGCCACTTTTCCAGAGTGGATTGAAAAGATAAATAGTTAGAAAGCAACTTGCTTGGATCTGTGTGTTGCTACATTTTTTTTGGCACTAAAAGAAAGATTCATCTCGTTTAATCAGTACACATTTAAAACAAGACAGATTGTTAGTATAGTTCTCAAAAAAGTTCAAGGATAATCTTTTATTTGGAACTTTTACGCCCAGGGTTTTTTTTTTACTACCTGGCCGCTGCAGTTCATTTGGTTTGTGATGTGCTACACTACAGTGCACACTCGTCTCTATGTATACAAGCCTAGGTGAGTCTGTTACAAAGGCTTTAAGTCCTGGAAGGCTGCTTTTGTTCTTCTGCATACTTTGAGAATGAGGTAATGCCACTAACACTGCTGCAATTCGGTTACCAGTCCAATCTGTTACAGCAAATTGGTCTTCATTGTAAAGGCATCAGGAACATAATCCATGCACACACACTAGTCAAATCTCTCCCCTTTCCAACCATTGCCATAAGCTTTTTTTTGCACCCTGTTTCTTTTTTCTACCAATAAACCGGGGTGAATACTGCTTTATTTTGTTTGTTGTCTACTATTCCAACCACAAGCTCCACAATAGCACAGTTACAAACTCTTTGAGACCTGTTTTTGTGTCCGTTCTTGTTGGTCCGTTTATCTGATCTTTATTTCACTAATCTGTGGAGTGCTTTCATTCTGTGCCAACACAAGAATTAGCCAGTCTACAGACTGGGGGGACTATAAACCCTAGTACTAGTAGCTGGCTTTTGAGAAAACTAAAAGAACGAATGGCTAATGAATTTTTAAGCATTTAGCAGCTTAACTGCTGCTCCTATTTATCAAAGAATAATTGCAGCGTAATCACATTGATATAAATAGCACAAGCAGTATTATTCTGTATTTGGAACCAAGGTCATTCATTTGTGTTCGATTCTTTTCAGTTAACATTTAAAAGATTAAAAAATTATCGAACGGAAAGACATGAACTTAATTAGTATATTGATGAAATGCTTTGCAGACTTGGCAACCCATTGACTACATTCTGATTTCTTAATTTATTTGATCATCACATCTTTTATATCTTTTTCTTGACCAGAAAAATTGAACCTTGATTATTTTCTTTCACCTGTACAGAGCTGCCGGTGGCGAATTACATCACCATTGTGTTTGTGAAAAGGAAGGTACTAATTTCAGTGAACGAGATGTCGTCAGGTTGCTTAGGCAAATCATAGAAGCAGTACACTATCTCCATGAAAGAAATGTAGTTCATTTAGATTTAAAGGTGAGTACAAGCACTATTAAATATTAACTTCGTACATCAGACTGGTATCCTCTACTTTCAATTCCTATCACCATATTTCTGATGATGCATTGAAGATTAATATTTTACCAAGGTATGTTCAATGTATTGTGAATGGTAATCTGTAAGATATGATGTGTCATGCCATCCTATTAACCAGTACTCCCAGAGAAGACTGGTTAGGGCTGAGCCACCCGACATGCATGCATGTATCTTCCAATCTATCTCAATGTATGCCCCTGGTGATGTTTGCCAATATCATGTCAACTACTTTTACTTATTCTGCCAATCAACTTACAGACAGATTCCTAGTGGGAAAAGTACTCACGGAATGTCCATGTCTGTTGTCCATGTGCCCAACTGACATTCAGAGCTTTTTAATTCTTGACTGCCCTTTAACCTTTCATGATTATTTCACTACCTTTATTGCTCATCAATTCATTTGGAACACTTTTATGGTACCTGAAGTGCCAGTGATCAAGACAAAATATTGAGATGAATTAGGCAATAACAGGTACTTGAAGGAACTTTGGGTTAAATGCCACATAGTAAGTCAAAACTTGGTACACCTGGTGCCCCAAGGTTTTGTCCCTCTGCTCTGACCATCTGAATATGAATGGTGACAATCTAAGATTAGCTTGTCAAAATTCAACCTTACCTCATTCTCTACATGATTAATGTTTTGTTAAGCATAATATCTGGAAGAACAGAAGGTATGGTATTGTATATCTAGTTAAAATTAACCAGAGAAAGCTCTGAGCTATGTTGCTTGGAATTCACAGCCACAGGGAGAGAGACTGCATCGTCTGGTGTGACATTTCTCAAATAGTTGGCTCACTATGTTTTCTAGTCACGCCACTCTGTGGTTTGTTTGAAAAAAATACCAAGGCATGTGTTGCTAAAAGATATACTGATCGTAAATTCCAGAAAGACAGTTACATTCTTATTACAGAGTAACATCACTACCAGGATAAATATTTTCAATATATTTCACAATTTTAATATCCTCCTAAGTATAGCACAAATGGAAGTTTTTGTTATCACACCAATTTTTGTCGACATCTATGATGAACTAAGTCCTTAATTGAGTCCAAATGTCTACTGCACCTTATACCTAGCTAGAAAAACTAAGTATTTTATAATGAAAAGAATGAAAATTTGATAAACAACATTATTAAAGAGCAAGATTGTAAATAGAAAGAATTTTTCCCCTAGTTCCAATTCCTAAGATTTGCATAGTGCTGGAATGACTGCAACTATCTGTGAAATGTTTTAATTATAACTGAAGACATTATTCAACAGTAATTTGATTAGTATTTGTAAGATATTTGTTACTGAATATAGACAGTTTTATGTGTGGGTAGGGACATGGCATATGTGTGCAAGCTGTAGTGTGTATATTGTGAATTTAAACTTGTTGTGAATCGGGACCAGACTAGAAGTCATGCTAACTACTGGTTATTGCATTTGTTATATATCTACACCGTACAGCATGACAGTATGATTCTCAGGGTACATAGGGAAATGTGTTGCTGTGAAACAGGTGACAGTAGTACCCACCACCAGCAGGAAAGGATAGAATTAATCTATTTTTAAGTATTACAGGAAGTAAGACAGAATTAGCTATCAGGGATCCTCCCACCGGAATCAGGATGCTTGTTGAACTACCACTTGACCATGACATACATCAAGTAGTGCAAACTGTAATGAATTAGATTTGTAACCATATATTGACTTATACATCATGACTTTAATAGTACAAGTTTGAACACCATGGCATAACACAAGTTGAACATTGTAAAGTAACTGATTTGTGGTACCTGTAGTAACTAAATATTGATCAAATGATAATAGCATTTGTTTCTAAATACAAGACTATATGTTTGTAGCAAACACCACCAGTATTTTATAACAAATGATATATTAAAGTTGACATAAAATCAACTGTGTATGAGTATAAAATGTCAATATACAACTATAAAAGGTTTAAACAACTGTCAAATATTGTGGTAAACAAGTTGACACTTTTCTCTTGTCTCTTTTGTAACTGTTTGCCCAATATCTATATATATATATATCTATATATATAACAAAGAAATATTGATTGCTGAATTGATTTAACTGATCTATAAACAGATGATGTGTAACTAATTCCCGGTGTCAATAAAATAATAGACAAAAAGAACATACATTTTCTCATGAGAAAAGGTCAGAGAGCCACAATTTTATGCAGATTAGCTTTTACGCTAATAGTCCAAAAGTCTTAAACCAAATACAATGATGTAATTGTAGCCTGTGGTTTCTAGGGGCAACAAGGACAATACAAGGAGAATGAAGTAAGTTGATTAGTTCCATGGTGCCTGTGAAGAGTTTAGGATATTTGTTATCGCAATTCAATAAACTTGTCATTGAAATAGTCTGTTATATCACAGTTATAAAGAATACAGTCGTTGTTTTTAGGCAGCATAGATTTGTAAAATCAAAGTACACAATGATGTCCAGAGGATTAAAGTATTTATTGAGGTGTACAGAGTCTGATAAGTCATAATTTAAAGTGTTTGTCCAGTCATTTTTAACCCCAGTGTGACAGAGATGAATGGAACGAATTCCTTTGTTTCTGATAAACACTTCTGATATGCCAGAGATATTATGTTAGGTGATTTAAAACGTTTCCCTTTGTACAGTATCAATTTATGTAGTGTTCTGATTCTAGGACAAAATGTAGTTTGAGATATGATATCCTTGTAACACACTGAGATATTAATAAATGGGGAAATTCTATAGCCAGATATTGTGCAGATGTGGACGGAAATATATTAATTGAAAGAGTAGAAGCAGATTTTTTGCAAGAGTAGTTTTTTGTCACTGCCTTTATAGAGTAACCTTTGTACAGCAAATAGACAAGCAGTTACACGTACCAACATTATTAATAGTAATATGGGTAGTATAATATGGTAGAAGAGGCTCACAAACTGGTTGTAGACTAGAACCTGTACCCAATATTACTATTATTAGTAGCACCCTCCAATTTTCATGTACCTAGGAAAGTGTATTGATTTCAGTTAAATAGTGTTAGCACTTCTTGTAGCACCTTCCCACAGGTGGTTTCATTATTTTGGCATTGGAATTGTTGGAATCGTATCATGTCCATCATCTTCACAAAATGACAGGTGGATTTGTCACATAGAAAACCACAGGAAGTGATTTGTTACAGTTTGTGGTTTGTGTGAAGTGGTAGAATTCCAACAAGTCTGAAAAAACAAACTTTATCAGGGGGAGGAGATAACTGAAAAGATGCTACCATACCTAACACTTGAGAAAAAAACTAGACTGAACTCACGTACACGGTGTACTTTAAAACATGTTAATTCATGGAAAGCATTCTTAAACTTAGTTCCTTCTACTTTTTGTGCCAATAATGAGACTAATTATCACACCTGTTGGCAGCAATCTTATTAGAATATTCCATTCTTTAGTTTTTCAGGGTGCTAACTGTTATTCACTTCTCATAGCCCAACCTGAGTTGAAGCATTGTAATTACCCTGCAAAGTCTATTGGTCCTAACATAAAGGCACTGTTACTAAGCATTTATCAAAAGCTACCTATGTTCTCAATATACTGTAGTGATGACTCAACAAAATAAAAAGGTTGACATGTCCACAGTCTAACTAATCTAGGATCGTTCCTTATCAGTCCACATACAAGTGCTCAACAATTTGAAAAGAAAATATCGATCTCTTTTACTGTAATTAAACAGCTGGGGACATAGTACATCTGCAGCAAGCACGTTTCATAGGTATGAAGGTCCGTGTTTGAGTTTATATATATTGTATTGTTATCAGCCAAAGTAAAACCTATTGCCAAACACTCAATTACCTAAGTAACTTGATCAAAATGGGCAATAATTAGTAATACTGTTATCAAAAAGTACAAAATGAAAAAAATTGAAATGTAAACATATAGTAGAAAGGTAACAAGTTATTTGATTAATCCAAGACCTCATTAACTCAAACAATATTAGTAAAGAGAACTTTGCAAACAAAGAGAGATGGCATTCAGAGCTTTCCTATAGTAGAAACACTGTGTATATAAAAAAGGCAGGAAAAAGTAAAGTGTATTCCTATACCATTGGCTTTGTACTGTGTTTATAAGGAGGGATTTTGATGGTGTACTGATGATGTGTAAGATACAAATGCAATTAGTGTAAAAGGCAATGAACAGACAGACAAGTAGGCAGGTAGCATGCAGTTACAGATTTCAAGTTATAGACTGGCCCCTGGGACAGACAGAATTTGTAGACAGAGGCCGGCATTAGCCACTTTACAAGGTGATTTCCTGTCATTCAACACGTTGTGGTCTTGGTGTATGGGGAATTGATATGGTGAGGATAGTACATTCCTAGCTTGCTAGTCTAGAATGTGTTTTTCGCTGCTGGGGACAACAAATTTTGACTTCACTGGTCTTGTGTCACATTTACAGCCACTTTCTCGCTACTTCATTTCTGCAAGTAGATATACTTGAGAGAATGTGACACAGACAAGGTCTGCTCCTTTCAGAACCTGCCAGGTATCGAACAAAAAGGATTGAGAAAAGTGTCAACTTGACAAAGCTGAGTCAGAAAGCATTAGTCACATGATCGACAAGCATTTGTTGTAGTCGAGTCCAGTGGCTTTGAACTAGTTCAAACAGGTATTTTAGTTTGGTGCTAAGCAACTCCCCAAGTGTTGTTGGGCAGTTGTTCATGACCCAAGTTTTTTAGAGTGACAGCAAACTGTGTTTTCAACTTGACCAAACAACGTGATCAGGGTCCCAGTTGACTGCTCCTACAGAGACTTGTCATTGAGTAATTTGTGTACATAGACTCTTGGTTGCTTTTTGCCTCTATTGTTGTATTTTCATTTCATCTGATACCATTCGCTCAGACTATTATTTTACCGGCTCATTTCAGTCGTTCTCACGGCAGTCCATTCTGCAGATAAGACTGTGGAGGTCCCAAAAGCCTTCTGGCTTCTAAACCACTCTAAAAATATTTCAACATGCTGAAAGGTACTGCATTGTAAGTTACAAGTCTAACAACCCTAGAAAATGTCAATCTTTTTCGGAGTGCTAGCATTTCTACCTAGTAATGGCACCTGAAAGCTGTACCTGAGATTATCTGTTGTTTCAACAGGTAGAGGATGAAAACTGACTTTTAGTGGTCAACGACCAAAGTTTCTCCTTTATACATGACTACACAGCACCTTTCTTTTATTTCATCACAACCAGCTAGAACGAGGGTTTCGCACCCTATTGAAAAATACATCACAATAATATTGTTCCACGAAATATAGCGTTCAGTAATAAACAGGGAAAGCTGAGAATGAACAACAGAAAAATGTTTGGTAATTTAAGAAGTGACTTCAATGAATTCTTTAGGTAGACACAAAGGAGAAGGTATGCTGTTTTTATGGCAACAGACAGTTATATTTGATGTGGCGTAAATGTTGTGAAATTCCGAGGGGGGGGGGGGGGTTAGTAATGACTGCATGCATCATTTGTCTTGATATTAGAGTTGTTACAGTGGGTAATGATGTAAAGTTAATAGATAGCTTCAAGCAGAAATCCATCAGTATCAATACTTCAAAAGCTACCTATGTACATTAGTATTCTCAAAATAGAAATATGTTCAGCCTCACTACCCTGAGGAGTGGTTCAAGGAACTCAAGTTGTTTGTGTGTGACATGCTATTCAGGTGATACAAAATAGAACCCTGACTTTTTGAAAAACCTTTTAGATTTTGATAAATAGTAAAATGCCAAAAGGAACATCTTGTCCTGCCATTTTTGACAATACATAGAGGGCAAGGAAATGGGTAGGATTGGCTCAGTCATAAGATGTAAACAAAGAAAATTGTACAAGACGTCATCAGTCAGTTTGGTGCACAAACACCTTGTAGTGACAAGTGGAGTCCCTGGAAATTTTAATCTGCCCAGTGTTATTCTCCCTCACCAAGTGGAAAACAACACCACTTTTCATGGTATTTAAAGTAGCAAAATCTGTATTGCACACAACTTGGATTTTGAATATTTCATGATGCTAGTATTAGTAAGTATAGGCCTGTACAGAGGAGTCAGGGTACTAGTGTTTTAAGTTGTGGTTGGTTTTGTTTGTGTGAATTAACTGATACAGTAAATGGCCACAGGTTATGATCATCACCATTACATTAATTTGCTGCTTAATTCAAGTAATCTGTTCTGAATGGTCTTAACTCCAGGTACGGACACGATTTGGTTTAATCTTGGCCAGAAGGAATGATGTAAAGAATTCACAGCCTGCTTGCGTCAGTACTATATACATGTTGCTGTTTTTTCTTGTTACGTAAAACAAAAGCTTACTCTTATCAACAACAGTCTGTGAAATTCTTTGATACCTTGTTGAATGTTCTCACCGTCAAGAAACTCAATTTCATACCAAAGTTCCAGTTCTATCTATGCGGAAAAACCACCCTGATCAACATCTCAAGTCCTATAAAAATCAAGCTTCTTCATCCATAAAACTTCCTTTTTTCAAATAAAGTCACTCAAGAAGTGAAGACACTTTGAAGGAAATACAGCTTAGTTCAGGGAAGGATAGCAAAGAAGATTTCCTCAAAATGAGTTTCTGTTCAGATTTATAACTGTTCCCTTTAATTAGTGTGTGTTCCTTATGGGCATGCTACTAAAGAAATAGCAGCTCCATATCCCCAGAAGTGTGCAATGACAAGGGGATACATGAAAGAGGATGTAATAAAGTTGTTTTATGTTGTTAAGAATTCCCTCTGGTGTACTACCCCACGTGCTGTATTGGGCATGTGTTTCCATCAGTGTGGTCCTACATTCTTGCCAAGGTAACTTTAATGGATGTGGTAAGTGATTGAGGAAAGAGATCTACTTGGGTTGGGTTTGCTGTAAAACAGTTGTAATTATTCCTGGGAGATATTGCAGGATTGTTAGAGGCAATTGTTACAACCAGCCTGAATAAAAATTACAACCACACCGAGAGACATTACAAGGTGTTACTGTACCATTTAACTGGATGACTCTTGACTATGTTATGTTGGCATTGAAATGTTGTGAGTTTTATAGCACTTGAAATTCTCCAGTAACCTTGTAGTAGTACAGCAGTTTGGTGTCTTTTTTTCAAATTCAATGTGAGGTATTATGTAAAGTGTTGATGGATGAGTTTGTTCTTTGTTTTTATAGGAAGAATGGTTTATTCAGTCATATTGTAAATTGATGGAATTTGTTTAAAAAGTGGTAACCATTACCTTGTTATAACAATTCAAGAATTCAAAAAGAGATCAACTTGGATTGGCGCATATAAACAAAAAACCACTAACATTGTCATCGCCCTTGGGAAATTAGGCCCATTAACACTGCAGTTGCCATAGTGACCGGGGTTAGCTCTATTTTGAGCCACTGTGAGGCTGAAAACAGTATTCATTGCTTTTATACAAGTGTGACCTGTCTGTTGGAAAGAAAGCATTTTAGATGAAGTGTTTGGCCTGCTTTTATAGAGACCCTCCCAGGTTAAATAGACGGGATGTCTGAAGTTCCTTCTGACAAAACTCTCCTGCAACTTTGAATTGTCAGATGTAGACAAAAGTATACATAAAATTACATAGCGGTATAGTAATGCAGAGAATACTGTCTCTATACAAACTGTTCTAATGTGTTTTAAAGTTTTCTTACTGTTTTGTTCTTTTGTTTGGAGTGAATGGTGGGCATGAACGATGATACCTGCATGACGTCTTGTTTTGGGTCATCTTCCTGCATGCTCAATGCCGGCCTGTCTACTGTGAGTGTACCACTGTTCGCATCCTTCACTGGCCAAGTGATCAGTTCCACACTTATAAATTATATAATTGAATGTTGTAATTAAGAAGGATAGCGTAGCGTCAGTTCTTGTTTGTAAAGTTGTTGGTTGTTGTGTAATGGAGTCACTGTTCTTTTTAGAACTCCATTACAAGGGAGAGAGTCCCTGTGTCTTCACCCGCTATTCAGGAATTATAGCATGCTTGAATCACTACCTTTATCTCACCGCTCCTCCTGGCATAATAGGAACTCTGTCACTGGTGTGAGAAGAGGTGTTGTGCCTGCTTCACCAATGGTTTACCAATCAGGTGAAACAGGTTGCTGGTTGGTACATGGCATGGGGCAAATTTCTGAATCTAAGAATGGCTGATCACTTTTGCATCAAGAGCTTCAGTTCTGGTAGCACACTTCAGTGGATGAGAATTAAACTTGAAAGAGATATTTTAAATTTTACGGTTTAATCACATGGAAATGACAAGCCGGAAAAACTTCCTGGGAAAACAGATTTTTAATAGCCTGGTCCATTCAGGTGAGAAAAAACAACGGAAGTGTTTATGTAACTGTTAATAGCAGTCTGATAAACAGCTTTGTCTCACTATAGAGGTCCTACAAGTATATGTTTGTTACATCTGACTGATTCTGTATAGAATGAAAGATTCTGGTCATGGAACGTCTCCTTAATCAGTTGAATGACCAAGGATTGCATAGGTACAATAGGTAGCAAAATACTAACTTGCGTCAGTGCTTGGTATTGATTCTAAGAACCTGTTCTAGTATTACTCTCACATCTCGACTTCTCGATTTTTTAGTCAGATTGAGATGACTAAGATATTGATGGTGTAGTCTAAGACTGTCCAAGAAAAGTTCAAGGTCTGGTAAAGTAAACCGTGTTGTAGTTGGATTGTTGTAATAAAAACCACTGAGTTTGAACATCAAAGGCAAAGGCGCAGGTAATGTCAAGCTTCATAAAGTGGGAAAAATACAAGTGCTACGTGTATGTTTTGTCCTCAACATGACCTAGTGTTACACCTTGTTGTACTGATCATGTGAAATACAAATAATGTAAAGCAGTGTGAATTTGAAGAATTAACTTAAACATTGATTTTTGGCACGGTTTCACAAAAAAGGGGCTATTTGCACAGAGAACTCAAAAAGACTTGCGTATTTCAAGAATTCAAAGTACAGAGCACATTTGTTTGATCCATGCAGTGTATATATGTGTAGATATTATCAGACATGAAACAAAAATTGTGTTTTCAAAATTACTTTTAGAGATTTTCGAGATAGAGTGACGTTGCATAATATTGCCATGCTTTGAAGGACACCAAACCAGGATAAGATTTACACAGGCTTATAAAGTAGAGTTGTATACTTTCCACTTCTGTTTGGAAGCCAAACATCAACATCAAAGTATTTGCACCTTACACAATACACCAAGGCCAAGTGTAGAAGAATTCTAAACACTCTTTTACCCTCCTTGCAAAACCCTATTAGGGATTCAATTTTGTCAACAATTACTTTAGCTAAATGGGCCAGCTGATCCCTATTTCTAGCTGACTCAGGAATGTTCATTGGTAATGGTATACACACATACATGTAGTTATAAATTGTAAGTGAATGGTTACAAAACTACAAGGACAATGTTGGTGTCCTGTCTGTGTGAATTTGCTGGGACAAAGCTGATGTTATGCGTAGATTTTTTGTAAAAATGTAGTTGTCTAGACGATGACATGTCTAGTTTTGAATGATCAAGAATTGGTTTTCCATATGAATTTTTTGAAATATTTCAAATATGTTTTTGTTTAGCAAACACAAACAAATTACATGTATGGTAGAGTATTTAGATGTGGTAATAAGGTAGGGCTGAATGGGTAAATAATACTGCCCGAAACTGGTCACCAAAAAGAACGGATATTAAGTCATCTATTACTTGGAAGTCCTTCCCCAGCTAGAAAATTGAATATATACATCAGGTTCCTCGTAGTCTGTGGTCACTTGTCCCAGCTAGAAAGGATGTCAAAGTCTATATGTCTGACGTTAACACCTCAAAATCTGTGGTCTATGGTCCCAACTAGAAAGAATGTTGAAGTATATATGTCTGATGCTAACGCCTCAAATTATGTGGTCATTGGTCCCATGATACTTAATCTGTACAGTGACAAAGGTTGTGGCAATATGTTGTATGAGGCACATGCAAACTCTACATTTAATGCAAGAAGTATTGATTCAGGAGTACATAACACTTCAATTAGGTGTAGATACCAATACTTTGCAAGTTACAAAGAACCCTTTGTTCTACCTCCATGGAAGGGTCAATTCATAGAAAAACCCACTTCAATAGGGCACACCAGTAGTACCAGTATAACAAATCAATGTCCAAAAAATATTTGCAAGTGTTGTTTTTTTAATCTGACTTTTTTAAACTTCAAGTCTGTGTGATTCCAATAATAATTATCACTTTTGTTTGATTGTTTATTGACGTAAACTTGTTAGAAGTGTAGTGTCAAGTGAAATTTGAGGGCTCGTCTTTAATTTCCCTGGAACTAGCCACTCTTTTGTTGTGTGCGGTTACCTAATCTAGTGTTCAATACCAGTTGCAACCTGACACAGAAAACAATGCTACCACAGCCAGCCAAAATATTGACTAAAAGTCCCCACATATGTAGCTACACGTACACACGAATTCCTTTATAGTTATATAAGTTAACAATTTCAGTGACAGGTGATTTGCAACCTGACTTGTCTCACGTCATCTGTCACCTGTAATGAAATGTTATCAATTCATAAAATTTTTCCTGCTAAGTTTTAACCGAATAAGACATAGATTTATTAGCATTATGACATCTATAAGCCGAAGTAAGGGTTTCACCAGCAGGAAGAAATGCATGCTTTATAATTAACAAATAATTGTATTGTGACAATGAAAGTAGAGGGTATATACAAAGACTATAAGGATTTCCTGTTCTTTTTAATGCAAACCACATCCTGTGAGACTGAGGGAATACCTGACTGTTACTAGATGTGTAGTTGGAATAGATTTATCAATTCAACAACAATCAATCTAGAAACTAGAGGCTATAGTCCAAAGAGGCTGTTAAGATTTGATCATTTGCATACAATGTATTGTGTGCAAGTGTGATAGCCTTTGCTTGTCTTTTGGGTTTGTACACCTGACCTGCTTTGGAATTTTTAGGAGAATTTTTACTTCGTTTATTTAACACTGGCATGATGATTGACTTTATCAGCCATGACCAGGTTGATGAGAATGTGTCTCAGTGTTGTATAAGAGTAAAAAAATATCACATACACACGCACACACGCACACACACACACACACACACACACACACACACACACACACACACACACACACACACACACACACACCTTGACAGACAGACACACATTCAATCTCAACTTGAAGTGGAAGAAACTAACAAAATGTATGAAGGTTTGAAGCATAAAAAGTTTTATATATTGCATGTAAATGTATACAACAGATTTGAATATCAAGTTAACAATAGCTGCATGAAAGGTATGTGGAAGATAGCATGTGTAGCATGGTTGGGAGATCTCATTAACAGAGTACAGAGTAGTATAGGAGATCTCAAGTACAGAGTGGGTGGAAGATATCAAGTACAGAGGATAACATTTTCCTTTCTTTTCAAGCCTGTTTGGTAATATATAATTGTTAGTTGTTGAAAGGGGGCAGCATAGTTAGCAATTATAATGTATTTTCATTAGGCATCATATGAAGCATTCAATACACAGGTATGCCAGTAATTCTTTCAATTTGCAATTTGAGCTTACAGGCTCAGCAGGAATATGTTTCCTACTAATGATGCAAGCAAGTAATCAGTGATATTACACCCATGTGGTAGCACCTTGTGTTTACAGTTATGCTGACTTTGGACTATTACATGTAATCCTGGAGCCCAGGAAAGATTTGAGATATGCTGGCATATTACCAATAAATTCAAGACAGCACCTGTACTTGTAAGCTGTTTGATATACAGTTTATCCAAGCTCTATTTATTACACTAATGAGCACAATTGTCTCCCCCGTACATAATGGTGATATGTCATTGTATTGAGATGAGACATCTTGTAACAGTATGGTCTGTTCAACTGGGTCCAAGCCAAGACTTTTTTGTGTTTTGTAATTACTTGACTTATGTATCAGACTCTGGTGTTTGGTAACATGACTATGTCTGTAGCCAGGAGAGATCACTACAGTCTCGTTAATTTTAAAATTTATTTGGTATAGGGGATCTTCATCTTCTGCTTACATAAACACTTATGTAAAAATAAGAATTCTGTTTATATCCGAAAGTGATAATTCAGGTTTGTGTATATTAAAAGCAAGACGCAGCTTTCTGTGTCAGAGTGGTTAGTTACTGGCAAACTTGTAAATTACACTTTGGTATAAACTCTTACTGTGTGAGTGATATTGTCACTGTATAAAATAATACAATTGTATTAGTTTTCCCATATTACTTAGAGTACTGGTCATTGCTATGACAGGCTGCGTAGAGTGAAACTTGGAAACAATATTACATGCTAGCTTTGTCTAAATAGGGCGGATGTAGCAATGCAAATAGGTTCACTTTCTGTGTAACCATAATACTCTAGACAAAGTATTAACGAAATGTTGATAGTGTTGTATAATACAGTCAACCATGAAATACTAATGCTATAGCTTTTCTGCAAAGATGTGAAATGCAATTAAAAAAATCTGAGCGGATTAGGCAAAGCTGGCACTGTTTATACTCGTGAAAGGTATATGGAGGCTTAGTTTTATGCGTCTATACCCAACATTCATGTTTTTCTTGTCCATTGTTGTCATTGTTCCATCTCTCAACATCATTGTGCTTGGGTAAAGTAATATGTGTTTTCTAACTGTGTAGCGGATTATTGGTGTTTGAAGAATATCAAAAGGGTTAGCTTAAGATTCAAGAATGGTGTACAGCTGACAGTTATTGATGATGATGTCAATTTGTTCTCATCCCTATTGTGTGTGGTGTAGTATGTTCACTGGTAGTCTGTCTGTGTCTCTCTGTTCTTGTAATTCCTACCCGCAGGCCTGTCCTGTATAACTTTGCAATTAACGTATAGATGTCGGCATTAGCGTCTGCACACATCTGTGCTGTTGAGCCGTTCCGATAATCTTATCAGACATTATTAGAAACCATCCAGCCCTTGATAATCTACACTTGTGTATCACCATAACTAAGTCACGTCTGCCCTACTTTAATCAAACTTTGGTTTGTCACCGATGTTGCAGTTAAATGCCACCTTTCACCCAATTGTTATCACTTATTGATCACGAATTGATCAAGAGGATCCTTTAGTATAGAAATAATTTATCACAAAACATCCACTTGTGGCATTTGTACATACATAGTAGAACAGAGTACATTTGTAACTTCAAAATCTGTAGATCTTGATGACAAGGTATGTAGGACAAATCCAGTAATCTGCTAGCTACATTAACATACCTCTGGCTTTAAAGTCTAATCAAAACAGGACTAAAGCATATCAAACATGAGCTAGCAAACCTCCTAGATGACTTGATAATTTGAGGAATTTTTTTCATCAGGAAATATGGCTCAAAAGAAGGATTGCAAGTCAGTATTAATAATATGTATGATGTATGAATATTTCGTTGGTTGGAATAAGCTAATTATGGTACGTAATATGGGATGTGAGTAATTAGATTTGAGAATTAGTTGGAAAACATCTTTGATTAAAAAGTTTGTCTATGAACCATAGTCTAGAGACTATCTGTTGGGTTTGAATCTGAAGATCTGTTTACGTGAAGAGATCTTCAGATTCAAAGCCAATGGATAACCTCTAGACTAGTAGTAAGGTATGACTATTTTTTAAACTGTTAAAGTCATCGCTATTGATTAAAAGGTTTGTCTGTGAACTATAGTCTAGGTAGAGGCTTTGAGGGTTTGAATCTGAAAATCTCTTTACCTGAAAAGATCTTCAGATTCAGAGCCAATGGATAGCCTCTAGACTAGTAAGGTATGACTGGTTTTAAACTTTAAAGTCATCACTAAGTGTTGAAGTACATACTCAGACCATTTGAGTAGATGGGAAGAATGTCTAAGAATTATGTTGTGATTCAAGTAACACATTAAGTAGGATCACGTTCACCTTTATAGATCTGTGTTGAAGATTAGAAGATTGTCACCCAAAGCAGCTGAAAATATTAGGCACTTCACTTTGTTATTCAGTTTCGTACCACATAACTTGTGTGCAAGTCTTGATCAGTTATTCCGTGCTGCTCCACCCAGCAAAGTAGGCCCAACTTCAGGAATGATAATCCACAAATCCATACAGTATGATAAAATCACAAACAAATTAGATATGACGCACTGCAATGATTTTTGAATTGTTCAGTAATATTTCATCTGAAATATAGATTGAGTAAGGATAAAGTAGTATGTAGTCTTGTGCAAATGTGTCAATTGTATGGAATGACACAGTGGAATGAAGACTTAGCTATGCTATCCAGTTCGACAGTTGTCTAGTTCCTATACGGTATCGTTACGATTTTACACCTTCACTCACCACGTTGGCATCCAGACTAGTTTGACATTATCATTCACTGTATCAGATAGCCAAGTATTTGGGCTGCTGGAGTACCAACTGCTCCAAAATAGCCTGGAAAGTACATGAAATTCTTCTATAAATTATAATCACAAAACCGTCAGATTAAACCAGAACGTTTGATGTCTTATTACCAAAATTCTTATAAAATCCATTTCTAACAACTGGACTAGTAGAGTCAATCTCTCAGATTACCAATGGTGTACACTCAGCTAAGAAGACCAGACTAAAGAAAGTAACTGAGTTCTCATGACTGTGGTTTATTTTACATTAGCAAACACCTGTTACTTGACTGAGATTTTCTTCTGTTGTATGCAGTCCTCATTCAAGTTCTGTGCTGATTTTTCGACCAATTCTTTTTATCAGATACAAAAACAAGTTCTTTTTCTTGACACTTCTTGTGTTTTTGGCAGCTCCGTTGCTTTTTTTGTTTTCTAACATGATAGATTTGGAGTGGAGGGCACCTTCAACTCGCGTAACTTGACTCTTGTTGAGGTAAATTCTGATGAAAGCTTTCTGTGTTTGCATTCTGAACAGACCAAGGAACAGGTGCTGAAATAGGGTTCCTGTTGTTGTCATTCAGTTTTGTTCTTTACCTGTTACCCTGGGGAAATGTAAACTTTTAAAAACAAAGAAAAGGAAGTATTCATTTGAGTAGTACAATGTATGAAAACAGTTGAATCAGGAAATGCAAATTTAAAAAGTGAACAAACAGGGTTTACTGCTGTTGCTCTAGCAACAACTAACTCTTGCAGTCAGTGTCACCATGGGAATACTTCAAACATTGGTTGCCTGCTTTGCATATTGAGCCACACAAGTGGCTATCAGTAACATAAGGAGGAGAATTCAGAGAGGCAAATATTTCAATCCCAGGCTGTAGGGAAAGAGGGAGGCTGATAGACAGATGAATTGTGTAGGATACTTTACTTTCACAGGGGACTTGCTTGCTATATTGTGCATGAAAAGTGCATAGCTTTCAGCATACCCTGAAAACCAAATTCTTTGGCTCTTTTTACAGCCCAGCTAATTGAATGTTAACAGTTTTCTTTATTTTGATAGCCATGCTTGGTCAATTTCTTACTTCTCATTGCTATTGGGCCATGCAGGACTTTCTGGTTCTGCATGGTTACGAATAAATTCTCCCTCCCCAGACTTTTCACGACTTCACCTCTACCTTTTTTTTTTGTTGCCATTGCATATCCTGTCATTAGAATGGACCAACATGTTCTTTTCTGTTAGTCTTTGTACAAATTTATTTACTTGTGGTCAATAACGTACAAGGTCCATTATTACATAGCTAGAAAGTACTTTATCTCAAGACGTCTCCTTTACTGAAAGCTTTAGTGTGTGATGCAAGGTACCATATCATTGCCAGCCCACAAAGTAACCGGAGATGTACTAAATTTTAGACAAAGGGTGTTCTTGTGTTTCTTTTTCTTTCTTCTCACCTCTTCTCCTAGAATAAACTCTTATCTACGTGTTGTTGTAATAGGAACTCAGTTCAACTTTGAAAGTTTCAATAATATATTATTACACTATGTACCTGAGATTACTTGCACTGATGTGTGCACTGACTAGTGGTATTTTCACTGCAGTGCAATACCGAAAACAGTATTGCATACCTACATGCAAATGATATGCAAATTAGGACATGGTCGTTTGCTACACATGAAATTGTGCAATTGCACTGTATGATTTTATGGAGATTTGCCATTTAGATAAACATATGTAGTAATAACAGAACCCCATGCCATGTGAGTGTCACTGTGGGTACTCGTGTTATTTATTTGCACTCGTGCTTGCAGTGTTTTCTGCTACACTTTCAATCGCTGCACTTGTGAAAGTGTGGGCGCAGAGAGCATTGCAAGCACTTGTGCAAATACCTCGAGTACGCCACACTTGCACTCGCGTATCATGGGGTTCGGTCATACTATTGGATGTGTGTGTCACTAAGTGTGTGTTGCTGTGTTCATTGCATATCTAGCTGGTCTCTGTCAGTTGTCATTATGTTTGATATTCCTTTGAACAAAAAGTTGAAAAAATAATGTAATTTGTGGGACCCTCTCAAAGAACCTAGATCCTGAATGTACTATATTTGCCATTACATGTGATGAATATGTCTGACCCTGTATAAAATGACTACAGCTTTGTGGGCAGAGTGCCATCTATGTATGGGGGAAGTTTTATCTTGTGTCAGCTTTCATTTGTCACTGTCCAGCATAGAGTAGAGATTTAGAAAGGTGATGAAAACCGTGTCATGGATTAACAGTAGAGATAACATAGCACCACCATACAAACTGTCTACAGTTGAAACACCTGTAATAGAGGGAGGCTGGTACGCGATGTTTGTCTAGTTGGGACTCCGACAGATTAAGTTTCATAAATAAAGCTAGTCAGCTAACTAGACCTACAAGAAGTGGAACGCCGAAATGGACAGTAATGATAGATATCCTCATTAGTGTTTGACAAGCGTGATGACATAGACATTTCACCGGGTTCCTCACAACAATACCGTTAACCATAGAAAGCTGTGGTCCCTCTCAAACCAATCTCATATGTTTTGCCGCAAGCAAAATACTTATTTTGTGGCTGGTTATGTTAGTTCTCTGGCTCAGCAAATTAGTATGGTCGCCATAAAAAAGAAAAGAATAGTGATCGAGACGTAAACAAAGTAATAAATAAGTGATGAATTGCAGACTTTGGAGCCAAAGTAGAAATGGTTTACTTCTGTGTTGGATAATGTCTAGACATTCAGAATAATGTGTTTACCACTTTCCAATTGTAATATTTTCAGCATTTATGATTATAATGAAAAATGGAAGTACAGTGGTCCCTTACATCCTTCGGTATCCTTGTTCCACCTGTACATTGTTATGCCAACAATATGCCTATTCATCATTTAGATTTCACTATTATCTTTTTCCGCTTTGTGTTTCCTGACACAACTTTTTAAGTGATTTTTAGATTCACTACACTACACTATACTACACTACACTGCACTGGTCTAATGTTATGTTGCTTTTCATGAATACATGAGTTTTACAAGTTGTTAAAAAGTTGTAGTTCCAGAGATTTGCTTCTCTGACTGGACATACTGACTAAAACAAACTGGCTTGACCTGGTGAGTGACATTTTCAAACCAGATAGCCAAGTCTGTGGGTGAAGTTTGTTCGTGAATGGTTTCAAAAGTTATACCAAGATGACTACCACTATAAAACTTAGCCTCGTATCAACAAATGGTAATTTGTAACTACTTTAACTTGAAGGAGCCTGTTGTTGGTTTTACAGTGAAGGTTTATCACATTCTAGATACTGTAGATTTAAAAAAAAGAAGTGGTGTTGGTTGTGAGATATGACTTCTTCTCAAGAGTGTTTATTCCCAAGCCATGGGGTAACTAATCATTCTAGCCATAGGGGGTTGGCTGTGTTTGCTAGTTAGCCATAGGCAACTATATTTTGTGGCTACGCATGGGGTAGGTCATATTGGCGTGAATTGTGAGTTACAGGATTGTTCAAACAGCTATGACATTGGGACATATAGAAGGTGAATAAAAGCACTTGTGAATAACGTGAATGTAAAACCAGGAAGACCTTACAATGCTCACCTAATAGAGAGTCGCTCTTGTGTGAGTTTGAAGGTTTACAAGTAAATAAACACCCATTGACAGAAGCTTGTAAAGTAAAATCCTTTGGACAGGTGTTCCTTTAAATCAACACCTGTAATCCCCCTGGGCAACCTCCCCCTAAAAAACGGTACACTGTTAGAGCTACTCACTAGTAAACATTTTAGTCCTCATTTAGTTATCGACTATTGTGGCATTTTCCTGTTAAATTTCTTTCAAGTACTGACTCTCAGTGACAGGACTACATCCAGAAAAAACAACACACTTGAATTGTATTGTTTTCTTGGGCGGAATATTGGCAAACATCACGTACACCTCTCCTTGATGTATTCTTCATACAGTTATGAGCATGAGTCATTATTTTTCAAGTAGACATTTTCAGTGACTTGTAACTTTCTTGACAAATATTCTCAGATATTGAAACTTTGTTGCTGTATGTATAGTATATCTTTATGAATGAGGGAATGATCAGAAAAATGAACAAATCATTTTGATATTATATATGTTTATTATTCAATATTGTGTTTCATCTGCAAATATATTGAATATACATGTAGTCCCATCTGTTGTCAGGTGGTTGACTTCATGCAAGGCTTGCTATGACACAACAAAATCTTGTAACACTAGATCACAAAACTCACGTAGTCACCTCACACAAACTAGTGAGCGAGGGAAAAAGAAGAAATCTGAGAAACTTGTTTGTGGAACAATTGTACTTTGTTGGTAAATATTGATTCAATGAGTCATTTCTAACCTAGATGAACTTTTCTTCTCTTTTTTCCAGCCTTCCAATATTCTCCTCACACACAGCCACCCCACACAAAGCGATATCAAACTTGTAGACTTTGGGCTTGCCAGACTAGTCAATAAAAATGAAGAAGTACGAGAAATTTTAGGAACACTAGATTATGTTGGTAAGTTGTTGATATATTCATCAGGTGAAGTTTTGTAAGAAACCTTTGTTGAGGTACAGTATCGTGTATTTTAATTGTTTTGTTTATATTTTCAAGTTTGTACCTCAAGTATGGCAAGCCGTCACGGCTGAAATATACTACATACAATTCGCTAACTTCACTGGGTAGGACCCCTGGGTTGTAAATTGCTATAGGGAGGGCTAAAGACTTTTCTATGCAAATGTTAGTAATGTGACAGAGTGGTGATTGTGTCCTTTATGACAATGATGTATTGTTTGTTTCGTGTAAGCCCACCCAGTTAGACTAGCTGGTGTACTGATCCTTGATTTCATTTTTTTACCTTCAACAGCACCAGAAGTTTTAAGCTATGAACCAATTTCACTGTCAACCGACATGTGGAGCCTAGGAGTCCTAACGTATGTCATGTTAACAGGAGCGTCACCGTTCCTTGGTGAAGACAAACAGGAAACATTTCTGAACATTTCACAAGGAAATTTAGACTTTCCAGAAGAACTGTGGAAAGACATTTCACCTCAGGCTGTAGACTTCATTAAAAGGCTGCTTGTACTTCAACCTCTGTAAGTACATATATATTGTAACTGGTACATCTAAACATCTGTTTTTCTTTGATTTTTAGTAAAAAATTATCAACATTGTTGAAACAGAGTAAAAATCTCAAAGATTGTAAAATACCAGATGTAAGCCAGTGATAATTGTTTTGGTCTCAGAAGTATACTGAAATCAAGGCCAAAGTCTTACCTTGTCCTTCTTTCCCTGAAGATGTGTTTATTTTGGAATACGTTACAATTCAAGGCTTTGCTTTTTGCTGAAGTACAACAGTTTTCACGACGATCACATTTATTTGCTTATTTCAGTTGAATGCCATAAAATCAGACAAGTCGAAAGTTGTTTCCTTTTGCCATAACTTTATTTCCTCATATTTCTTTACAGAAAGAGGGCATCAACAAAAGACTGCATGGAACATCCATGGCTCAAAATAGAGTGTTGTCCCGACATGCAAGAATGTGCAAGATCACCATGTGGAGTAAGGAGAACATTGTCTAGCAGTAGTGACAAAGAAAACGTTGTAGCAGTTGAAGTAGCAGAAGCTAAAAGAGTGAAACTAGAATTACCAGTGACATCTGAAGAAGGGTTCAAAGAATTAGACTGTGTTTGTCAATCGTAGGGAAAGAGTTGGACAGAAAGTGATCTGAACAAACAGCGCCCTCTAGTGGGCAGACTTTACCCACTATCTGAAACCAGTGTGGACAACAATCCTGTTCTGTTCTGTCTGTTGCTGATTGAAACCAAAGACTATGGCAGCATTCTGCTTATGGTGCATGTTGAAGAAATGTTATATTTAACCAAATTGGCTGCTTGTGAATGAACTATAGCTTCTGAGTTATTCTAGTCTTATTGGGTTTTTTTTTTCATTGTAAGTTACTAATATATTAACAAAGCCAATTAACAAATATTAACATCTGATTCTAGTGCTGGAAATTAATTTTTCCGAATACGACAACTCTTCATTCGGGATCCTTCGATTCGTGGAATGTCTGATGCTAATACTTTTCAGGGCTAATTCTTATTTAATTTTCGAGTGACAAACTGTTCTGTGTAACAGGCACTGATTGGTAGAGAAGTTGAAAATAGGTAGTCAGCTAAGTGGTTTAGCCAATCAGAAGATAGCTTATCAGAATGTCACACGTGTGCAACTGCAGTCTACAATGGACTGTCTTATTTAGCTTTAACTGGGACTAAACTGTGGTGAATTTTGCGGTGTTTTTTGTACAAATTTTAAATTGTGTTTGTGATGCACACTCTCTCATACAAATGTGTCGTTACCTGATGTAAGTCGGGTAGTCTTTTGTATAGTATCTTTTCGTGGAAAGGGGGCTTGATTTGCACTGATCTGCAGTTGCACAGTTTCAAACTAACGACTTTGGCACAATAATGCCTCGAGGTAATTTCTATAGGTTTTTTAAGAGTATCTAGTATACACTGATAAAGTTATAACAAGGTACTGTAACAGTTGTTATATTCAGGTTTTGTATTTATAGTGGGATCTGTATCTAATGTTATTTATCACAAAGTGTTGGGTTATGGGGGGTGCAGGTATAACTTTATAGGTTGTACATCTTTACAAGAGTGATGCAGGCTAAATGGTTGTTGGAAAATTGCAGTGTTTTATCCTACTTCAGAGTAGTCACTCAGCCTCGTCTCTTTGAATTGTCTTAACCATTCTGAAAAGTTTGGTTGACTTTTCATGAGGAAATAACTGTGACTGCATTTGTAGCCTGTATATGCGTGTATATTGAATTGTGTGATACTGCACTGGTGTTACTTCTTCTAGTGTGTGGAGTTGTCCAAGTAAGTGAACAGTGAGTTACCAAATATCAAGGTTTCAAAAAGATAAGTCTAAAGATCTAAATATCAAGGAACTGAGTTGGTTCCTATGTACTTCTCACCCGTCATCGTTGTGTGTGAGAAGACATACAAATATCCCTCGTGTAGGCTGGACTTTTATCTCAAAAATATGGATGAGAATTTTACCAACTAAAGCCAGCATTTGAGGATTACAGTGTCAGTGTGGATTTCAGCTTTGACTAACTGCAGTGTAGATAGTGCTTTGGTCGATGACTTTGTGGCAATGCGAAGGACACACTGACATATTATATACATTTGTATATATATATATATATATATAAAATAACATCTTTTCAGCTCGTAAAACCATGTGAGCTGTGTATTCATATTTACTCATTGAAAGTGTTCCATTATTTCTAGACGTCTTGGTTTCAGGAATTCATCTTGCTGTCTTGTAGATAATGAATTTCTTATGTTTGCTGTGGCTAAGTCGTAGTTTGTAGAGATCTGTGTACCAATGGACTTGATGACCATTAGTCATCGGAATCACGGCTAAAAAAAAATTTCATGGAATTCCTGAAACTAAGACGAGATGAAATAGCTTAGAAATCAATTGAAATTGTTTGGTTTGACGTCTGACGTGCAAAATAATTTGTAAGCTCAAAACTGTGTATTTTTTTGTCCATTACAAGTCTTCCTTTTGCATGGAAGTTGTTTATGAGCATGGATTTTAAGTTTTAAGTCTCATTATTGAAAGTAAAAACTGACAGCCATGCTTATTGTTATTAAAACCTCAAACATTTTACAAAAGGAGGGAAATCTTTTATATAAAGCATCTGAAGTCATTTACAGTTTTAATGCTCTTGTTTCAGTATTCTTCCCTAAAACTTTTACCAATTGTATGTTTGTGGGGACCAAAAATTATTCATCAGGTTCAGACCTCAATCCAAAAATCTCATTTGATGTTTTATTAATATATTACATGGTTTGAAAAAAAACCACAGTGATATATATATATAGTTATCGATATATTTAATCTTTATATTTAAGGTTTAATAT
The DNA here is from genome assembly GCF_964340395.1 of Glandiceps talaboti. NCBI lineage: Eukaryota > Metazoa > Hemichordata > Enteropneusta > Spengelidae > Glandiceps > Glandiceps talaboti. The sequence continues at coordinate 17,528,959 of NC_135552.1, forward strand.
TGTTTGTATGGTTAGGTGTTACCTATTGTGGAGGCTTTCTGTGTTTTTTTTTCTCATTTTCTGTGAGGACAATCTCTCTGAAGCGTGGCCATGTTTGTTATCAATCATTTTAGTCCCTCTCCCTGCGTAGACTAACACTCTGCTAAATTACGACTTGGCATTATTTTGTCAAAAACAAAAGCGACCGAAATGTAATTCCTGCATTGCATTGCATACCCTGTACTTTTAGAGTAGAGAATATTTTGTGACAAGATATATGAAAATATTGCAATCTTCAACAACTTCAAAAATAGTTCATGTCTTTAGTATCGCATCTTCATAGTTTGATATCACAACATGGCCTCGTTTACAGAAATATTGTCACAGCCTCTATAAATTGGTGAAAGTTAGAACCTCTATTGTAAAATATTTAACTAATCATTGGTTCTTCCAGTAAGTGTTGACTAATACTTCTACTTATTATAAAAACAATTCAACCTATTTATTATAACAGTTTTTTATCATAATTATAGAAATGAATGTCTATGCAAGTTACACAAATAGACGACTGTTTTTTTTTTCCTGTTGCAGACATTTTCAGAATGAAAAGTTGATTCTTGATAGTGTTTTAGGTATGATGGTTTATACAATGCTGCAAATATATGCCTGTCTTTGTTTTCCCCATACACATTACATCGGTTATTGATTAAGAAATAAAATCATCCAAAATTTTCATTACATAAATTTGTCTTGTTAAAGTTTATGTATGTATGTATGTATGTGTGTGTGTGTGTGTGTGTGTGTGTGTGTGTGTGTGTGTGTGTGCATGCGTGCGTGCGTGTGTGTGTGTGTGAATGCAAGTTGTGCATGAAATCTCCCATGAAAAATTTTGTAATTTTCTTTTGTCAAATACAAATGCAGAATACTCTGATACAAAAAATGTGTCCCTTGTAACATGTAACAATTCTATGTTGCCATTAATTAAGGGTTGGATACATAAAAACAATATTGGAATTTATACCCTGGTCACTCTATATCACTATCTGTGGCATCTAGTTGTATGATACTCATATGAGTCAAAATGTTCAAAATTGTGATTGGTTAGTTTTAGTTAAACCTGCTCTAGCTGCAACTGAAACATTTTTTCATGAAATAACCAAAGATATATTCACTAAGAATTGGCCAGTTACTTATAGATATACATTGTATCTGTTAATAAGTGGTCAATGTTATCTGTTGGTAGTGAAGTGGCAAGTTTAAATCTTGAGCGAACGATTTGTTTTGAATGTCAACGTGATTAAACTGTACTAGTTGTAACTGGAGTATCATTTTTCAATCAGACAACCACAATATTTTCACTGAAAATTGTCAAAATACCAATAATTAAACATTATGTAAATCAGTACTAGTAAAGACATAAGGTGAGATCGTGATCACCGTTGAGGGCGCTGTGGACCAAAAATCAACATTTACCCACAGGTGATGGATCGAATACTTTTCACGGTGTACAATATTATGAGTAAGTTATTGTTATCTATTATTATAACAACAAATTTTTTTTTTTCAAATGTTCCGGATGCATCTTAGTGCGGTTTATTAAAATACTTGTGGGAGGCATAATGCTGTTACTCCTTGACCTTTTTTTTTTTCATTCTGACAGACTGAAAAATGCACATGAAAGATTTGACACTACTCACCTTTTCACTCCTAGTGACAAGGCCCCTTAGGTCACTCATATTTTCCTTAGCTGAATGAAGAAAAAAATCCTGGGGAAAACAATGTAATACTAGTGACTATCAGTTAACATCTTACGTTCTCATTGGAGTAGGCATTACAGTTTTTGTCAAAGTGCATATCATAGTTCAGTAGATTCATTTCATTAGTTCTTTACATGTAACATTGTATATTCAATTCATGTTGTGCCATGCTTGAACATCAACTTTATGTGTCATAATATTGACCACTACCATACAGTACAGATGAACGAAATCAACTTTTTCTTTGCCAGCTTCCAAAATAAAATGAGGATTGTCATGATATTGACCACTACCATACAGTACAGATGAAATCAACTCTTCCTTGCCAGCTTTCAAAAGAAAATTATTCAAATTGAGGTATCCAAACAGCTGGTTGGTAGAGCTAGCTACTCTATCATGACTATAGAAAGTTTGTCCTGAACAAAATACTGATGTGATCTAATTCTCCTGACTATTGATTAGATAACCTACATTTGCTTTCACTTTGCTCTCTGTTCCCTGAAGCGCAAATTCAAAAAATTTAAATATCAGTTAGGATAGTGGAATAGTGTAGTGATAGCCATTCTCAAGTCTACAGGTAGGTTATTTTTTTAGATAGCATTGATGTGAGAACATTGGATTAAGGGGCGGGATCAATACTTCAATGTAGGATAAAAAACTAAATTCATTTACTTTGGGTGGGGTGGGGGGGGGGGGGGTTGAACCATTTTATAAAATATTCTCATCCTACAAAAACTATTTTACTTTTAATGGATCTGTTTGTTTTGTACCCCTAAATACAGATATTAGAAGAATTGTTGTTATTGTAAATGCATGGCAACTAAAATAGAGCAGTGTCAACAAAAGAAATATTTTTAACTTACTAAATACTGGCTTTTTATTCATAGTACAACATATTTACTACTACATATCGATTCGAAATCGATTGTGCTCTCTGAAACAATTTTCAAGTTTGGTCAATTTAATTAGAAGGGGGTGGGGAGGAGGGGCTGGGCCTAACTAAAAAAAGTGTTTTTATCCTACATTGAACTATTGATCTCGCCCTTAATCATGGGCCGTGAAATTTCTGCTGGATTTGAAAATTTTCCATTCTTTGCCTGTGAGGGCGATCTTTGTACAGGCGCTCAAACAGTACTGCTATACTCAAGACGTCACCGGTAGTATTTCTCACAGAATTCAATCCAGGGTAGGCATAAAACCTGAACATGTAGCGCAAACTACTAGCCATTTTTCATTAATCACTTGTAAACATATCTATAGCAAATTTGGCAAGCCCTCTATACAAACATTACGTGTAAAGTGAGTTACGTTTCACATGTCAGTGGGTCTTTCTTTCCAAGTCAGATTTAGAGAAATATTTCATGATGGACAGACTTATGAATTTGTTAATCATTTCACATTTCGAGGAGGAAAATGTGGTCAACTGTTTATTTATATTTTTCCCAGTTACTAGTAGCCTCCCAAGGGACTGCTAGACCAAACTCCGTTGACTGTCCCAATAAAACGTCAACGTGGACAACTGTACTGACACAAATCAAGGTATTCATAAGATGGCTAAAGAATCAAACAGGTGGCTATGCAGCAAAGTATTGGCAGACACCAGACAAATGAAATGCATACATAATTTACAACTAATAGTAAAACAAAGGTATAAAATAAAGACAAAGTGATGGCGCTATATATATATACATCGGCTACACTAGTTCGGTGTCAAAATATAAAAATTCCTAATTTATAAATCTGATGTATGCATACGGCTCGATTCCTTTTACACGTAAAAAACATATCACTCCCACTGAAGGGACGGTTGACTCTCTATTTTAATTGTGTGATGCGCTCTCTGTGAGTAATTTGCTTAATATACCGGAACCTAAATTTTGCATTTTAATAGCAGTCTTCTGAAATGTTATCCTTCGTATTTGAAAGAACTCTTGAATTGATCAGCAATTTATACGTCATTTCTTCTGAAACATTATTTTATTGGCAGTTCTTTATTTCGTTGTTGTTGTATTATTTTCATTTTTTGGTGTACAACGCGCCGAGACGTAAGTGCAGCGTTTCTTTAAGAATTGAAATAATAGTAATTTGAAGGATAATTTTGACCAAATCACTAAATAAGGTGAGAACCATTTGATTTCTGGGGGGGGGGGGGCTATGGTAGCATTTTTTTTTTTATCCCCATCACTGTGACAGAATTTTTTTTCTATTGTCAGTCCTGCATCACATTATTTTTTTTCCATATGCAGAAACAATGCAATTTTTTTTCTCGCTTACCAATTTTGTAGCATATCGCAACATTATTTTTTTTACTTTTGTCCGTTGGAACAATTTTCTTTTCTCAAGCAATTACGGGATCAAATTTTTTTCCTTCTTCACCTGCCGACAATTCCCCCCCCCCCAAAAAAAAATCCTCCTACCCCCCCCCCCAGGAATCAAATGGTTCTCTCCTAACAGCGGCAAGGAGACGTTCAATATTAGTGACAAACTTTATTAACGGACGAATATCGCATATCTTTACTTTCCATATTTATTTATTTATTTATTTATTTATTTATTTATTTATATGTATTTATTTAAACACAAAACCAGCTGTGGAAGCAGTTTTAAGGTCGCCATATGGTAAGAGGGGAATATTAATATTCTTCCCCTGTCATGTGTATTTATTGCTGGTTGAAAATGAATTTCTAGACTAGGAAAATCCCAGTACAACAAGTGTTTGTGAATCACTTTCGTGTATGATCTGTGCTCAAACCCGGCGAGTCATCCGTCGCTCATCCTCAGTGTCAAAGGTCATAAATCACCTGATCAGGAGTGAATGAATCTCGGTGACCAAACATGGCAGAGGGCTCGAAAACTCCGCAGACACATCTGTCGAAAACCATCGTACTTGTTGGTTATGGCGGTTATGACAAACTGCAAACATGGCAGAGAGAAATCGAAGACCCAAAGGAAGGAGAGATTCTCATAGAAGTCAAGGCGTGTGGGCTTAATTTTGCTGAGATTGGAGCTCGTCAAGGACTCTACACTCCCTTACCTACACTCCCACTCGTAATGGGTTTGGAATGTTCTGGCATAGTTTTAAAGTTGGGAAAAGGCGTGGAGGAACCAAAGGTACACTTTATATACATATATGATCAGTGTAAAAGAAGTGAGAATTTTAGTTTTAAAAATCAACAGAGGAAAGCAATTACATGTAAAGATATTTAGGTGTTAGTTTTTATAGCTTTACATTTACATCACTGTTTAGCGAGATGTCATCCGGGATGTCATCATCATCCACGCTTTGATAACCTAGCCATGGAACGATTACAAATATTAATCTGATATTAATATTGTGACATTTAATAGTTCTACACAATCATGTCATATAATTGATGAAGAATAACCCGGATACATTAATTATTAAATAATGATTAATTATCATCAGAACAATCGGAAAAAAATAAATTAAAATTTGTGCAAAATGTCTAATGTTTATTGACCTGAAAAGGTGTGTTTGGTTTAATGTTTGGCAACCAAAGTCAGACATTAACTCTATAGATACATTGCTTAATTATTAAAGTATGTACACCTATTAGCCTGTAAGATCCATATCCAGGCGTTGTTTCCACTTAGTACATTAGTATGATGACTTATGTTGTCATGACAATGTTGATACTCACGTCATACACAAATTGTCATTTTATCTGCACAAAGTCAGTCTGTCTGCAATGTTTAATATGTAAACTCTAAAGTGAAATATCTGTGTGATGTGTAAATGTAAACTGAAGTGACCTTAGTTACATGGAAGAATTTTAAAATTAGTTTTCTAATTATAGTGTCTTGGTTTAGTTCAAAATGCTCTTGAGATTTGTTCATTTCACTATTATTAAAATGTAGCTTACTTCATGAGAAGCTTTGACCTTTGAACATCTGTATGGATATACATATTGTAGACAAATGTCAGGCAAGGTATCACTATTCATTGTTTTAGTAGTTTATACATATTTGTCAAGTGTGAACAGTGGGGGAGGTGTCTGGAAATTTTCAGTGATCAATCACACATAGATGAGAACTAAGTGTACTTAGTACAGTGTGGGTGTTTTCAAACTCTATTCTGTCAATAAACTGGATACTATGCTGTGATTCATTTCAACAAAACTTTGGTTCTGAGATTATTTTGTACAGTGTGTATTCAGACGGTGGGTAGCGAGTGGTTACAGAAGTAGACCAAAGGCTGGACCTTTCAGACTAGTACACCCACTTGAGTCAAAGTACAAGTTTTCATTCTATGTTTGAGACACTTTGGACTTTTTTTAGATAAGGATTTGTTTTATTTTGATGCAGGTTACTGATAAATATATTTCACTAGATGAACAGAGCACATATAAGGTCATCCCAACAATATTTTACAAATATAACATAATATTATATTTTGACAGGTCCTTATCTAGAATTCATCTCATTATATTACTATTATTATTATTGCTCAGCTATTAGTTTGTTGACTTAACATAGATTAGATATCAAAGCTGTTGACATTGTCATAAAATTGTAAATGTTGAGAATGTTGAATTGGTAGTGTGCATCTCGTAAACCACAATCTCTTTTATGGCACCATCCAGCAGGAATATGTACTCATGCTTGTGAGAATGGGTAGTGTGATGACAGATCCAATATATAGTGGAGAATGATTTCCTTGCATTTTTGTTTGTGAATAATTTTTGTTGATTCAGTATTTTTTCCTAGAAAATAAATAAAATAATTTTAAATAAATAAGCACACATTCATGCAAACACTCATACACAGGTAGAAATGTAGACAACTTTGCATATAAATGCAAGTGCATACATAGCACACATAACACATATGCATGCAAACATAGACTAAAGTGTGTAACCATGCACATGCAAACATAATCAAATTGACGTAAATACATACATGCCATAGTTATCCAAACCAACATAAATTAATAAACTGATACTACAGGACCACATTTTATATTGTTTAGTAACAAATAAATCATACATACAGAGAGAAAATTAATCTAAGTTATAAGTTGGGAACTTTCTCATATAAAGGTTGACTTCTCTATAATAAATAAATAAAATAAATATTTATTAAGAGACCATTTTTTTGAATGTCAAATTTAGTCAGTCACAAAAAAGAAAGAAAACAATCTCATGATAAAATTCAAAATAATCATTTAGTTTGTGAAAAGGATGGTATGTACTTTTATAGTTATTTCCTTTGGTAGTTTGTTCATTGTTTATCTCTTTGTTCTCTTAGGTTGGTTCTCGTGTGGTCTGTATGAATAACTGGGGATTATGGTCAGAGTATGTAACATTACCAGCTGAGAACTGTTTTGCAATTCCTGATGAGATGACATTTGAAGAAGCAGCAGCTATTCCTGTTAATTACCTGACAGCATATCTAATGTTGTTTGATTTTGGTAATTTACGTCCTGGTAAAAGTGTCCTCATTCACATGGCAGCAGGTGAGTAACGGCCCTACTCCGATTCATTTACGTCCTGGTAAAAGTGTCCTCATTCACATGGCAGCAGGTGAGTAACGGCCCTACTCCGATTGTGAGGTGTATATTAAAGACCTGGTATATTTTGATGACCAGGTATGATTTAATAACAATGGAAGATTGGTGGGGTTACCTAAAAGTTAACAGTTGTACCAGATTGAACACTTGAAGATTTCTAAGGTTCTTTGGTACAATATAGACCCTGTCCCATTCCCTAGTTCTCACCAACAGCCAGGTCTGTAACTTCGACTACTATTAAAGCCCCATACTACATGAAGTGATAGACATCTAAACATGCAAATTAAGCTATTAAAACTGCATTAGGTATAACTATTGTATTACTTTTTTGATCAGACAAACCAACAATATATTCACTTAAATTTAGTGTACATATACATTAGAGGTCAAATCTATAAATAGTACAAATAACAGTTTGAAATTGTGACCTTGCTGAGGGTGCTGATTTTAAGGTGTGGAGCAGAAAATCAATTTAGATTTATTCACCCATATTATGTGCACAGTGTGTCTATTATGAAACAGTGTGCAACTGATTTGTCATGTCATATTTGCTAAAATCCAGTTTTGTAAAATTGTTCCTGACGGACATTTTTCCTTTCATATGCTAAGGGATTTCTGTGTTTCAAATAAGTTACGGAGTTATCCGTATTCAGTATTCTACAATGGTTTGATTTTGATATCATATTGACCTAGCTCTTTCAAAAATGTGTACGGTGACCCAAAATATCTTTTCTTGATTTTCACCGAGAGTGGGAGTTTTCTGAAAACAAAGTAAAATTTTAAAATTGTTATTTCCGTGTGCACACTACATTAATAATCATATACCTAATGTTTATACACCTTTAATATATGATTCACTTCAGGTGGTGTTGGTTTTGCTGCAGCCCAGCTGTGTAAAACTGTACCTAAAGTTACAACATATGGAACAGCCTCACAACACAAACATGACGCAATCAGAGAGAATGGAATAACCCATCCCATTGATTACAGAACACAAGATTATAAAGAGGAAATTCTCAAAATTGACCCAAAAGGTGAGTGTGTAATTACTAACTATTTATCATATGTAATATACAATTTAAAAAGTTAGATTATCTGATAAAAATAATAAGTTTAAAATAAATTACATAACATGCTTAATGGTAGACAGTGTTAAATTGGAATTTATGTAATACATTCTTAGGATAATTACAGTATGCCAAATATATAAAAAAATATTATCACATTATTTTTTGGATATAATTATAATGGATGAATTTGATCAATTCTAGTTTGTTAGAAATTTGTATAGACCAAGGCTCTACTCATTATGGATGCTACATAGATCTAAGCCTTTGATAGACACTGTCAATGAAATATACCACTACTAACTAACTGGAATTTGTAGTTTGAAATTTTAGATTCATCAATGAAATACTTCAAACTAAGAAGTTTAGGTCTGGCACACTCTGCCCAATATATATATATATAAGGGCGGTAAGTAGATAAAATTGTCCTGGGTTCCCAAACAAAATTACCATAGACTCTTATGTGGAAACGCTGCCATTTTTACCCCTTTCTCCCTTGCTGTTACCACTATTCCCCTTTCTGTTACCACGGTTCCCAAATGTTTAGCAAAAACACTGTATATGTTGTGTAGCTGAGTCTGTACAGTAACCCAAAGATAAATTAAAAGAAATAATGTAACAGTGCTAACACAAGGGTTTGGGATGTTAGAGTACCCATAATGGCAAGACTAAAGAAAACAGAACCCATTATGTATGTTGTGTACCGTACCCTAGTCTGTTTTGCAATCCAAACAAAATGAGAGAGACAAGTAACATTAGAGTTAGGGATGTTAGAGTACCCACCATGACAAAAAGTGTAGAACACTGGGTCCTACAGATACAGTATATGGTGTACTCTAGACTGTTTTGCCACCTAAACAAAATGAGGTAACATTAGGGTTAGGGATGTTAGAGTACAGGCTATATTGTTCACAAAATGATTGTTAGAAACTTCAGCCAATGTAAAATTGTTATCACATTGACACCTTGTCCCAGTTATCTTCAGGTGTGTTAAATTGTGTTCTATAGTTTGTCTGTAATTGCTAAATACAGAAAATATGACAAAGTGCATAATACTATTTCTGTTCGTTAATTTTAAGTATGTCAGTTATTTTGTCCCGACTGCACCAGGTGTTGATATAGTGTTGGACCCACTGAATGGTAAAGACACAACAATAGGTTATCAATTGCTGAAACCAATGGGAAAAATCATCGTTTTTGGTAAGTGGGATATCACTCATTATTTTACTCATTACTTATTAAAGATAAAAATACTGATATCAGATTACATAAAGTAATGCATGTACTTAAAAATCACAATTTGAAACAAAGGAATGCTAATATTTACATATTTGTTATTTCATTGTTTGCTGTATATTCATATTAAGGTAATAATTAATTTTAATATAATTATCATTCAGTAATATCATATCATACTTGATAACAACTCATTGTATTTTTTACTATTCTCATTTACCATCTCAATATCCTGTGTATGTTTTTTGTCTATTAATTCATTGACATCATTGAGTTTGATGTAAATTGATACCAAACCTATACATGCTGACATTTGCTACGTAAGTCTTTGTTTTCATCTTTTGATGCATGTAAAACTTTGGGGTGCTTGATGCAAAATTTGTTTTTTTTTGGTGGGTCAAAGGTCAATGGTGAAGGGTTATAGCTCGGTGTAGTTGTATTAGATAGGTATCAGTTTTGAAGTTTTTCATGGGAAAGTTTTTGGGGAAACGAGATGCAAAAATGTTGTATGTAATGTGCTAGTTTCATATTTTTAGCAAACCATCACAGATTAACCTGATAGAAAGAAAACAAATTATCAGATAACTTTTTATGATGAAATGTCAGTGCTTCCCCAGGGTAATATTAACATGTGTTGCTATGGCAATACCATTTACCGGTGATGGTAGTGATGGTCCAGTCTGGCTGGTATTCATATTTGTTGCCATGGCAATACCATTAGCTGTTACTATGGTGATGCTCCTCCCCCATATGATATGGTATGCAATCGCAGAAGGATTTCAACACTATGGTATCATGTGAATAAAAGGAAACACTCAGTTATTGATTGATACATAGACACTAACTTCCAAAACCTACTTTCAGTGAAGATAAAGATTACTAATTTAGTTTGAACTTAATAACTCTGGATAAAATTCCTTACTTGTTAAGGAAGAGATTCTTAATGAAAGCAGAGAATTGTTTGTAAAATAACTAATACCAGTCTAAGTAGGTCTCAATCTGATTAAAATCTGATGTAGTGTACTTGATGTGATTTCTTGTTTAGCTCTTATGTTTACTGTCCTTTGCTCTTTTGTGAGAACCAGTTACCTAGATCTGACACAATACCATAACCTTTCTTGAGCCACAAGAGAGCACTGAGTGAATTTACTCAATGAATTAGAACACGTAATGTGCCAAAAGATTACATACAAGTGCTCACAAAAGAACAAATGACAGTAAACGTAACAGCCAAAAAGAAATTGTGACATGTACACTACATCGGATTTTAATCAGATTGGGACATAATATACTTTGTTATGGAATTTAATCCCCTTTCTACCAGAGAATATTTGTTTGTATACAAAAAACTACAAGTTGGGTAAAACACGATGAAACTGCAAAGAACTCAGACAACATTATTTTCATTTTTACAGTTAGTGAGGTTGACAAAGCTTATCAGCTCAAAATATTGCTCCCGTTACCCACTAAATAAACACACAGCAAATTAAATAAACACACAACAAATTAAATAAACACACATCTTATTCTATATATTCAAGATAACATTTTAATAACTTCAACCAGCTTATTTACATAGCTATCATACTCAGAAAAAAGAAAACACAATTTTAGTTAATGTTTCTAAATGTATGAATTTCTCTGTTTTTAGAAGCAGGTGCAAGAAGGTGACTATTTAAGCTTTCTTTCAGTTATCATATATAAACCACAAGTTAAGCTGATGTATCACTCATATTAGATAGACTAGATCTATTGCCATTTCATGTTGTATTTATACAGCCGGTAGTTTTTAGGATATTTGATATATAACGGCAGAAATGCCAAAATAATACAATGCAGTCACCAAATAAAGACTACAGTACATCAGATCGCTGCATTCATGATTGCCTTGTGGAATTTTGTATCAAATTTAGTTTCAATCCGGGGAGTGGGGTTTGTTATTTTGATGACAGACAGACAGACAGACAGACAGACAGACAGACAGACACCTTTAACAGATACAGAGTCAGAAAGGCAGACAAGCAGACAGCCAGCCTGAGACAGATGAGCAAGCAGACAGACAGATAGACAGACACAGACAGACAGACAGACAGAGGTAGACAGACAGGCAGGCAGACAGGTAGACAGACAGACAGACAGACAGACTTTGAAATTGAAAGCCATAGGTTTATATACATAATACAGTATCACTACTAGAGCCTTAACAAGTGAAGATAAAATAAAGATAGAAATAAATACATAATTGTAATTTATGATATTTGTTTCGTAGGTGGTGCTAACTTTGTGACAGGTGAACACCGCAGTTATTGGAATCTATTAAAGAATTGGTTCAGGATTCCATCATTCCAAGGAATGAATATGATGAAAGATAACAGAGCTGTTTGTGGATTTCACCTCGGAATGCTAAAAAATGAAAAAGAACTGATATCAGAAGCTGTACATGTCCTTGTACAGATGTTTCTGGATGGAAAAGTCAAACCCCACATTGACTCAGTCTTTCCATTTGAAAAGGTAGCTGTATAACAAATATTTTAATTCATAAAATGTGTTTTGCTTGATTCTTGGAAGTGAATGTATTTTTTTAGGGGGGTGTTATCTATGATTTTAGGGATGCAGAATGTGTTCAACTATTTACCACAAACATCATTATGTTCTCTTGTAATTCAACAAATCTTTCCCACTTTTATTGATATCTCATATGCTGAGGGGATTTACTGGCTTTGGTAACAGCTACACACATCATTCATTTCACAGAGCATTTATTTGAAAAAATAATAGTTCAATTGATATGAAACTTGAAAGACAAGCTCAAAAATGCCAACTGAATCGATGTACGGAAAAATAATTGATGGATGAACTCAATGGTTTTGGCAAAAAGCATTCAAATTGATTGACATTTTTTGAAAAAATGCCAAATTTGATGTGATTTTTGCAGGTTAGTGAGTAGTACCTGGTAACTAGCTATAGTGGCTGGCTTTGAATCTGCATGCAGCAGATTGAGCCATAGCACTATTAGGTTTTGTTTCTGAATAGCTAAATCCTCGAGCAAGATTTGAACCACAATAGTGCTTCAATCAACCCAACTGTATAATAGGGGACCTGGTAGGATAGAGGTTGCAATGTGAATGTTTTAATCCTATGCGCTTATAAAGGCTGCAATGGATTGTATGCTCCCCAGAAAGAAGTTATATGTGGCTGTTGTGGTGATATAGGTCCGTGCCAGGGGGTGATTATTTTACAGCACTTGATAGCGGCATCCATTGTAGAAGGCACATTATAAAAGTCTGCTAATATTTTGTACCATTACCAGGATTTTAGTTTAGGATGGCGATGATTCATAATTTTGTTTGTTTTTTATACAGGTTGGTGAAGCCATGAAAAGAATGCATGATAGAAAGAATGTTGGTAAAATTATACTGGTACCCAAACTGCAGTCTGATGGGGATGAGGAGAAAGCAGAAAATACTGACAGTGAAAAAGATGCTACCAAACAACCGTCAAGTACTGATGAAAATGTTGACAAAGAAGGCAGTACTGCAGCTAAAGACACAGACAAACAACAACCTACAAGTCCAGAAGACATCAATCCGGAATTACCGCAGACTGAAGATAATTAAATTCAGTGCCAAAAGTCAGAAGTCAGATTACATCAAACCAAAATCATTTGCATGGAATTTTGATTAGAACGACTTACCCTGTCTGTTATCCAAAATCATTGTTTTATTTCATAAATTTCTACGATATGTGTTGGACTTTTCTTTGAATAACCTAAGGATGCTTCATTTGATGGAGGTCATTGTATCAGTCTACAGGTGATCAATGTTATGTTGAAGTCACATTATCTATGGGTCGAGGGTGCTTTATTTGAAATATTATAGGCCTGAGTGTTTTGATATTGAAGTCATTGTCTGTCTATATATACTTCAGTTGAGAATCACGTGTGATTTAATACCAGCCAAATATTTTATTTCTCAGAAACACTCCCGAGAGGTCTTTGTCATTATTTGCCACTTACATCCCAGTCAAACTGATAAGGCCCCCTATGTTACTTGTCTCCGAGTCAAATTGACAATAGCCTAGTATTCTAATTGTATGGTGATTTTGACTATTGTCTCCCATCACAACTAGCACTGTCATAACGGTTGTGTATTGAAACCTAAAGTTAGATTGTGTTTTCTCACAGCAATATTCAACCACCACAAATACCTCTATGTGATGTCCATCATGAAATCTACACCTTTGTGATTGGCTACTCTCGTCTACTGAGGTTCATTAATATTCATAATGTCCATTTTATGATCATACAGCTCCATCTCTGAGTTTATTCTAATCACTTGGTGATGCTATTGGCCGTCATCTCTCAGTGAGTAATTTAAAAATACCCAATAAGCATTTGCACTGTTTTTCTGTCCAGAGTAGTTTCATTAAAAGTAAAAAAAAAACATTAGGAAAATGCGAGTCGTGATGTAGACGATAGTCAAAATCCAGACATGACTGAATACTAGGCTAAACTGACAAACCCTCACATGACCTGTCTGTGACTCAAAATAAGAACCCCATTATGTTTTTTGTATAATTATTATACTTGAACTTCATATCTGATATAGAATTCTCTGCCAAATTTTATCAATGCATTAGAAGTATAGAAAGTATTTCTATGAAGAGAATAAGAAAATGTATATTTAATAACTAGGATCTTATTTATACACATCCACAATGCATGTTGCAGATGCAGCCAATGGACAGATTTGTTTTGTTTTTTTGCATTTATTTTATGTTGTTTCAGACCAAAATTGATGTTTTTAATAGAATCACCCCCTGTAAATATTTGTGGGGAGGGTGTTTAGCTGTTCTTATGTGCCCTCCTACTGGTGGTGAAGGATATCTGCCCTCCTTCCCTCCCACTGTGTTTTAACTTGTTCGCCAGCCTACTGCCCACCCAATATTGTAAATGATTTACCCACTCCCCACCAGGAAAACGTTTGTGCTTTAAATTTCCACTATACCAACAATTAATTTTGACATACACAATTCCATGTTTCCCCTCCCACTGTATCAAAATCAGGACTTCCCTGCCACAATTCCTCCTTGTTTGTTCCAAATTGCCCAACCACTGAAAAATTGCATTTTGCAAGAGCAGCTTCGTTGACTGCACCTGATGTTGAAATATTACTTGATCTATAACAATATACAAAAGAGTCTCTTTAGACTTTATGTAGGGTATGGATATCTTCACTGTTTTTTAGATTATGTTCAAGACATGAAAAGACTGGCATGATGGCTATTATCATTTCACTATTATGAGTACTGTTTTTGTTCAGCTCTGAAATTTATGTATTAAGTATACTGTAAATTATTAAAGGCAGCCATAGTGTAAAGTGAACTGTGGGGATTGGAAATAATAAATTTGTAAAGTAGTGTTCAGAATGGAATTATTAGATAAGTGACATATAAGGGTTAATGGTCATGTTCTGTGCATTTTCAAAATTTCCCAGTGCACGTCACATGTTTGGAATGTTTGCAGACAGTAGTTTGATACTAAAATTTTAAAAAATCTCACTCTTTCAAGGGTCGACTCAAGTGTAATCCCAAGGTACATCTTGGTTCAAACTGTACTCTCTCCCTTGTATTGGTTTGGTTTGTTTGTGTTCCTCATAAAATCCTGAGTCATCCAAAGCACATCTGCATGTTAGGTGTGGGAGTTGAGGGGGGTTGGGGGGTTGGTTCTCACATAGCAGAATGTTTACTAAGCAATGGACAGAAAGAAGGAAATAAGTGGAGAGAACAGATCAAACTATGATATATTATGGGATTACGATGGATGCTTGAAAACACCCCAATTTTAAAAAAAAATTTAGTGTTAAATTTCGGAGTAGTGCATGACCATGGACTGAGCTTTAATTGCTGTCAATATTTTACCAGAAAATAGTTAATTTATTGTGTCGTTTGATGGTATAGACAGGGTAACTATTTGAGCAACAATTAATGTAGTGGTATTTGAATATATCAACAATGGGGGTGGGGGTGGGGGGTAAAAGAGTCAAACAAACATATCACAGTGTGAAATATACACCTTATCTAATACATCTGATACATCTTTCCATACTATGGTTCATTAGAACTGTTTTAGGTAGAGCTAGGATAAAACACAGATGCAGATTTTGAATTGGCAATTGAAGAAAGCAGTGTATTAAAACTGCGTTAGGTAGAGCTAGGATAAAACACAGATGCGGATTTTGAATTGGCAATTGAAGAAAGCAATGTTGTATAGTCATTGATACTGTATATTCAGTGTCAAAATTGTAAAGATAAATATTTACTTTATATCATGTCATAATGTTTTCTGTAATAATATTTGTATTACTGCATGGATGGAAAATAAAGTACAAAGTTGTGTATGTGTAAGTATTGCCTCATTTAAAGGACAGTCTCAGGCTACTGTGCATACACCCAGGAAATGAAATATGAAGACAAACTGCAAGTTCAAAACATCCAGAATTTGAAAATCCACTGTATAGAAACTACCACCATGGTTTCATTTTGCCAGCACCTACTGATGAAACAGGCTGCAACTGTGAGTAGTATAAAATGTCCCAAACTAACTTAGAGGGCGCCCTTGCAAGTCCATCATATACTTTTCTCAACAGACAGAAATTCACACTACAGTGTCATGTTTTATATTGCGGGCTTCCCCTTCCGAATGAAAGTTGACAACAATCATTTTGTTTCATTGCGAACTTTTTATGTATGGAAATCATCATGAAATGATACATTTATCATATTTGCATTATGTTTTATTCCATTCATTTGCATAATTTGTTTTTGTCAATGTACACAGTTATATTTATATGTTAATGTGTTGATATGTTTTTTTGCCAAAATTCCCACAACATTAAAGTCAACAACATTAGCAGTCTGAGAACTGTTATACTCATCAGAAATGCTAACACCACTATAAATATATGATGTGTGCAGCTACCTTTTTGTGGAAAGGGGTGATAAGGGAGCCCACAACATCTGCCCTCAGTCTAGTACCATTGCTAAACAGTGTTAGAATGACAGGCACACATACACTCTGTTAACATCAACGTATTTACAAAATTACATGAAAAATTAATTATGATATAATCTAAATATATGCAAATTCTTCATTAAATATTTATAGGATATTTATCAAAACGTAATCAGTTCTAGCCATTATCCAAAAGAATTTGTGTACTGAACTTCGTGTGAACTGAGCCAGCTGTTTTTGAGAAAACAATGACACAGACAGACTGAAGGACACACACACAGCTACATGTACAGACACACACATCACTAAAGGACTGATGGTAAAAAAGGACAAGCGAACTGAAACATTCAATTTGGTTCTTTGAACTTGGTTATTGCAAGGAATCAAGTTTCAGATTATTTTAAAAGTATGTTTTAGACTGTACTGTTTTGAGTAAGAATGGCATTATTGTATGAGCCATATAAGAGACTACATGTAATTATCCTAGAAATGATATTCCAATGATATTATATCATAAATGTCATAACCCAGCATAAACAGACATATACTTAAATTTACATAAATTATAACCATACACAGTTTAATGCACTATTTGCAGTTAATGCATCTTGAAATAATACCCCACCCCATACCCTCATCTTCTATCCCTATGGCAAGCGAGGGCCATATTTTGTGAATAAATGCAGAATAATATAATTTCCTAATCACAATAGTATTATGGGTGTTTTTGTGTTAAAATATCACCTAACACTTCATTTAGATTCGACGGATGTACAAAAAATATGATTTGACGGGTCTAATGCACATGTAAACTTCTTGATATGAAAACCCAGGAACAGCCATGTATTTTGAGAAAAAGTGTGCCAAATAGAAAACTAACAAAAAAAAATGTCTTTCAATTTTTGTCCACTTTTAGTGTCATTAAGGGGTTTTGACTACAAAACCACTTTTAGACCATGTGTTCCAATTAATGGTCTTTCGAGGTACATCTCTCTGATTTCCACTGGCCTCAAGATGGAAGGAGGGTAAAAGCAGTGCCTGGCTACTGGCTATATACTTATCGACTACTGCCCTCATGCTAACATTTCTCAATATGAGGTCAAAGTTTACACATGAACTCATGGAAATGTAGGTTGATT
This sequence comes from Glandiceps talaboti, assembly GCF_964340395.1. Taxonomy (NCBI): domain Eukaryota; kingdom Metazoa; phylum Hemichordata; class Enteropneusta; family Spengelidae; genus Glandiceps; species Glandiceps talaboti. Next base: position 17,546,679 of record NC_135552.1, read on the forward strand.
TTCTACCATCTTCTAAATAAAGAACATAGCTATGATCATAAATTATGACATATTTATGGCAATAGACTAATCACAGAAGTGGCTTCGATATTAAGTGTATATGAAATTAATTCAGAATTCTAGTCCTGATCATTCAGCTGATATTTACAATAGAGTTATTATAATCTAGAAATTGAAGGGCTGATACTTACCTGGGGCTGTGGGTTATATATCAGCTGATCTTGATTCATGTTCTTAATAGTCAGGGATGCTACCACTCTGGTGATGCCTTGCACAGTTGATGATACGCAGTTTGAAATTATAATCCTACCCCAAAGCAAGCCGTCATATTAATGTATATGCCAATTGTGGCAGTTACACTATACCTGTCAATGGAAGCAGTCTAATTTTCCTTTTAAGAAATACAGATTGTTTGCAAATTAAGTGTAAATTTGTGTATGATTTTTCACTGTAATACATACCATTCCTAATTAAATATCTGCTACATTAATTGGGTTAATAGTTGCTTTTTAGGCTCTCTGTCATTTTTAAAGTCTGCGAGCCGTGTCGTCATAAAGGAGGACTGGAATGCTTCTTGAAAAATTCAGTGTGGCAGCTTTAGTTTGTGTCTGAATTAAAACGTGATTGTAAATGACATAACACTGACAGGTTCATGTTTTCAAAGGAGGCTCAAATGGTAAAAATTTTGAATATTAAAATGACTTAATTGACTGTGATGAATATATGACACATTGTTCAATACTTGGGGGGGGGGGGAAGTATGCAACTATCATAGACAATAAACAACGATAATACGGAGGGTCCACATGAAAGCAGTCCCTCTTTTTTTTTGCTCTCTGAGGTATGAGGGAGGGACTTATACTATAGTCACATTAACATTTCAAACATGTTTTTCTTTAGTCTGGTTAAAGATCAAATCTGAATTCCCCAACATGATTAGAAGTAATTTTTACAATGTCAGACTGGGTTACAAAATCATAGCATAACCTGCATAACAAATTCATTACCATGTCAGAATGTACCCCCTGGAATATACCATGGCATGTGTGTTATTACTACTAACAGAACTTATCAACTCAGATTACCTTCCTTAGTGTGACTCTCACACATACCATAGTATCAAGGAAATCAACTAATACATGGACTGACCATTTAGTCTGTGAGCTATGCAAGGTTTCATCATTTGCATACTAGTACCATCTACTTGCATGCATCAGTACAATTCTCTAATACACAGTTCTTAGGTATATATTTATACTGACCTTACACACACACACACACACACACACACACACACAAATACACATGCATGGAACCATTAGCATATATACACACATGTACATTGTGCATACATTTACAAACAAACAGTAAACCTAGAATTTCTCACACCTTAAATTCCCTAACTTGTACTTGACTTCACAGATATTTGAACAAAGAAAAATGCAGTATGCAGCTAAAGATCTGACAGTGTAACAAAATCTTATTCCTAACGTTCAACCCCCTTCTTCCCCCACACACGTCAATAAACAGAAACCATTACCTTTATAACATTCTCGCAAGCGTGGACATGTTTTTCTGCTGACTCATCACAGAATACCCCCCCCCCCCCAAATAATGCCTAGCAGTGTGTCTTGGACAGTAATGAGTCTTGTGGTTTTAAGTAGATGCAGTAATAATCGCTAACTAATGTTATTTTACTTGTCAACTCTGTTGGTCATTAAAAAGGTAATGTTATACAACACAAAACATGACAAAGAGACAAACGACACTGTGGACAAAGTAAACTTAACTGCAAATAGAATAACGGTTTTTATTACTAATAATAAAGACAGTCATTTCTGTATTTTCTTTTGTCTGTTACAACAGGACTATTATGAAATCCTTTTTGTCTGATAGATCAGATCAACAGATCTAGTAGACGGAATTTAATGATGTCAAAACTCTGACAACGAGAAAAAAATCAACAACCTGTATTACAAAAAAATTTCTGTGTATCTATCCAGTTGAAACCACAAACTCAACATGACAAGAGTGTGTGGTATATACGTTTCACATACAACTACACATCCTGTTTTGGCAAATATTGTATTTGTGCGATTATTTTCCACAATTCTTACGACTGTATACATGTATCTACTACAAATGAACAGATGCCAGCTCTATCAAACAATCAGCACAAAATCTAGTAAACTTACGAGCAGCCGGGCGAGTTTGCAAAAAATCTGATTTCACTGGATAGGTACAAAGGAAATGTTGATCAGAATGTCCCTTTAAGATATATGTCTATGACAGCTTCATCGACACATAGGACAAATAAGATGTTCTGAACACCCTCAAAAGTACATGTTAACTTCTCCTAAAAAGCTGGTAGGTACAAATTATCAGTACTCACTGAATTTCAGTTGAACACTTGTAAGAACAAAATTTCAGCCATTGGAATCAGAATCAAAAATATACATGACAGCAGCCGAACAGCAAACAAGTTACAATTCTTCTTTAATAGGGGAGTTTTCATGCATATCACATTTGGTAATAATATTTTGATGGTGATTGTGTTACATGTAAATGCTAACTTTGTAGCTCCCATGTTTAGTATCCGGTTTTATAGTGGTCATTCTGGTGTAATTACACTAGTAGATGTTGACACAGGGTGAACTGCACACACAGAGTATTAGTGTAGAACTTAAACAGTTACACAAGTTTAACGAAGACAATCTCGTCTTTTAGTTTTAGATATACTTTTATGTCTAGTCAACAATTATTAATTCCTTGTTGGTTGAGCATGTTAGTCACAGTACAATGAATGAATAAAACACACCATATACAGTAATTTCAATTTTTTTAACATGTCAAATTTTTGGAATAGTTAGTCTTCTCTAGGACTTCGTTGAGATAGTAATTTATAATAATATACTGACAGTACAACCTACTGTCATCTAAAACAATAATCCTTAAATTGTCTTTTTATTTAAAACAGTTCATTTTTTTTACTGTAAATTGGACGAATACTTATAGGGAACAGTATATAGTGAAATACTATAAAGTAGTTGTTTTGTCTTCAAACTTCTGGTACACCATCAGTAAATGTCTAATCAGAGAAATGATTAGCTGCTCAGCAGATTTTGGAAATTTGGAATAATAATATGTAAACACGTAATATCTCTAACTGTTATTGCTGTCTGCATATGCTGTATTCATATTCGAATTCGTATTCAGCTAGTTAACTTATTCCACAAGCAGCAACTAATCAAGTACTTGACAATAGTACAAAGTTAGCAATATAACGTACGTTAACTTAGTGTATTTTTTTAAAAAAGCAAATCATAGGGTTTTTTTTCTCTTACAGTAGAAGTTTTTTGTTGCAGGTAACACCTGTCTTTTAAAAAGTTCTGATCTGTTGCATTGTCATCTTTCTGTAAGTACTTCTTATAGAGCAGCTTTTGTAAGACACTTCTCCATTGGTTAAAATTGTCACATGACTGGTGAACAGTGACCTATCAAACGCTGCAGCACCTAAACAAACTTGTCAACTTAGTTTCTTTTCACAACTGTCAACAGTGAAGGTTTGTATTTTTTTTTTAAGTGTTCTAGTGACAGAATTATAGAATACTGGCATGGAGTGAGAAGACAAACATATATCAATAAATTTTATGTTTCTCTGTACAGTTGTACTCCAAAAACAGTCTGCGCCCATTAAATGTGACAAAACTTGCCTCGATGTCAGTGTGAAAGTTTTTTTTTTTGATGGGTTAATAACAAAACAGTCGCAAGATCTTGACAATAAAACTGGTATGTGTGCCTTTGGTAAATGAATCACCTCCTTTGATGAAATGCTTTGTATAAATTAGACTGTAAGATAGGTCGTGAAGTTCCACCCTCACCGGCCTCCTCTAGGGGATCGCCCGATGTGTGAGGGCGCCCCATCATGGCGCACCTTACAGACTAGGTATAAATCAATACCAAATATGCCAATATCCTACAAACTATCTCTAGTACGAACACTGCAAGTAGCTCAATATCTTAAAACTGACATGTTGTTGGTCATTTTACATCAAATACTTCAGCCTATTTGATTGGTATTCAATCTCATCCTGTCATCTTCTCCTCTACACATTCACACACACGCATACATATTGTGGTCATTCAACACCGTTCTTCGACTCAAAGTTTTTTAGTTCACTCTTTCTCAAAGTCAGCTTCTCATTCAACTCCTATTCATTCACTTATGATTCGGAGTGAAACATGCAAGATTGTATGGATGTTGGCTGGAATATCTTGCCTTACAGCAGAAACATACTTGTAATATAGACTGTAAGATACACCATGTCGTCCAGCCCTCTCTTTACATAAGAGAGACGCCCCCCAACATTGCGTATGTTGCAGCCTTACCAGTAATTCCGCTTGCAATTCACAGTACAGTATTTTTGATGAGTACACATTACTCAAGTTGTATTCTCACACTGTTTCACTCTCTGTGAGTTATCATCAACACAATATTCTTAACGAGTGGATTTGCTCCGTTTCTTGGACACTTCATAAAGTCTATATGAACTTTTTTTTTTAATAGCATAATGAACACTTCATCTGTACAAATCATACAACACTGTTTAAAAACACAAAATAAAATAAGAACAACAACAACAACAACAACAAACAAAACAAAGCGAGTACAGGAAAATCTGTAAAATACAAAGCTAAAGAACATATTATACACGACTTCTTGGTCTTTCACTCATACAAATAAAAAATATGTTACTATGGCATCAAAGATAATTATACATTTGGTAATATTGGATATCAACAAACAAGTGTTTATGATGGAAGGGGCTTTATACCATGGTGACACGTTTATGCTGAAATAGTTGCCACGGTGAGCAAATTAATGATAAAAGGGTTGTCATGGTGATTTCACACAGGAAACAATCAAAAACCACTCCTCTGAATTAGTCAAGTATTTGATCAATTTTCTGCCTTTGTTTCCTTGAAGCCCTCAATGTTAGTTTGATCTCTAAGTAGGTATGTATGTACGAGATGTAGGTCATGTGTTATCACAGACCCTTAGTACCATGTGGCAAATCATTTCACATGTGGTTGCAGAAAACAATATAACAAGTCTTACAACGGCTAGGGAACATCAAAATTCTGTTTATATAGAGTAATAGTCATGGGAAAAAGAGACAACAATTTACTCATAAAAACATTTAATATAATTTTTGTCTAATCTCATGGAACTGCTGGATAATTGCTTGAACTTGTACATTTTATTTCTAGACACATCATCGTTATATCTTGGTACTACCTGACGGTTTGTTTTCACTTCTGGCAATATTCCATCATAAACACTTGGTAGAATGAATACTATGTTCAACAATTGAGAATGTATGAAACACCATTTCAATACTGCTGGATTTCGGGTATATTCCCAGAAAATATGACCTATAATTCTGTGGTGGATTTACACCATAGAACTTTTGGTCTGTCATGGTTTCTATCTTCTATCCAATACATCTATGGGAACAGTCCTCAGGACGACTAGATAGATAGATCCGATACATCTACAGATTACTTTCTCGATGAAATACACAATGGAGGGATACTGATGTTCAAAATGAAGATAACGTCCTTACATCAAACTTGTTTGTACCACAAATGTCAGAGGTACAACACAGTGGTGATCCACACTCATGTCACTGATCATTCAGAAAGTCCTAAATTAAGGCAGCGTAACTGCTGTAGTTATATGTTTCACTGACAATAATTCAGCAATGTTTGGTAATCAGTAATCATATGTGCTTCGGGTGTTTCAGGTACTAGATTAACTTAGTTAAGAAACATACATAATCCACTATCAATACCTCAAAGTCATCAACATGTACTGACGTACAAATGACATCAAGTATTACTACAATGAGATGATAAAAATGACACACCCATTACTGACTTTCAGTTGATGACTACTATAATCATTGACTATACATGAATGACATCATCATCGCATACTAAATGACGTAAAAGATGGATGTCAGCACTTTTCTGTTTCCTGGCAAATATATGGTACTCTAAATATCGTTGTCGGAGAGATGTCAGTGGTTTGAGGTCAACCTTAACAGTGTGCGAGATATGACATGTTGTGCCGTGCGCTATCAGCTACAACTTCTTGTAAGAGATGGCTGATTAGGTACGAACAATATGACATATCTAACAGTCTAAGGTCAAATAGACAACTATTTGTATTGATTTGATTTGGATTGTAAAGTGGTTGAGAAATGACGGTTTCTACTGGACACAAAGTGACACAAGTTTGATAACATATGTGTTGCATACTAGCATAACCTTAGATGCTATTCATTTCCTAACATGGATGTCAACCAAGCTAAATTTGAAAACAGTTCAACACAATATGTGATCTTAGTTAACAAAGTCTTGACTAATTCCTTGCACAGCTGATATCAACTACTGAACACATGTACAGTACACTACATTCTCAAATTTCATTTTATACTTCAAATTAACTTCTATTTTTTTATATAACTGGACTGTAGTATGAGGCATGTATATCAGTATAGTAGATGTAAGTGATAGAGGATAGTAACCATGACAACACACAATAACATAGCATTCAATATAGTATATAATTTCTCTATATATGTTGTGTGTGTCTCTCTCTCTGCTACTGGCCTTCAATTCCAGCTGAATTGGTATTCTGTTGTACTGGTGATTTCATAGCAAGATCATGAAGATCTGGGTAGTTGGGTAGAAGTGGACAGAATGCTGAACTTTGACTAGGTCTTAGGATAAAGGTAACTCTCTTGTCTGGAACATACAAGTTATCTGGTACTGTACAGGGTCTGTAAGAAAGTGAGAACAGTTACAACTTTAGTGGCGATGAAAAGGCTACCATGATATGACCATGTACTGAAAATCAATGGAGGCTACCGTGATGCAAGTATTATGGTATTACTTCAGTCCTTGAAAATCAAGTTATTACAAACACTTTGAAATATGGTTCATCAGTGTAAAGGTTATATCACCATTGGAATAAAGGAACCAAGTGACCATAGATTGCACACAATGCATGCACCAACAAAAACATGTGCTCGCAAGCTTGAAAGTAAAATTAATGACACACATGCGTTGTTGATCTTGTTTCTATAAAGCAAGCTTTCTTATCCGCCACTCCTTCTAATATTGTTTTGGTTAATCTTTACTATGAGTTCACTTTCTTTCTAATAGTAATACATTACTCTACCCCGATCATGTTACTTGAAATATAAAATTTCATTCTGAAAGTTGCTGAAAAGGTGACAAATATATCATGTGTAAGCCAAAAATATGGAATATATACCCTGTTGTTTTATGTCATGACAACACGTGTCTAGGTCTCTGGTTGAGCTGTCTTTGAAACATGAGTCAAAATGTTCAAAATTGCCATTATTTTCTCCACATTTTCTTTGATATTACTGGCAGTGGTATATAATTATACTATTCTCCAATATTTCTCTTCATTCAGCTGGAAAATGCTCATGACCTAAGGGTCGGGTCAGTCGTAATGCCAAAGCCCCTTAGGTCAATCATATTTTTCTTGGCTAAAGGAAGAAAAATATTGGGGAATAACAACTAAGTATTTTTACTGTAATACCTAAATACTTTATCTCATTGACCTTTCACAAACATACACAGACTGTTTTTTATGATAATTTGCAGAGACATTGATTGTTTTATGGACAATTCATTGCAGATGGTGGTCTTCACGGAAGACATAACCTGATAGTACAGAACATAGGTCACACTAAATTGTCATTAGTTTATACAGTAACAGTTTTGTTTAGAAAGTCTTGTACTGTGTGTGACCTTACAGGCCTTATTGTCATTTTGTTTCTTCCACCCACAGAATCTATCTTTCATATGCTGTCCACAGAATTTTTCACCAAAATATGGAATTTTTAAATTCAATCTTTTGTTTGCTCATGCACACACAATGCTTGGTCGAACTGTTAAAATGAACAAATCTGAGAATTGGACTTAATAAATGATGATATATTGTCAGACAGTGAACACTTGTGTGGCCCCAGGGTCCTCACTACCATGATAGTGTATTATATAGCATTTCTATTACATGTTTACGCTAGTTACTAACAATTTTGTTTTAGTTTTGGATGTCTTCATGCCATGTTGTGACCAAGCCTATGTCAATGACTCAAAGTGAAACTGACCAGTTTGTGGACAATGCAATTGAATTAATAGTGAAACCTTTGGCCACCAACCAACAATTATACAATCTGTCCCTGGAGAATGTACTGTGATGGTCCCTGATTTGACAATGGGATCATCCATCCCCAAGCATTGAAATACAGAGTGCAACCAAGCCTTGGTCACCAATTTAATAATGGAATCACCCATCCATACACATTGCAATACAGTGAAACCAACTTTTGATCACTGACCTAACAATAGAATCACCACCCCTAACAACTATCATGCATAGTACAGCTAACCCCTGGTCACTAACTTAAACCCCAATGTTTTTGAATCCCATGGTTTTGATTACTACTATCATATCAGTGGGCCCATAGGGATCAAATAGGATTATTCTTTTATCTAAGAACAACTTTCTATACTTTTGGCAGAAAACTAAATCTTTTTCATGCCTAAATTTTAATCCTAATATGACATTAGCCTTTAACAATGGAACTGTAACCATTGACCACTAATAATACAATGCCTAGTGCATGTTTTGCATGCAGGGGTTCATGGGGGGAAAACACTTTGAACAAAGGCACTGCAACTATGCACTACTTTGAATAAAATGAAGACAAACTCTTCTACCACCTGTAAGGCATACACCACACAAAGCTACATTTTTATTACAAATGAACAGCAGTAAATTTCATTATTAATTCATGTGGACTCATTTGCTTCAAAAACTAGATTCCAATAAAGGTAACTCTACCAATACTAATACTCTTTACAGTATTTCAAATTACAGCATAATGTTACATATTTGTTTAATGACTGCAATCAGGAATGGGATTCAACTGCATGCATACATGTCAATCACACGGAGGTGGAGGTCACATTATTATACCTGTACTGGGAGAACTTGTCAGACCATGGAGTGACCAACCCTTGGGCATAGTTTTCACATAGGCAGTCAATGACACCACATGCCACTTATTGTCCGTTTCATGACACACACACATATACACACTCTTATCTTCTATATGAAGTACAAGAATGTTGGTTTCATGCCAAAGAAACAGACATTACAATAGAAATGAACACCACAAACACAGACTGAGTTCTGTATTTTTACAGCCACTCAGATTAAATGGATTGCTTTCTCTGCTTGCTGTAGGCCAACAAATAACGGTTTCACTCTATATTCAATCATTTTCCATTTCCTTTAAAATCACAGTTTTTTTTTTAAAGGGTGACTTGCCCTCAGCGGTAATTACTATGGAAATTTACTTTCAAGCCATCAATATGGTATTAAACGAAATCAGTATTATTGGTTGATTGATGAAGCTTTGAAAGGAATGATTGAATGAATGATTAAACGGTATACAGTTTATAAGCACATCTGTCAATTATTAATCATTTTTATATTATTCATAATTATCATCTTAAAAGATAGTTTTGTCTTAACAATCAAATTTGCTTGATTTATGTTCAATGCATTTTGTGGCTGTTAGTGTACCACTCATAGTATTGCTATCAATTATCGGATTATGTTACAGTTTAATTCATTATATGGACTTGTTGTTTCTAGTACAGTTTTTCAATGTCTGTGGAAATCATTCATTTATGTCACTAAACCCCTTTCATAGTACACAGACAGATTTTGCTTTGACGAATGGCAAACAATTATTTTATTTTACGTATTTCAATACCTTGGTGTTTAAAGTATAACTGTTACTGTATTCAAAATCCAAACAGAGAAATAGTGAGTTTGCAAAGGGTGGTTGAATTTTCTACCAAATCATAGGATGTACTTTATTAATGCTGATTAGGCTGAGTGACGCAATTTTTCTTGAAGGCTAATTAAAGTTTAGATGTTGACATTTCCCTGTCTGCAAGGTATCCTTTCACAGAAATATGTCATTTTTTGTAAAACCTCTACACTGTGCACAATTGACCTGTTCATGTTTTTTTTTGCCAGGGCCTCATTAGGACAGACCAATACTTAATTATCCATGCCATTTCTTGGTGGCCTACGCCTGCTATATAAATATCAGTAGTCATAAAAGCATTCTGAATGCGGGTATGAATCATTTGGTGACGGCTTGAAAATAAAAGAACTAATTCAAAACTTTGTTTTCAAGTAACTTGAGTCACTATACAATATCACTATACTTCTACAAAGATCTGTATGCGTAGGTTTCACATGTTTGACTCCCACACAGGGTGTGACCAGATCTGCAGTTGGTCTAAGGTCAAAGGTGAAGAGGTCAGGTCAAGAAGAGACAGTACACATGTTATGCACTGCAGTACAGTAGCTTGTAACTCTAACTGTGCAGATTTCATAACCAAGGAAAGACAACTATGAACTAAACTATGGGGATAGCTGACAAATACTGGATTGCAACATGGCACAACAATACCACATAGGTCTTATAGTCTGAAAGTGAAAGGTTCAGTCACTGGTTCGCATATGTAACCACTTGCTACCCCACGGTTGAGTGTATTAGATAAGCAAACACAATACCTGGATCTTTCAGGCTAATAGGTCCTTATAAAGAAAAATGTGTCCAATGTTAAAAGTACTGATATAGTTTGCCATTGAAACACCACATTAGAAAGCAAAGTGCATGTACGAAATATTCACAATACAAAATTACATTAGAAGGCTACACATCTAAATATCTAGATACTACTCCCTTATATTTTTCTTCATTCAGCCTAGGAAAATACAAGTAACCTAAGGGGCCTTTGTCACTAATACAAGTGACCTAAGAGGTCTTTGTCACTAATATAAGTGACCTAACAGGCCATTGTCACTAATACAAGTGACCTAAGAGATCATTGTCACTAATACAAGTGACCTAAGAGATCATTGTCACTAATACAAGTGACCTAAGAGACCTGTCACTAATACAAGTGACCTAAGGGGCCTTTGTCAATAATACAAGTGACCTAAGGAGCCTTTGTCACTAATATAAGTTCAAGTTCAAAAGTGACTAACCCTTAGTATTGAATGAAGGTAAATGTTGGAGAATAATACTATAGCTCTGTAAGCATGATCTACGAAATGTTGGGGAAATGATTTGTGATTTTGAACATTTTGACTCATATTTGAACACCATAGAACAAATGATGCAGACTGGACTAGGTGGATTTTTTGTTTGAACATGTTAATGAATGAGGCATAATGGGCAATAGACACAATCAATACTTAAAGTGGCACAAGCTGAGTTTACAAAACACACAATCATAAACAGCAACTAAACTGATATAGTATGATATTAATGTCAATACATGCCTTCTGTGGCAGAAAAAAATTGTACTCTGTCATTGTTTGTATAGTCAGTGGCATAGTATGACAGAACCCCATGACACGTTAGTGCAAGTGTGCCATACTTGGGGTATTTGCATGACTGCTTGCAGTATTCTCTGCGCCTGTACTTTCATGAGTGTAGCGAGTGTAAGTGCAGCAGAAAACACTGCAAGCACGAAAGCAACTACCCCCACCCCACCCACACTGAAACTCACGAAGAATGGGGTTCTGTTATTATTACATATATTCGTTGGAAGCAATAAATTTCCATACGTGACACTATGTGATAAAGCATTTCAGCGTTCAACGAACGACCGTGTCCTTATTTGCATATCCTTGGCATACAGGTATGCAATAATGTTTTCAGTATTGCACTGTAGTGCAAATACCACTGTGGGTGTATGTGGGTGCATTGTTCAGTATGTAATAATAATAAGTGTTTCCTGGACTTTTTAAGAATATGTAATGATTGATTGTGTCCACTCACCTTGACTCATCGTCTGTTTTCACTTTCTCACACCCATCTGGTGGTTCTCGTGTTAACAGATACGATTTGTTATGATTTGGTGAAGATGCATACTTGGCCAGACACTGGTTCTCTGGTGATGTATCTCCTGTAACAAGTCAAGTCTCGTTATTTACATCATTCATTCTTGGGACTAGGACATAGTGTTTTATAAAGCACACACACACACACACACACACACACACACACACACACACACACAATGATGGCACAGCAAATATTACATGTACAGTAACACAGAATTGTATAGACTGACAGATTCGTCACTGTTTGTACAATGTGAAGTACAAAATAACTACAAATCTTCAGTCCTTGTAGAATATCAGCAACAAACATTATATATCTTACACACACACACACACACACACACACACACACCAAAGTTCACACATTTATTAATAATTCTTCTTCTACCTGGTTTGGAGGGGAGGGGGGGGGGTGTATTTGTTGGTACACAAAAAACTGTAAGTTCAGAGCAAAACATGATTTAAAGATGCTTCTAAATCAGAACGACTTGGCTTGGTTTTCAAGGAATTCTTCCTGCAATCTATAATGTCATTTTTATGACACTATTTATGTAATTCTAACCATAAGAGACACATTTTGTTTTGTGACAGAAATTTTCCTTGAAAGACAATACGACCTTTCAACATTTTATGGGTGTATCATGTCATAAATTTATTTTCAAGGACTTTTCGAAGAGTTTAGGGAAGTGAGTTGAAATATTCAGACTTTCAATGATGGGGTGTGTGAACCTTGGCATCATAATAAAACGGTGTAATAATATACACAATGTTGGCTGCAAACATTCTAACTATATTGTGACATACACAAATTTACTTCTATTTATAGTACATTTAATTCTCGGCTTTGATAAACCAAAACATAAAATTACTTCTTTATTACAAGTTGTTGAAATTCTCTTTGTTGTCAACTTCTACCTTTTTTACATGTAATGCATTAAAACACACAAACCATGCAAAAGCAAAACAGAATGCATCGGCAATATTTACCCAATGATAAGTAGCAATGTTAATAGTAAATTATGAAGTAAAACACATAAAAGACATGCAAGATAGGGTTAACACACCAATGAACAGAAAACACTTGGGTTAATTAATGAGAGTGTTGTTAATAGTGACGTGATGAAAGCAACTCAGAAGACAAACCACAAAGACGGAAAACAAGAAAAAAGAAAACAGAAATACAGTGTACGGTACTGGCAGCAAGACATGGCCACTCTATTAGATGAATCCCAATATTCCAAGAAGAGACACAGACATAACAATGAAATATCAGGATTTATCTACACAAAACACCAGACTGGTCATGTCTTTTAAAATCCCAAAAGTGAAATCACTGATACCGGTGATGATGAGTTACTACAAAGAAATTAAAACACAAGTGTGTCAGCAAATCAAAGGAACCATGCACCCACCATCCATCTTTTCACATTTTTTTTTAGGATTTGCATTTTGAATCCTAACAACTAGTTTGGTATTACAGCTTATACTTACTCTTTAGCCTACATATCCCTCACAGTGCTGGCTTTGATTGGTTAATTATGGTCACATGAACATCATGTGACAAACAAGACAGTTTATAACCCTTCTTCTCATTGGCTGACTTAGCTCGTATGTATACAATGTAATGCATGTCAACCACTGAGACAAAACCTTATAAACTATGATGTAGTTGGAAAGGGTTCTTACACAAAGTGGATAAAACTTGTTTAGTTTAATGTGAGGGATTCCAGTGGCTAGGATAGAGCAAGCATAAAACTGACCTTGTTTTTCAATCTTGTCATTTCCGGATGAACAAGATCTGCTGCCAGGTTGTGATCCGTCCAGACTGACAGGGAACTGAGGTGAGATGGACTGGCATCGACTACCTGATTTACTACTATCACTATTATTATCATCGTCTTCAAGACCATCTGTTCCTGCTGGCGTCTGTGTGTCTATGCTCCGTGTACTGCTGTTTGTTGTTCGTATCATTCCTGGAACTGGTGCTCTGTGACCATCTGGGGTTGGTTCCTGAGTCTGAAAACAATTGCCACTTTCAATTGTCAGTTTAATTACATTACATCAAACAACATTCAAAGTATGATATTTTCAGGCCAACTACAGAGATTGCAGTACACTGTGTTGGAAGGCCAGATGTTGAGGAAATGTATATGACTTTAATCTACAAAAGTCAATGTAAAACAAGCCATCGAAGATGACACAGCCCCCGCAGTGGATGTTTGAGACTTAAAGTCCTAGCCCCCCAAAAAATAAAGTGTGTTTTGGTGGGGACAAAGAAAACAGTATTGCTTTTGCAAATTGCCATGATTTGTCAATTGGATGATAATAATGTGTAACTGGTGCAGAATCACTAATGATTTTACAATCATTATCACTGTGCTGATAACTTGTTTGTGAAACAGTTCTTTGTAATTTGTCTGATTTACACACCTGTGTCATGCTATGGACTCTATATGTAGCTATCTCACAAGTGTTTTTGTGAGTTAATGTTTGTTGTTTTGTTGAATATATCTGTACCCTTTTTAAATGAGGTTTTGTGACATTAATTTTAAGTACACATGACAAAGGTTGTGAAACAGTTCTTTGTAATTGGTCTGTTTTACACACCTGTGGCATGTTTTTGACACTACATGAAGCTGTTTCACTAGTATATTGTGTTAATGTGTCTTGCTCTGTTGAATACATTTGTACTTCCTTTAAATCAGGGTTCGCGACATTAATTTTACGCGCACATGATCTTTCTGTTTTTGAGAATTTTTTTTTATTATCAACTTTAAGTGTTTGTTTCGTCTTATGTATATACTTTTCTTCAGTTGTACATGTTATGATGGCAGATGAACATATCCCATAATGTGCTGTAAGGTTAAAGGAATCACTTGGACTATTTGTTGTATAGACTAGTGTAGGAGTAATTTCAAAAGCCACACTTGCAAGAGAATCCTCAGTCAATGTTGATGTTAGTTGTCTTAAATGGGTACAGAGATCATGTATTGTCTTGAAAATGATAAGAACTGCATGTCCATCAGGCATTGAATAACCTTGATCACTTCTGCTATGAGGATCGAACAAGTGGAACTGGTCATCTTGAGTAAATAATGCCATACCATAGTCTTTCACTATAAGAATACACTGGGATGAAATTTCTAGAGCACTCTCAAATACACTCTCCATTTTATGAAATTCAATATCAGTGGTAGGAGTAAATTGTTGGATCCTGTACTGGTTTACAAGCATACAGACACAACAAAGGCACACACCTTGCACAACAGACATAAATACAATAACAAAGTTCTCAGAACCCGAGAACACTCTTCAGTTGAGGAGGTTAAAGTAGGATTTGGGCACCGTCCCAAATTAACTGCTGGTCTGAACATAGACCACTAGAGAACTAGAGAACACAAAGAGAACAAAAGCAAAGACAACAACCAAAATCTAATAAAACACATGTGATAGGACAGTACATACATAAAATAAAAGACAGGTGATAGGACAGTACATACATAAAATAAAAGACAGGTGATAGGACAGTACATACATTATTAGAAACTTGTCCTAGAACTCACTACAATATTATAAGTTGTACCAAGGATACAAACACTTGAAAGAACTAGAAATAGAAAGTCCAATTGTCTTAGTTTATATTTCAAATTACTGACTAGGTATTAGCAATAAAACAATCATGGGAATGTGTGTCCAACAATACAGGCAGTCTGTAGGAAGTTTTTATTCTGTGCACTACATGATCAATGTAAAATTAACAAAGATATTGTCCTTCTGCTGCGCTTGTATTCTTCGCCTTTACTTGTATTATAATTATTACACCAGGATGTTGCTCCTGCTTGGAGGTGATATAGAAACAAACCCAGGTCCTCCAACACCAAAACAGACTTGCCCTGGTAAATTTGCAATTATTGGTAGTATACATCAAGGTTCACCCCAATTTTTGATTACTGAATCTGGTGCATGTCATTCATAAAAATTAATTGAAAACAATTCATTTCCCTTTATTTCTCTAAAATTTGATATCCTTTTAATTTTCATGAATGGAAAATGATTTTTCATCCAAATTTGCCGGAAATACGTACATTTTTAATGTGACGAATTTGGGCTAAGAATAACCGAATACGTTCAGTGCAAACGTGCAGTAACAAACATGGCTGCCACATTGGAGCTACCTCGTGGTACTACGATCGCGATTCACATCCAAACGTGATCATTTAGGACATAAATTTTACCATGGAACCGTACCGGAGTAGTTATTTCTAAAGAACATGTATAAATTTTATGATTTTGTTCGTATTTATCGATACAATGTGAAAATTGCCGTGACATCGTACATCGTATGCGTACTGTATTACGTATACGGGAAGGCTTGGAAATTACCGGCTTGATATACCCGGCCATAGAAACTACCAACATACCGTCTTCTACTTTACGACGGTACTACATTTACTGTTTTTGTTTCGGCTACCATTGTTATAATCAAGGCGATAAATAAGTTCATAAATGATGATAGACGCAGTGTCGCTGTTCACTTCCTTCATTAACGGCATTGAATAGAATCTCTTGAAGACGTTCACATCAAAACAAAGGGGCGCTGAACGCAAACAGAGGGGCGGTCCATGAAAACAGAGGGGCGGTGCGCCCCTCAAAAACCCCTCGTGGAGAACACTGATAATGTAGGGTTAAACTTACAACGGAATCTACTGTATCGTGGAGAATGGAAGAAATTTTGTGCGAGCACTACAATTCATGAATGAAATCTAAAGCACATACGTCATCAGCCTCTTTTTGGATAACGTTGGCGATCTTGCACAATATTCTCAGATTTGGATTCACACTATTAGACATATTCATATATTAGACGAATTGGATAGGGACCAAATAATTCTCAAAAAGTACAATAAACCGTTTTCCGGCCATATTTGATGATTTTGATAAACAAATATGCATACTTGCGCTTACAACTTTCATTTAAAAGCTTTATTTACACACATACCATTTACCACAAATGTACAATTATGATTGGCACAGCATGAAATGCATTGTATGTAATGAAGTGTGCACTAGTTTTCATACTGGTACAAAGCGCATTGACAATAAAGATTAACAATTATCCAAAGCACATTGACAATAAAGAATAATAATTCTCCTTACCTTTTATCGATGCAGATATAAAAAACAAAAGTCACTCTTACAAACATCCGAATCTAATCTGAATTTGAATTCGATAATCTAAATTTGAATTCGATGATTGCAATTCTGAACCCATGTTCATACACATGTACAATTTACTCTACAAATTATTGTTACAGACATGTGAAATATTTTAAATGTTTGTAAATCAGCTAAACCACATCGCATCCAAAAGAAAATCAGCGTGCATATGTAACTCATTTCTAATTATGAATGTACCAATTTTGGAAGGAATCGGTCCATGATTGTCCGAGATATGGCTGAGGACGGACACACGCATGCATGCACGGACGGACGGACGCACGGATGCACACACGCACGGACAGAACCCAATTTATAAAGCCCCCGCCTCGGACTTCGTCCGACGGGGGCTAAAAATCAAGACCTTGTGATATGATGTGATTCACATTGGGAACCAGATCTTGTTCAGTTATAAAACTGTCTTGCTCAAAAACAACACAAAGTACTTCAGAAATATCTCTTAAATAAAGTTTTCCAATCATATATATGTAACAACATCTCCATATATCTAATAAAATCTGTCTCTTTTTTTACCATTTGATATGGTAAAGATATACCAAACTATTTTTAAATTCCATCTTTCCATGAGTATGGCTGAATTCTAAAGTGACAAGTATGGACTGGTATTCAGAAAACAAATGAATACAAGTACTTGTACTAGATCTAAATTTAATGTTCTGTGTGTTTACCAATGTGGTATGGATAAACTTACTCTGTCTGCGTCTTCACCGTTAATCCCTGAGATACCTGTGAGTACCAATTTTTCAATCTCTTGATTAAGCCCTTCTACACTTCCCCTCGTTCTTGGAACCTTTGGAATGCTGGGTGATGGAATTGGCATGGCTTGTGACGTGGCTGTCGTTGCTGGTTGTTGGACTGCAGCATGGTTCCCATGCACTGGTGACTGTCGGTTGTTATTTGTTGTATTCTGTCTGCTTCCTTGCTTTCTTATATTGTGTTTTAGTTTCTGTCACAAGACACAAAGAGTTGAAGTCTTTAATCTTAATTTGGCAAACTTTCAAAGACTTGATGTTCTGGCAGGACTCCAAAGCATGGATAATTTTGTAAACTATGTTTGTCTGCCAGGAATGGTGTACATTTATATAATTTGATTGTAATGGAAAGTAGTGCACATCACACAGGTCAAAAGGTTAGTAAAGTTTCTTACAAGGACTACAGAATTATATGTACTCTAGGAGGGTACACCTAAATGTCAAAATCATTCTCGATACCTGCAATAGCACTTTCCCTCATGCTAGAGTGCCAAAATAGATCAAGAAGGTTGACTTATTCTCAGTACCTGTAACAACATTTTACCTCATGCTAAAGGGTCAAAATAGAACAAGAAGGTCGACTTATTCTTGGTACCTGTAATAACATTTTACCTCATGCTAAAGGGTCAAAATAGAACAAGAAGGTCGACTTATTCTTGGTACCTGTAATAACATTTTACCTCATGCTAAAGGGTCAAAATAGAACAAGAAGGTCGACTTATTCTTGGTACCTGTAATAACATTTTACCTCATGCTAAAGGGTCAAAATAGAACAAGAAGGTCGACTTATTCTCGGTACCTGTAACAACATTTTACCTTCATGCTAGAGGGTCAAAATAGAGCATGTATGCCTATACTAATGCGTGTGAAGGGTGTGGAATGGAAGTTATGGTGCCGACCAAGAAATTGAATGTTCATTAGCAGCAATATATGATATTTCAGGTATCAAGAATTGTGTAGCTTTCATACCTCTTTAATTCAGCACTACCCCACGATACTGCTCTAGGAAAGTAGACCGAAATGTCGAAATGATTGCGCAACACCCTTACCGCTTAATTCTTTTGATCACCACTATCCCCACGATACTGATCTAGGAGTGCAGAGCGAAATGTCGAAATAATTGAGTAACATCCTTACCTCTTTAATTCTTTGGTCAGCACTACCCCACGATGCTGATCTTTTATGTGAACCCTTACTCTTCTTATCGTCATTTGAATCATCCCACTCAGTCTGCAATCAAACAAAAAAATTTGATTTAGAAGATCATTTTACCTTCTTTTTAATTTGACATTTTCATTTTCATGATAACGCAGTCATTTTTTCTGCAACTATGGCAAGTATAAGGTACATGTAGCTATATATAAACATGACCTGTCATAGAAAATACAGAAGATATATTGGAAAACTATGAAAGGAAATGAAAGTACATGAATAATTCAGCCTGTTCATCAGACGTTGGACTATGGGATATCATATATGGGATTAACACCACTTCTCTCTGTAAAGTGATTACTGAAAAGGTGAAGGTTCATATGCCATGCACTAGCATGATCAATTCTAATTTCATTAGTACCAAGAATTCTAAATAGCTGGATAATTAGTGAGATAAACAATTGGATGGGAGATAGAGATGGAACAAAACAAGGGCTAAAGGGCTATGTTTCAATCCTGGGTCATCACATTAGTGTAACTCTGTTATCTTATCAGTGGAACCATACGGCTTACAAGTTACATGGTGATCAGTTTTTTGGTTCAGGACCAAATTATTCTACAGCTCTGCCAGGCAACTGTTTTTCAGTCCTAATCCAAAGTAAGCCTTTCAGAAAAAAGTAAGTAAAGTGGGAAAAGGCAGGAGGCATTAACAGTGACCTCAGTTGTGTAGAAATAGAAAAGAAGAGAGCAGAGAACATAATAAGCAAAATTGAAAAGTAAACTATAGCATTACAAAGATAGTGGGAAAATGTATGTTCAAGTCACATAATTTTTGTTTGATATTTCCAATGTTTTCTACTTATTATTATCATTACGGTGTTAAAACATATATATATTACACAATTTATGGAATGAACTCTTCCACATCATGAGTTTTTGCATTAATGGACTTTAATTTCTGTGATAGCTACATTTTCTGTTGTTGCCAAAAAATGTGTTTTCCAAATTAATAGAGTGAACTCTAACATTATAACATAATGAGTTCTTAAAAATAAACTAGACTTAAGCACAAAATAAATGATTAGTTACTATAAGTACTTCACTGTTCAATTCACTAGACTGAACTCTTAAATGCAGCTATGTAACCAAGAACTTTTAGTACAACTACTTGGTCCTGCCATTTGTATATGTATGTATACTGTAACCAGCTTACTGTAATTACTTAAAATGTCACTGTTTCATTTGTACACTGTAGCCTGTATAACTACTTCATAGATTGAGCTGAAAGTCAGTGTTCATTTGTATACTGTAGTCTGGTGTCAATGTGATTGCTGGATGTCTTCATTTTCACATTTCTCTCAAATTTTGAAAACTTTCATGCCTTCAATGATAACAGGTTCTGTATTTACTTCTGAGATGTTGATAAGTTGACTAAAATTTACATCTAATGTGATGTACAGTGCATGGGTTTCCAGTAGTATTTTAATGTGTCTACCATCATGTTATGACATTGCACTGATTATAATGGTGTGACTGCTACAATTTTCACCATGGTTTACATCATATAATAAACGTGGTGTCTTATTTGTGAATGTTTGTTTAGGGGGGAGGGGAGGGGAGGGGAGGGTTTTTTGTCATATAGGAACGAAGTTCATTTATTGAGCTTGTGTGACGTTGTATGATCATCCCAATTAGCAGTCTGTGTTTCCGGACAAATCCTACGACAAATCTCAAATGTATTACGTCAAGGCAGATTTGCAAATTCTAGGAAATGTGTATAGAAGCCAGAAAAGTATCCTGCCTACATGTACAATGACAGCAGACTTCCTGGTAGTATTTACTACAATCTCCAGTGTTAAGAAAACTGTTTGAGGCACATATCCATTTTATATGTAGTCTAAAGAATCTAATTCATTGTGTATCCATCAATGAATGCTATTTGTGTAAAACTACTGATAGGATGGATTTAAATCGCTAGTTTATTTTGATACACAGTAAATACAGGTACAGTAGAAGATGCAGATGACATGCTGAGGAAACCAGATTGAAAAGAGATAAAGAGGATGAAATGATGGTAAAGAATCCAAGCTGATGGTAATAAACTAATTGATCATGGTAAAATAAAATCAGTGAGGCATACTGTCTCTCTTTGACAGCTATACTAAGAAGTGCTCAGAAAGCAAAGACTGAATACAGCCATATATCTCATGGCCATCTTTTTTAATCTCTTGAAACATTTCTATCACTGAGGAAGCTCCTTGTTTCTATGACTGGACTATCTAGTGCTACTAGTCAAAAGGAAATGATGTGTTCCTTGGCCATCAACAATTAACTGACAATACACTGTATCATGTGTGATCATAAAATAGTGACGTCATGAATATTCAACATATAGTGCTGATTGCGAGCACTATAACCATAACACTGATAATTTCCACACAATTTACACTTCATTTTAGTGTGACACTATCCTTATTTCAAAGCATTTATTCTCTTTCATAAAACTGTGATCACAGAATAACTATGTGTGTATGTGTCAAATCCATCACAATATAGCACTAATTGCAGGCATCTTTTTCAATTGTATGCAAGTCGATCTGTTCATGAAATAAAAACAACCTGATCTTTTCCATACACTGGTAACTATTGAAGTGTGAAACTGATCTTCAACATTACAACGTCAAATCCACACAGTGGGATAACAAGTATGAATTTCAGAGCAAACGTGACCTGCATGGTTATATATAAAGTGATCTTAACAAGCTGAGTGTTGACTTGTCTTTCAACTTCCTCTCTCAGATACCAGCTAATGGGTCAGTAGCTACTGACCCATTTTGATATTTAGTTCATCTTAACATTACCCGTAAATATACATTTTTTATCATCCTATCATAAATACCATAGTTTTATTAATAATATATATTTACAAATATTACTAAGCATTAAATGCTATATTGCTCCTCATTTTTATAGATGGTGAGTGACCTGATGATTATTTTCTTTTCAAGGTCCATTTTAACCCAAGTACAATTTGGAGTTTTGTTAAAATGGTTTCATACCGTAATTCTTGTGACTTTGTATTAATTAAATAAATAACTTGCAAATTTGTTTGAAATATATTATGTACATGTACTTTCAATCTTTCTAGAAATATGATATTTATGTTTTTCCGTGCCATCAGGCAAAATATGTATCTGCCACAACCCACGTACAATTTGCTATGGCTCCAAACTTAGTGAAATTTGTCCAGAAAATAAAATAACAGAACCCCATGATGCATGAGTGCAAGTGTAGCATACTTGGGGTATTTTCATGAGTACTTGCAGTATTCTCTGTGGTGATACTTTCACAAGCATACCATGTGCCTAAAAAACACTGCAAGCATGAATACAATTACTTCCAGTACCCACACTAGCACTTACACAGCATGGGGTTCTGTTATTATTATATATATGTATCCGAAACAACAAATTTCCATTAAAATGATACTAAGCGATCACATGCTTTTGTGTGTTGAATGAAATGGCATGTCCTCATTTGCATATCATTTGCATGCAGGTATGCAATAATATTTTTGGTATTGCCCTGCAGTGAAAATACCCCTATAGTATGCACATGCACTGAGTGCAAGTAATGTCCAGTACATATACAACGAAAACCAAGTATTTACCCCAGATCTTTTGTTTTTCATCTGTTTTTGTCTTGATAACAAAGAATTGAAAGGGTGATAATTGATTCACTAGTTAACCCTTACATTGTAAGTGAGATACTTTAAAGCGCCTTGGCACTAAGCAAGCCTTTTCACTAGCCTAGCTATCACAATACATGTAGTCACAGTGAACTTTTTAGACCCAGTTTTTGTATTTTTGTCGGTATTTCTAAAAGGTAGACATAAAATATTAAATGTATCCATGCCTCAGTAATGTTTATGAGGTGGAAATGCATTAGGTATAAGGAACAAAAAAGTATTGGGTCTTGAGTGTCATGTACGGCTGGCCATACAGCCACACAAAACTGGCATTCTAAGGGTAAATAACTAGGCCTATGGTGGTCACATGGCATTCATTTAAATGGTTAAAATAACTGAGCCTATGAGGTAATTTGGCCAAACATTTCATAACATTCAAATAATTAAAGCAGACTTAGGGGGTCATATGGCCATACAGTACATGGCATTCAAATGGTTAAATAACTGGGTCTAGGGGGTCATATGGCCATACAGTACATGGCATTCAAATGGTTAAATAACTGGGTCTAGGAGGTCATATGGCCATACAGTACATGGCGTTCAAATGGTTAAATAACTGGGTCTAGGGGGTCATATGACCATACAGTACATGGCATTCAAATGGTTATTAAATAACTGCACCTCGGGGTCATTTGGCTATACTACATTGCATTCAAATGGTTAAATAATGGACCTAGGAGGTCACCTGGCCATACAGTACATGTATATGGCATTCAAATGGTTAACTAAGTGCACCTAGGAGGTCACCTGGCCATACAGTAGGAAACATTCTAAGCTAAATAATTAGGCCTAGGGGGGTCATATGATCATGCACTACTCTGTGGGCCAGTACAGTATTCTATAGTTCAAAGCCTAGTCACATGAGATCAATAATTTAAGTAAATGTGTCAGTGTCAATATAACCATGCAAACATGTAAGAACTGTTTTTAAATGGATACAAATTATCCTACAACATGCTAATCTAACAAACCAACATTTTAATTGTGCTTTTATTTTCATTATGCTGCATGGATTGAATGATGAAAATTATAACGCACACCCCCCCCCCCCACATCCCATCCCCCCCCCCCCCACATCCCATCCCCCCCCGGTAAATTGTTGACAACCATACAGTACTTCTGTTATCATTTTGATTTCAAAATCACTCAGGTAAGTGACATATAAAGCAAAAGTTCATTTTCTCTAGCTTTCATACAGTATGTAAATTTTGGCCAACATTTGCATCAGATCTATTGGCAAAACACCAATGTCGTCTTCAAATATTTGACTTTGCTTTCAATGAAAAGCACTGAAAAGAAGAGTTATTATTCACCAATAAAAGACTGTGAGAGATTAATGGTGTATCAATACTCTGGAGTTTAGTCAATACAATACGCACGATATGTACATGTTGAAGTATCGATGTACTTTTTATATTTACCCTTATCATATTATATAGGTCATTTTTTTTCTTTTTAATCCCTAAAACACTGAAATTTTTATCTTATCTCTTGGACTATAACTGATTATTCACATGTCTTTCTTCATAGTTATCTGAGGCTGTTTTATACACAAGGTAATAAAGGTTTTGCTTTCAATAAAAGATGTAATTTCTGTCCCAAGTCTTTTCATGTCATATATATTTCATCATTCATTGACGTGCATAATGTACTTTTTCTTTTATAGGGTTCAAACGTTCATTGACTTTCATAACTTTACATTTCACTGTGACCTCTAAACTACTTCCAGAAAGCTGTCTTCTCGCAACTTTTTCCAAGTGCTGCTTGACAACATTACACATACATTGTAGTTTCAACCGTCTGGTAGGATTTCATAACAGAAGACTTATCTTTTCTGCTTTCAGCAAAGTAAAGATAATCACTCACCATGCATATGTAATGTCAAAAGCTTCAATATGCCCCTTGGAGACTTGTATCAATTTCTACAACTACATCCTGTTTAACATTATATTTCAACAAATTATACATGAAAAAAGTACAAGCAACCCATCAGTCCGAATAGCTCCTGTTGTGTTGTTACCCCAAGTTTGAACTTCATCAATTGTACGTTACAATGTCAACGTACAGGCTACATGGAATCATAAACTGTTTATGATTGAATACATGATCATGATCACACCATACGATCAGAAATCCTGTCATTGTGACATTTTGATCCAAATTAAACAATTTAATAAACATTCCTACACTCCAAACACTTTCAAAACAATTTTACCACTCAACCTACCAAACTTTGTTGATGAGATCTCTTAGAAAAATAAAAGTTTTCAAGGGTATTCACTTTATGATGTCATCAACCTACACAGGCCAGCATAGCTGCAGTAATTGTAGCATTTGTTGTGATTTTGGGGGGTCTTCTTCTGTTTTTGTGCTTTTTTTCGTTCTGATATTTAACTGCAAGCAAATGTTACCGATTCAGATCTGAATCGCAAAGCTGGGTTTATTTTTATGCTAAATTACACCTTGCCTACCAAAAAATCAGATATTTCCTAACTCCAACATTAATTATGGAACCTTCAAACAAAAGAAATGTTCAGAGGTACGCCAATAACATCAAAATCAGCAACGCATTCAGCATTCTGAAATGGGTAGTACACTGACATCGCGTGGTACGACTGGAAATCCTGTTGGAAATCATGTTATTTGAGATATTTTGATTCAAATCAAACGAAAATTCCTATACTCTTGAACAATGTTATAACTCAACCCACCAAACTTAGTTCCCGCTCTCTTTGAAAAACCAAACATTTCGAGGGGATTTACATGATTAACTTTATGTGTCAAGGAAGACGCCATTTTTTTGGATTTGTTTTGAAGTCTTCAACACTATTTCCAACAGACACTTGTTGAGGTGCACGATTTGTAGAATTCTATAACATATTACATTGCTTGTTGTCTGCCCTTAATGGCGTCTTTTGAAAAGTGGCTGCTTACAGAACTTCAGTTTACTGTACTAAAATCAAATATGGCATCGGTCACAATGCACATGCATCATGGAATTCACTTGTTCAAAAAATACAAAAAAAAATCAAAAAAAATAGAAAAGAACATGTACTAACTTGAAATTAACAAATCTGAGTAAGCTACCCTCTGGGTATCGACATGCCAGATATCAAAGCAATCTGACAAGTAGTATTTGAGAAGTTGAAAATATCATTTTTGACAAAAATGCAGAAAAAAAACCTGAAAATGGCACAGATCAACTTGGCATGAACAAATCTAAATAAACTCTCCCCAAGGAACATGCACACCAATATCAAAGTATTCTGACAGTCGGTTTCGGAGAAGAAGACGAAAATAACAAAAGTTGACAAATAACAAAAGTTGACAGACAGAAGACAGCGAATCACCCTAACCCTTAAGCTCTGTCACTGACAGCGGAGCAAAAACAGTGGGTTTTTTTAAACACACTTGGGAAACCAGTTCATTCATGGCAATATGGAAGTCTAAAACATACTTTAGGGTTACCATATGTTTGTTATGGAGTGTCAATACTTTAAGTCCTTGTTGACTGGTGAATACTTCAATTTTGCTATCTCCAATCCCCTATCCATCCTCCTCTTAACAGTATCATTCAGAAATTTCCTGTGCGTCATATGACACTTCACATCTGAAAACCATCCTTTCACTACACTTACGACAAATGGTCTATTTTGTCCAGTAAGTATATATGTACAGTTAAAATGGAAAGAAACAGTGAACACTGATATATAATATAAATGTAAACATCTGCTACAGGTACATGTACCCCACCCCTAGACAGAAACTGGATTCAAACATTTATACCAGTACTGTACTGTTCTTGTGAACACAAGTGCATCACTATCATACCTGGGGGTGAGAGCCTGGTTCTCACAGAAACTGGACTCACAAACAAACAAACAAACAAACAAACAAACACGGTCACTACAGTTTATTCTGAACACTAGTGCATCACTATCAGGTTAATATCCTGTCTAATTACTACCATAGTACCTTTCCTGCTGCCATCAAAATCTACATTTTCAAAAAATAACATGGCATCTAAATTTGAAAAAACACAAACACATTACTGTGTGAATTACAGGACTTAAATACAGGATACATGGTATTTGAAATGAAGAGTAGAGATTATTTCAATCAAACACTTTTGGATTGTGAACTGATTTACTAGGTGTCACAGGGGATAAATGTTGGTTGTACAGCAATGCTCTAGAGGCAGGCAATCTTCTCCCTTGAGAAGATTTATCTACAAGGCGGCAATGCTATTGCTTCTAGACAGATTATCCTGAAATAAAGGTCTGTCATCGAACACCTCTGTATACCCCAATTTACAGGAAAGCTCATCATGTAAACCTCCTCATGTAAACCACTGGACACTGGATTGGATTTCTTTCACCACATTTGGATAAAAGGATAGTATGAAATAATCATGGATTAAAGGGTTTCCTTCATTGATAAAGTTTCCATCGCTAGCAACTTTGAATATTCAAAAGAAGTAACCAAACAATATGCACTTACTATGTTTGTATAAATCTTTCTAAAACCATGCAATTTGTACATTCAAGAAAAGTTGAATGAACTATCAATTGCCCAAACATTATAAAGAAAAGAAAAAAGAAAAAGGAAGAAACAAAAAAACAACAACAACAACAACAATAATAATAACAATAACAACAACAAATACTAAATGTTGTTGTAAATAAAAATTTATCCTGGCACTCTTAAAACTCACAAAACACAAATCTCAATTTACATTTTGCATGGCCTCGCCATATAATTTATGTGACAAACTTGATTAGAATGATTTGTGATTGATAACTTGTCCTCTACAGATGTAATGTTCTAATCCCATTCACCAGACATCCAAACACCAAATGTGACACAAGACATGATGAATCAGACAATAAATCATAATGGATTTACATCACCCACAAATAAACAATACTCTAAGTCTAAGGTGTTTACAGCTTACATATTTCACCTGTGGTCAACTCAAAGATGATGACAGAGTCAAAATGACAAAAACTCACTCAAATCATTAGGTCAGAAAAAAACAGATAGGAGTGGTTGTAATGACTGACATCTATTAAAATTTTTGCTTATAAATTTTGAATCTTTGTGGAAAGGTTATTATAACACTGGATAGTAATTGTTAAATCCACAATAAAACAGTATGGATTCTATGATGATTTAATGACTGACATACTTTCAGCTGTCCATCAATACCCCACACACGTGCACACCCGCACGCCCGCACGCACGCACACACACACGCACGCACGCACGCACGCACGCACACACACACACACACACACACACACCCACACACACACACCCACCCACCCACCCACACTATAATTTTCTCCCTCCTTACCCACCTTAGTTTTGAAGGACATATGTTATCTTAGTCTGACCATATTCTTTTCAAGATGCTTCAGAATCAGATATTTGTATTTCCAGGAAATCATGGATGCTATGCTATTTAATCTGAATCCAACAATATTTTGGTATTTTGTCTTGAAGATGTTTTGATACACTGGCAAAATATATATCAATCATTCATTACAAATTTGTGAAATGTTCTTAAAGCACACGTTAACCATTGCTTTTTTCTTCGAAGGTGCATGGTGGACACTTTCACAACCCAAATAAAAAGACTGATGACCTCGATCAGGACAAAGATAATTCTGAGTGGCCTTGTCAATCAAAATGTGTGGCTTCATGCAATGGCTTATTGGACTGATAATTTGTCTACATTTTAAAAGAGTGTAGGTTAGGTAGCAAATGTGCTATCACACACAAAACAATATCATCTTCACTGCAACACTTTTAGTTGTTAAAATTATTCGAATATTTCAAAAACAACATTACATGTACCTTCACCGTAACCCTAACTGTAACATTAACACTGACAGGAAATATTCTAACACTGATTGGACCAAAGTCTACATATATTTACAGATTCCTTGACCTCTAAATCGTCCTGACGTCAACTCAATAACATGAATTGGATTGATTTTCTTCATTCTAACAGAATATTTGTTGAACACATTCCATGTTTTCTGTTTTTAAGTTCTGAATGATAGTATAATACAAGAGTTGATTTTAATGTATATAATGGCTAAATAGAGACAAGCAGCTGCATATCGAGATAAACAGATTGTATGTGCCATTGATTTCACTAGACAGGCTTTGTGATATTGTTTGGAAGAACCTCCTATTGAGCTCCTTTCAAACCAACCCCTCAGGATAAAATACATGGGAGTACTTCAAACTAAAAGATAATTTGTCCAACATTAAATGTTTTCCATCTGAACGGCTACTGTGACATTATAAAGGAACACATACATGTATATGAACTCCACTCTGTCCATAAGTCAAAGTCTAAGCACTATCCATATTAAGTCAAAATCTACTCGATAGACTTTAATTTTCAGAAGCATTGATCTAGCTTGCCTTACATATATATGTCTTACTTGTCAAGTACAGTTCCTGTAATTCATTTCCTCTGAGTAACGGTGTTTGAGTCAAAATGAACGGCTACATTACCCATTAAGCATAACACTTCAGATGTTCATTATAATATATATACTATACACTATAACTGACTATCCATGAGACAGTGTATTTAATATTAGCTTTCAATCACTGGCTATAATGACACTCAACAGAGGTTACTCCCAAATACTCAATACTCAATATGTGATTCATTTCATCAATTTCTTCCTTGGGTCACACTTGAGAATATCTTTAGCCTCCATAGATCAATTACATGTAAAGCTATGTTTTCTATTTGACAGAGCTGGTTAGAATGAATTGAAGTAGTGATGAAATATAGGCACACTTATATGGTAAGGGTAGAGGCCACCTTCCATCAGATTCAACCTTTGGTACATCTCTGCTGTCAATTCATCACCACACATAATATAGTACAATTTGTTGTATCAATGGTTACAGCTCTCCATGATATTGACTATTTATCATGTATCAGCTACTGGTATTGACATTCAAATTTGATGAGTGTGTTATTTCTGAGCCATATTTCTAATTGTATAGGATATTTATCAGTATATTCCATGTTTGGTTAATTTCTGTGGTGAATTGAAATTTACAACTTTTATTCATTCCAAGCATCAGCTGTTATAGAATTTCATATCTAGTCTTTGATATTTACAACTTTCATTCATTCCGAGCATCTGTTATAGAATTTTGTATCTAGTCTTTGATATTTTTACTACTTTTATTCATTCCAAGCATCTGTTACAGAATTTCATATTGAGTCTCCGATACATATGCTTATTTCCTTGTACTTATATGTCTTATCATCACATGACTATAGATTATGGGTGACCCATTTCATTTTTATTTTGAGAACCCTGAGGGTGACAGCTAGTATCTGAGTTACTAATCAAATCTGTTGAACTGAATCATGTAATCATAATAGAAGTGGATCAATACATCCATATTCAACACATTCAACTACAATGCACTTCAATTATATTTACAATTAGGCTTTACATCAATCTCAACTCATTTATTCAACTGAAATTACAAACCTTTCATTCATTCATTCATTCATTTTTGGTATGTGTTGTACACTCATTTTACCTGCAAATTGTTCTGATTGTCATAAAGGAAATTCATTGCCAACATAATAATGGAGAGAAGTGATGAGGGAAATGAAACTAGATGAAAAGACACCATCGCTGTACTTATTACTAATAAATGTTGTGGATTCAAAAACAAGAAAACAGAAATCTGATGAATATATAAGTATACATATACATTCATGTATATATATATATATACTATATCTTGCAATATGTTTAGGCGCATTTATTAGTTTTGTTTGTTTGACATGTTCTGTATATATTATTTTTTTTCTCTCTCTCTCTCTCTCTCTCTCTCTCTCTCTCTCTCTCTCTCTCTCTCTCTCTCTCTCTCTCTCTCTCTCTCTCTCTCTCTCTCTCTCTCTCTCTCTCTCTCTCTCTCTCTCTCTCTCTCTCTCTCTCTCTCTCTCTCTCTCTCTCTCTCTCTCTCTCGAGTTTTTCATTTTTAGGAGCCTGTAAATGGGACTTGCTCCCATTGGTCTTCCATTAAATAAATAAATAGTTTTATCATATCATGATTTCTGGGTAAAGGTTTGCATCATTATGGTTTAAGGCCTGGGTCTTGTTCTATTTATCTGTGTGGAATTTTTGACGATTTCCTGTGACATGAAAGGTACAGTTCAAAAACTTGTCACAATGTATACATGATGATATTTAGTGCAGTTGACATTACATTTGGCATTCAAAATGCTGGTTATAGCGGGATTTCTAGTTGTCAGCTAGGTTTCTATACAAGGGGACGTGCAGTGATCACATGATACAACAAGCAAAAATATAGCTGTTGGTGAAAAATACGCCTCCATATATGCAGGGCTCTTGACCAATCAGAATGCGAGATTGGTGACAGGTGACGTATGATATGGTTTAAGGCCATGTGTCTTGTTCTCTGTTTATCTGTGCTAAGAAAATGGCAATGTAGCACATCAGCTGAGGTATGATTATTTTTGCTTTAAGGTTTCATTGTTTCTGAAGATGTTATCATTTCCAGAGTTGATTTTTTAAAATGACTGAATCTTAAATGCTCAGTGGAGATGATTTTTTAATATTATAATGGCTGAGTTCAAGGTTACATGTACATGTGGGTGGGTTTTTAAACATGGTCAGTATCACTGTCACAGATACAATGTGTAGATGGTGGCTTCTGTATCACTCACTACAAGTATAAAGTTAGTCTCAGATTCAGAATCATATTCACATTGGAGGAAAATACAAGGCCCGTCTCATATTGAGCCTCAGATTCAGCCTCACACAGAAAAATCTCAATGACACCCAACGAAAGCTGTCAGACAAGAAATTATACCATAGGGATTATAGGAAATGTCTCACTTCTCACCTATCGTAAAATATTACTTCTACAGACTTTTAAATAAGATTAAAATCTTTGCGAACAGTTCTCAATGCAGTTTCCATCATTGGAATAGTGCGTCTACCAACAAACACATCTGCTGAACTTTGACCTTTCCTAAATATCTTTGTGACAAGCTATTATCTGATTTTCAGGTAATGTTTTCCCATGCAAGCTGTGACATTCCCTCTCCAGACAAGTGAGTGTGAAAGAGGAACATTTCCTGTAGCCTGGACATTATATTTTCTTGTTTGACAGTTTTTTCTGGTGTTATTGTGATTTTTCAAATATGAAAATGAACATGAGGCTCAATATGAGGCTAGCTTCATATTGTCCTCCAATGTGAATCCGATTCTGAACCTGACACTAACTTTATACTCTTCACTCACCGTCAAGGGTAGACATCACACACAGTAATAGGTCAAATATTTGTTTGTGGGCAGATGGTTGTTATATGACCATAACCCTGTGACCTCCTGATTTGCATATGATTTGCATCTATTCATTAGAGCTGGTTTACACATTGGGTATAGGCACTCAGGAGTCATGAATATTCAGTGTGCAACTTGAATACATTATTCCTGCTGACTCCCACAATGCATAGCCCATAGCAAAGATACCCTATAAAGGTACAAGCTCAACTTGATGTTTCTCTGAAATCGCAAGTAATTGTAGGTGATATAAAATCATGAAATGAGACTCCAGAATCTATAGATTATGAAAATGTCAATTTTCTGGAATGTCGTTTCCCTTGAATTCTGAAGTGTCACAGCTTCTTCCGTTTATCATAAGTACTGTATTTTGCCACCAAAGTATGTCAAAATGACACTGCAGCATTTAATTTAATACAACTTGGCAAGTTAGGCTTGCTACAGATGTTTCTTGTCTCACAGCAACTGTATGATTTATCACTGACCTGTGTTATGTGGGAAAGGGTCACGGAAGAGGTAGGTCACCGTCCTATATCGAGATGATTATTAGATACTAGACACATGCATGGTTACTATCAAAGGTGAAGCCAGGCAACTACACGCTAATACAACATCTGTAAAGACTTGATTCTCACCTGTGTTGATTTATGTTTCATTTCAGGACCATAATTTGTTCCATCTCTTGGCCATATACCTGTTAGATAGCCAGTTATAGTGTCTAATGAAGAAGTACGCCTAATGGAAGATGAAGGACTAGCTCGGACTGGTTTGGGACGCTCAACTGAAATCAAAACAGACAATCATAAAATTAATGCAATATAATAAACTGATAACATTTTTAAAATTAAACTGTTGTCAAAACAGTATTTATTTCTTCCAATTCATCTACAATATTTACGAAATTTGTTACATGTCAAACCTAAATGTCTTCTGATATACAAAAATCAGGCTGTATTACTGCATTTCAAACACCTGTAAAAAATTACCAGCTCATCGTGTGATAACTTCATCATCCACATGAACAGTAAGAATAATTGATAGCAATGTATTATCCATGTACTGGTTTTTAGAAACTAACCAATAAACACACAAGCAACATTAATGACAAAAAGGTAAAAGGCAAATACCCATGGTAATCCTGATAGTAGCTGTAACAGAAATATTTTTTGATAATTTTTTTTATTTGCGACTTCTTTATTTTAAGGTACTTGTTAAACATTATGTGATCATAATCTGATTAAAGCAAATGCTATTAGTATCCAACAAATTCACACATTGTTGATATACAATAGGGAACTTGCAATCAAGACTGAGCATGCTCAGATGCAAAGGACCATGGGATTATCTGTAGTTATCTTAATACCTCATCTGGAGCTACCGATAAAATAAACCACCCACAAAGGTCAGGGTGACTATGAATTGATTATCTGTGGTTACAAACCATGTAACAATATTGTTTACAATACTAAATGATTAGCATTTATTATCCCATTTCCCATGATGCAACATTCAATATGGCAGGTTTGCAAGTTCCCTATTAAATGGTTAGAACGTTTTATCCTAGATTGCATGGTTGACACAATCAACAACTCACAGGTAATTCAACTTATGAGAATTTAATATATATATATATATATTGTCAAATGAATAGTTTACCAAGATATGAGGTGAAGAGGATATGCAGACATGATATGGGAACCTGGAAAGGACTGTCTGGATATATGCAGATATGGCGTTGTTGATCACAAATATAACTATATATTCCCTGTTTAATAAATTTTTACTAATAGCTCTCAGGATCCTACTTGCAGAAGGAGTCAACAACAGTGACATCCCTTTTCTTTTTCTGTCATGTGAAAACCTGTGCCACAAACCTGAACTACCCTAGCACTGCCTAAAATCATTGAATTAACAAGCCTGGCAATAAAATATTAGCAATCTATCGAATATTTACTTCTTTGGTATCTCTTTGACTACAATAGTCTCACTCAGATGACCAGAAGTCACGAAATCAGAAATATCATAATTTCAAATACCAGGTTCAAGTATCTCTTTCACTTACGTATGTTCTACGGAGTATCCAATATGGCAGCATATATTTACATAGGTATAAAGTAGGACTTCTGATATATCAAAAGTTCTAATTTCAAGATTCTTGGTCATGCAAGCAGGGACTTTTGTTGTCAAGGAGATGTGAAATACATGTATAAAGTAGATAGTTGATTGATACCTAATGTTTGACCACTGGACCATGTATAGTTTTTGTTATTGGCATATCACAGCAGTGTTGGCATGCTATGACCAGGCTAGTTACACAGCGTAGAAGGGACAATGTCAGGACCAAGTTCCGACCAGTGTACCCTCTAGTAATGATAAGCCAAATTTTGTTGTTGTGGGTCAGCATGATAATAACTGGCATTTCTTGTGAATCACCACATTGTAAGAGATAGGGAACACCAAATTTTGGTGTGTCACTAGAAATTGTGTGCATCAGTGGTGCATGAAATTGGCTTACAGCTTTGGCACACTGGTCCTGACTTACTAAGTTACTTCATCTGCAAGCAGGACTATACTATAGCTGTCACAGTTGAATCAGTGCCAAAAAATTAAGCATGCTAAAAGTTGATGGGAAAACCTGCTACCATGCATGGGATTACATTTAATGAAGTGTCTTCACTACACCATTCTTGTTTACAATATGTGAGATGTATTAAAGTAGAAAGTGATTACTTTCACTGTGTACACACTTCTTTTTGGTTCGAATTAGTGTCACAACATACGTGTGTGACAAACAGGCCACAATGGCAGAACAGTTCGATCAATTTATCCTATGTGTTGTTTTCATCAGTACTCTGAAAGACTCAGCCACAAAGCAGACTGTTTACAGACAATAGATTTTACAATATGATTGTTGAAAACATTCAATACAATTTGACTTGGCTGTTTGCATTTGAAATAGTGATGTCATGGAAATGTGACAGATATACGCAGTAGACTATTTCTGTATAGTATGTGACAGCTGCAAAAGTTGTAGTGGCGGGCAATACCCTTATCTTCATTTCTCACTACAATATATATGGCATTAGAGGCCACAAAGTACAGATACCTCTAAAAGCACACTCCATACAACATATCTTATTCAACCTTTATAGCTATGAATTTATCATGACTTTTTTAATTGTTGTACAAGATTTCTTTCAGACCCTTTAGAAATACAGAACCATGTACTCACCATCCCCAATACAAGGCATCCTGTTTATGGCCTGTTATTTTCCTGTTTATGGCATGTTATTTTACACATTTTACAGAATAAGTGTGTGAAAAGGTGACTATCTCTGGTATTTATCATAGTATGATGCATTTACACTATCGTCATTTATCAAGATAGGGATGAACCAAATACAGGGTAGACATCTGTCAGGGACAGGTCACATCAGTACTATACCTGATAACACATGCATATTAGAACTTGTGATTCAATGTATCCTCCATTACATTTGTAAATAACCAATACATTTTCAACTATAATGAGCACTTGAATATGTACTTGCTTGTTCTGTTCAAATTGTCAGGAGTAACTCATCTGATATTATCACTTGTCTATGTTTACAACACTGATGAAACTTAAAAATCCTCCCACATAATTTTTTTCTCCAAAAAACTATCAACACCAGCTGCACTGTATACACCCACATTATGTAAAACACTGCAAGAATTCAGCCAAGTGATATTTGGACTTCTTCCCACCTTAGAATTCTCTCATCTCACCTCAAATAATGATATTTTCATTTGGCAAGCTTGTACCATTTCCCTACATGTGGTATAAAACACTGTATACTCATATACTTGTATGGGATCTAGATGAGGGTGCAGGCCAAGATGTGAAGTTTTGAAGAAATGATGCTAAAGATGTAGAGATATCTGTATTCTACTGTTACAGTACTTGTCAAGGAATGATATTACTGCCAAAATATGGGTATTTGCGTATGACGATAAGGTGATAGTCTGCTGACATAAGGCAGTCAGTAAAATCCTGATCTGAAGGCGTAAATACCTAATTTTGGGATGTAACATTTCTATTACATGCACAATGAATGTATACACAATGTATATGGTGGGAAATGTACATAATTTGGTTTACTATGATTTTCATCCACTTGAACTTGCCAAAAGAGAGAGCATCTTCTAGAATTGCAATTAACAGAGCTTCATTCTCCAATGTACAATGTATTTTACCCGTGGACTTATCTCCTGCCTGCCAATTATCCTGGATGTTCCTATCTGAACCAATTGCAAGATTACTTGATTGTATATATATATGATACATGTCCCAATGTACACATCAGATGTGTACACTGGGACATGTATCATATATTCACCATTTTTCTTATTTAAGTTCACTGCCTAATAATAGCATTGTTACAATTAGTAGATCCTACAGAATGGTAACATCGCTAGTTCACACACTGACATCCATTCCAAAACAAATTTTGTACAGCTTGAAAAAGAAACCACTGTTTGCAAAACTTTTTGAACAACTTCAGGCACTGACAGTCTAAGAATGTGTACACAGTTCTAAATTATGGTTTTAATAAGTTGAGATAGATACCTACTACAAAGGCTGCATAATGATTTGTCTGATACATAATTCAACATCATGTCACATAATTTGTCTATTCATTTTTCAAACAGGAAAGATGTAATAACAGTGGAACCTGATCACCATATTTGTATCGAATGCTGTACATACATGTACATTTAGACATGCTTTTGACAAGACTTGAGAGAGTACGGATGCAGAACATACCACGGCAGTCATGTACAAGGCTAAATAGGTTTGATCAGTTACATGTACCTCAAGAAATATAACACGAAGAAATCTACGTCATCAGTTGTATTCTCCTAAAATAATGATGTAGTTGATATTTCTAACGTGAAAACAGCACGCATTACCCTATGGTAAATATACAGTCGGATCACAGTACATTGACAATTTCGCTGTAATGGTGATCACCTGGGTTGATTTACATGACGTGATGTGATGTACTCTCACAAACTGATGTTACATTCTAAAACAACAAACCACATGTACAAGAACATTTTTTTTCAAATTGTCTTACGTACTTTAAAATTAATATCTGACATACTGACTGATGATACTGAATACAATCGCTGATTGAATGATTGCAGGGAAAAACCTATTGAAATATCTAATAAAGAAGATAAATGCATCCATTTCCTGTTCTAGTTTTCCAATATGTCTTCCAATTTGGGTTTTATATGACAGCTAATATCTAATCCTTTATCATGTTTGACACAGATGTACAATAATACAGTAAGATAAAATCAAACTAATAAATGGTTTCCCATCATTCTGTCTGGCCGAAACTATCTACCCCAGCCAAGAGATGAGTCATCTAAGTACTTAGCAATGTACAACTTGACTTGAGGACAATAGTGCAACATAACACACCACTTGTGTTAAGTCATCTGAAAGTTCAACAAGTGAAATCATTTCCCTCCTTTCATGTAGCATCTTTCCTTCTGAGATGAATCGATAACTCAAAATGACATTATGTCAGCTGTCATAAATGATGCAAAATTTATATGACCATTTCTATGTTCGTTTTATTCCCTACAGATGAAGTTTACATAAGGCTGTTAATATCTTGTCATGTAAGAAAGCACTTCATTTTGTCACACTGTTTGTATTTCTTTCCAATCACAAAATAATTGTGATGACCTGGTTGAGGATAACGGTAGGATATTATGGCGACACAAGTTTGGCGCATGAGTTTGATATATCATTAGTATAGTGATGAAACATTGAACCACAATTTGACACCTTTTCTGTCTATTAAATGTCAAAAAATGGTTGCTATTGACAACTGACCTTGATGGACAAGGTCACACAAAATTTGGAGAGTGAAGACAAAGGCACCACACAAGTATTTCAAATCACAAATGTGAATATTTATAACTGAATTAGAAGTACAAAGAAGTAGAAGTACCAATTATATTTGATGAGAAATGGCAGTGGATGACTACATGTGTGGTTAAAACAGTCAGAACCAAGACTGCTTCTCAGGCAACCACCACACTCAAGAATACATCAACCATTGTAATCAAATAGAGAAATAGCTGTATACATTACATGTGACTCAGAGAGGACCACAAACACTATATAAGTGATGGGATAGGTTGTGGACAGCTATCAAGGACAGACAGACAGACAGACAGACACACACACACAGACAGACGAACGAATGGACGGACAGACAGATAGATAGACAGACTAGGCAGAGACAGACAAACAGACCATCCAAAGAACACTGTGTGCCCATCAATGTGTGTTGATTTGAGATAGAAATGGCTGTGAAACCTACTCAGAAATAGAGACCTACACATCCACGAACAAATCATACAAACCAAAATACATCAGACATGAGAAATGTGTGGGTTGTGGATAGCTATTTGTGAAAAAAATACTTTCAGAACTTTGAATAGAGTACAATGAAACATCATTCAGGAAGCTTAACATAATAAATGCACATTTGGGAGGAATCTGTATTTTTTGTACAACAGTTTGACTACTAAGCTTTTGGGCATGTTACTGTTGAAGTAGGTAGTAAAATCATTCTGTCAATGGCACATGTACAAAGTGTGATAACTCAGCATTTTGAAAGTCTGACTGAAAACTATTCACATCGTACACAGAAGAGAATTAGCAAAATGTCAGTATGAATATCAAGCCAATTTAGCTTTATATTGCCAGCAAACAGGACATATAGAATGTGCAGTGACATGAAGAGTTTGATGATTCATCTCTGTGCTAGGTTTGATTGTAAACCATTGTACAGTACAGCCAGAAAGATGGTTAGATATCTTAACTCATGATAATGGTACACATTTTAACAGCTATTTAACAGCTATTTTCCCACACATGATCCTAGCTCTGTACAATAGGGAACTTGCAAACCTGCCATGTTGAATGTTGCATCATGGGAAATGTGAGAATACATACTAATCAATTAGTATTGTAAACAATGTTGATACATTGTTTGTAACCACAAATAACCAATTCATAGTGACCACTGTGGGAGGTTAATTTTATCAGCAGCTCCAGATTAGGTATTACAATAACCACAGATAATCCCATAGTCCTTTGCATCTTAACTTAACTTCAACTTCCTCCAGGGATCATACAATACGTTGAAAGCAAATGGGATTAAATCCTTTCTACAATGAATTCAGTTATACTGTTATTCTCAGTAATATGTACATGTACAACTTTGATAGATTGGTTAGTTGGCACAAATCTGGGGTAACATTGTATAGTAAACAAACACATTGTCAAAAAAAAAAAACGAATACATTTGCCTCAAGTTTTCTGCATACAGCAGGTAACATGTTCAAGTCCTTGAGCTGACAACGTACTCAAATAATTCAAAATGTCAAATTCGACTGTGCAAGGCAAATTTTCAAGCTTAATTCTAAAATACACATAACTTTATGAATGTTTGTACCTATTCAATATTCTGTCTGCCATATGACTGTAATTATGTAAATACAGCTAACAAGTGTCATATGCATTCCTTCCATAAAGTAATATATGCATTTGCACGGATGGTTTTTATTCTTGCTTATCTGTTATGTTGTATTCAAATCTTTCCACACATACACACATAAAATTGGAAATACTTCCTCCGAATACAGTTGTACAACGTATGGTATAAATCTGGGTCTAAAATTAGCTTTTTACAAACGTACGTACAATTAGAAAGCATCTGATGACAATAAATTACCCATTTCTATGGAAACAGTATGTTTCAAATAATCATAATGGACTATTTCACTATTTAATTTGTATCTGCTTTCATAAAATTACTAAAACTCATTTATTATGAACGCACTCAGACATTGGAAATCTTAAGATTATGCAGTTGGCCTGGTGATTCAGTGTTGCCACGGTAATTTATGTACTCTTCTAATTATGTATTAAAATGTCCAGACTTGCTAATTGACCACTTTTGCATGTAGCTATGTCTGGTTATTTGATATACCACTCACTTAGTGTCTTGCCAAGTTGATCCTTTAACTTAAATTTCATAAAATATGAAATAACTGCAGTGACCCTACCTGTATACGTACCTGCACATATAGTTTTATACAATATTTCATGTATATTTTAGGAATACACTTGGATGAAAGTCAGTGATTTGGAGGCACTGGCATGTGCTCTGATGTGTATTTATTATATTATTGACTTCAATAAAGTACACATTTTGTTTTCTACTTGGTTGATCAGATCTAATGATATACATTACATATAAAGTATACAAAAAGCAATCAATGTATATAAGAATTCAATCAATATTCCTGAAGCATAACTGAAATTATTCCATGTTATTGTAATTAAACCAGTTGCGAGATGCTATCGTCATGGCTACTTGGGCTTTTTCAAATGATAGAAATTAGAAAATTAATACTATGTAAATGTAGAATATTTATTTCCTAGAACATCTACAACTTCATTTGTTTCAAGGAAGACATTTTGGTTCTGCAGTTGCTATACAAAAGTAGGTGTGGTCAGTCAAGGTGTGAGAGACTGCAAGGAATAAGACATGCTCACTCTCCATTTACCGCATTGTCCTAGTTGCTAGGGACCAGGTCTTCCTAAATGAATCTGAAGCGCTCGCTCTCATGTTTTGTTTTCATCTCTGAACACTGCAATACACTTACTATGGGCATAGTCCTAGTTGCTATGGACCAGGACTTCAGTGAATCTGGAGCGCTCACTCTCATTTTTTGTTTTTTACCTCTGAACACTGCGATACAGTTACTATGGGCATAGTCCCAGTTGCTATGGACCAGGACTTCAGTGAATCTGGAGCGCTCACTCTCATTTTTTGTTTTTTACCTCTGAACACTGCAATACACTTACTATGGGCATAGTCCCAGTTGCTACAGACCAGGTCTTCAGTGAATCTGAAGTGCTTGCTCTCATGTTTTGTTTTCATCTCTGAACACTGCAATACAGTTACTATGGGCATAGTCCTAGTTGCTATAGACCTGGACTTTAATGAATCTGTTATGTTCATTGCCAAGAACACAGTCCTATCTTTCTTACGACTGAACATCTCAATATAATTACTATGAGTATATAGCGAGGAACCTGTAATATTAATATCAAAACATCCATGATAAGTACCCAATTTTGAACCAAACACACTTGGAACTACTGTGGGAAAGTTTATTGTTGCTAGTGATGTTCAAAATAGATTAGGAATGTTAATTCCCTACGACCGTAAAAACACTTGTATTTTATCAGGCTGAATTATATATTTATTTAATCTTGATGAGTATGGTAAAAGTTGATACACTATCAATTCAGCTATTTTGCACAATAATGACATCATTTTCACTTTCACATGATGTCATGTAAAATATCAAAACTCACTCGTTAACTAAATGGATCCCATTGTTTACTATTTACCTGGTATTTACCATACCAGACTTTTCTCTAATATAACATTAGCAAATGGTTGATTTGATTGATTCACCATGATATTTCACAGTTTTATCTTTAAATACCATTGCTATGTCCAGGTATATGGGACAAAAAGACAAAAGATAATAAATATTTTATTGTAAGGATTGTTTATAATTGTTGGTTAATTCAGTATTTATGAATGGATTATCGTCAACCTGATAGAATAATATCTTCATCCCTAAGGGTATCAACATGTAAGTTGTGTGCAAACAAACATACACACACACACACACACACACACACACACACACACACACACACACATACACACACACACAACTTACAATAATATACAGATATGATCACAGCATTACTACTGTAATATACAATACATGTAAGCTATAGTTGTGCTAATACAGAATTATGAACACGTACAGATTTTTTCATTCTATTTTTTTTATTCTTTAATTAACATTTCATTCTTCTTTGCAGGCTACAAGCACAAATAAGAGTTGCCTGTTACAATGTACAATCTAGCTAAATATTCCAATTCTAAAGTACTTGACGACAAGGGATCAATACATGGTATTATCCATGAAGAAGTGAACAATTGTTTAGGTAAACAAATTGTACAACATTCCAAGTCTTACAATTTGTTGCATAACAGGAGATATACAGATCTATGTCTAAATGTGTATCCTGTGGGTGGAGGAGGGTCTATGGTCTAAAGCATAAACACTGCACCTAAATGTAGCCATCACTGTCAATTATTTGAGCTAACAATATAATCTTTCAAGAATCTATGTTTGGGACAAT
Source organism: Glandiceps talaboti (assembly GCF_964340395.1). Classification (NCBI taxonomy): domain Eukaryota; kingdom Metazoa; phylum Hemichordata; class Enteropneusta; family Spengelidae; genus Glandiceps; species Glandiceps talaboti. Next base: position 17,589,292 of record NC_135552.1, read on the forward strand.
AAATGTCAATTAGTAAACTGTTTCTTAGAGAGGTCTGTAGCCAGAATTGTAATTGCCAAAATACCTAACTATCCCAAGATGACCATAAACAGCAAAGGTAAAGTGCTAATTACATGTCTTCATTTGTTTTAACACAGTATTCACACTGAATACAAGATAATTAAATTGTCAATCTTTGTGAAGGTATGTGAAGGTAGACACTTGATGGACATTTACCTTTCAACTGGTATAATACAAGAGTTTCCAACCACTGAAACCCTGGCACCAGACTATAAATTTTGAACAAGTTTGCTGACAATTGATTATTCTACTCAGTAAGCTGTGCTACCTGGAATTTACAGTCTACATGTACTTGCAAATTTGGACGGTATTGCTACTCTAAATGTCTGTCTTTCCATGAAGTCCTAGCCACATGTGACAAACAAAACCAACTGAAAATAGAAAAATAATCACTTTAAAGTTAGAGTAACAGTTAGCAGTGTTGGTCTTTGTTGTTACATTCTAAAACCATAATTCTTCCATTGATTTAATGGTTCAATTAATTCTAAATGAAAACGCTGCATACTGAAGTTCCACCTATTTGCAATGTTTCAAATGAAGCTGTCAAAAACTCCATCGATTAGAAACCTACATTTACACAGCACTTTCTTAAGTTGACCATCAATACACTCAAACACACTTTGAAATGTCTCCAAATTAAAAGCAGTCGAGCATACACTGGCTACAAACTGTTTACTTTTGCATTTTAGAGTTGTCAGTTTCATGGGCTAAAGGAAATCGATAACAATAAACATACTATGGTTGCAATGTTCAGTACTTCAAAAATTAAATACAACTTTGGACTTATTTGCTTCACTGCATGTAGGACAATTTCAATGCCTTTGATGGTTGTCAAGACTATATAATCTTTCTATATGTACATGTATGTATGTATGTATGTATGTATGTATGTTTGTACGTACGTACGTACGTACGTACGTACGTACGTACATACATACGTATGTACGCATGCATGCATGTATGTATGTATGTATGTATGTGTGTGTGTATGTATGTCGTTTGTACGTACGTACGTACGTACGTACGTATGTACGCACTACGTATGTATGTAGGTAGGTAGGTAGGTAGGTACATAAAAAGTAGTACGTATGTATATGTATGGAGAAAGTTTCCTTTGCAAAAATATAGAGTTGATCTTGTATGCTAGATAATATACAGGAGAGAAATGTATGTATACATAAACGTATTTGTACACACAAACTGTGGAAACACATATACAATGTATGTCATATATTTAAAAAGGCAAAAATGAGTTAATTTGGTGTAAGAAATCTTTTAAGTTGATTTTGGTTGAGATCGTTTTCATTCCTTCTCTTATGGACATACATAATTCTATATAGTAATAGTAAATCCTCAAAATGTGTTCCCATGCAGATACAAAAGCATGACTAACAGGCCTTAGTCTACCCCCTATACGGTATTGTTACGATTTACACCTCCACACACATGGTTTAGTTAGAGACCACGTTGGCATCCAGACTAAACAGGCCTATATGCTAAATGACTAAGAAATCCATTATGTGCATAATAATGAGTGTGGAGAACATTCCTGCAACTGGTTCTCATGGATCATCAATAATTGCACCCCATGCCAGGTATACACATACATTTGTAATGATGAAGTGGGCGAAATACCAGGTCTGTGACTTTTATGCCTCTATACAAGGTGTACATGTGTGTGTACACAATGGATAACTCTAACAAAGTAAGAAAATAACCAGGTTGTCAGGTGCTTTAATACTTTCTGTTAATTTCCTAAACAACACAATTACACAAATTCAAATACTGATTCAGGATGTTAATTTCACTATTTACCAATACCTGCCTAAACTGTACAAGAAACTAAAATCTAATGAATCTAATTATCACAGAGCAACATTTCAATACTACACATTAGAATATAACTACATTTTCAATTCAAGACTCAGTATATATAATATATCAACAGTACATGTACATTGCATCAAAGCATATCAAACAAACACATGGTATTTTATTGTTATAACATGGACCCCACTGTTTGTATAAACTCAATAAACTAATAACATAACACATTCTGTATTTTCAGACTATAGTCCATTCCCCACCTGATTCCATTCAAAGTCAGATTAAACTGATCCAGAATTTGATCACTGAAGCCACTTTCTGTCCCACTAAAAAATTGAAAGATGGATTCGATTTGAATTACATTAGTGTACCTGTCCCCACACACACCCCGTTTCAATTCAAATTACGCGATGACTGTGCCACAAAGCACTATGGATCATTACCATGACGACACTCTTTCCAATTGGACTTCATGGGAAATCATGGCGTTGATGAAACTATTCATCACACAGAGGCTGAAAGAGCTCGTGGACTAATTCTTGTGAGGTGACCTACAGATTCTGACCTGAGAACGGAGTAAGATCTTGTGAACATTACATGAGTGAGTGGTCCCTCCGTTTACAAATGATTGTTGTAGTTTTGGCTACAATGGCTGTTATAGGCAAGTCAACAGCGAGATCAATAAATTTATTTATTTCCAGGATAACCAACGGGAGCTAGTCCCATTTATAGGCTCCTAAGTTTCAGTGTTAGTGTAGGAGGAAACCGAAGTACCCGGGAATACCTGTATTGTTCGGCAAGGTCAAACTGAACGACACTCTTCTTACTTAAAATGTGGTAAATTTAATAAAACCCTGAATGGGTTTGAACCCCGACTGCAGTGGTAAAGAGGCAAGTGTTTAACCACTCTGCCACCGACAACCCTGTTTCAGTGACATGGTGGCAAAAATTGACCTTGGGTTCATGATACAACAACGCAAGTGCATATAATGTCGTCCCTATTTTGTTCATGATCAAACTAATTTACCTGAGTAGTACGTTCCTTTCCAACCGGGTGTAACTGATCACGAGCTGGTTCAAATACTTTGACTCGATTCGAAATTACCACCCTGAATAGCCTTTGATCTGGATTACATTATTCAAATTTCTATACGGATTACGATGAGAGGGCAGATAAACCAACTCTGATCCGAATGAGATTTTATAATGGGGACAAGACTTATACACATCACAATGACGACTAAGGAATATGTAATTTTTTGACCTTGTATGTACTTCTATGTTACACAGCTTCTGTTACATATTTTGCATGTACACGAAATGGCAACACTTTTTTAAAACACCGTAGGAGGTGTGAAATCTTGGGCAAAAACCATTGCAAATGAACATGGCAGCACATATATATGCATGTACCTCAAGGATTTCTTTCTGATCCTCTTTAGCCCATGCAGTGTCAGTCTGGTTTTAAAACTTGGCTTTTCTGGTATTACACATGTAGCATATAGGGCTGATGTGCAAGCATTAACCTGTCCACTTGCTAACACATACTGATGAAGTGTTAATTCAAGCAAATGTTATCCCGAGCTAGTCTGATATGCTAGCCTAGTTCTAGCAGTTGGAAAATGATTCTTGAGCTGCACTAGATCAAAGCCTGACTCAGTGTCATACATACATAATATATACCCTCTGCAAAACACATGAACTGGTTAGATTTTGATCCTTGACTCTAGAAGTACAGCAAAAGCCAAATTGGCATTTTCCCAACAGGAAGATCATACCTAACAATATAAAGTCTAGACATTTGAATTGTGCCTACACGTACATGTATGATGTATTGCAGTTCTTGTATTTGTATACTCACAGGATCTTTATGACAAACAAGCCTGCCATTGTAGGTCAAATCTGATGTTGAAAAAATTGACATACTATCTATCATTATCTTTCTACATACTTCGAAAGAAATCAATGATGCTCCAATATCCAGTGTTCTCCACGAGGGGTTTTAGCAGGGTGCAGCACCCTGGTATTGAAGGCCAGCACCCAGCTTTAAATGTTTTGCGCCTTGGTATATCAGTCATGTGCCCTGTTGTCATAGTCTCCCACTTCCCGTATTGTTCTATGAACATTTGCATCCTTTGAGCACGTCCTTGCTATCATTATTTATCATGTGTTAAACCCTCTTAGAAAACAAACGCCCCAAAAACAAATGATCGATCACATCATTTCCGAAGTAAAGTGACACCGTTCCGTTGTACCATGCGATAACGTGTTTCCCCTCCACTGTCATGAATTACATGGCAAAAGTGATGCTGTAGACTTTTGACTTATTCAATGTTGTAAAAAAAAAAGTATAACACAGTCATATACCTTTTGATAAAGTGGTGATGCTGTGTCATTAGCTTTATGTTCTAATTTACTCTAAAAACACTTTTAGTTAATAGTTGGCCATTGTATATCGCAAAATTCGACCAGGGCGACTGTATACAAAATTCCAACACGGCAGATAATGACGTCACAAACTCTTGCAAGTTTTTGAAGTCCTCAAGTGTAAAGTATAGTAAGCCTCACGTATCACAAGATTTCGGCCAGATGCGACACCATATAGACATATGCAAACTTTTTGATGTTTTTTTTTTAAGTCTACTCGTCTCTGGACATTTAGTTTGAAATAATTGTAGCTTCCCTGAGAAAAATAATCATTACTGTTTGATATAATTTGAAATTTGTCTAACTTTATTGATAAAACTAATTGTTATTGTTATGCAAATCATATTACATTATGCAAATGAGCTGTCCTGCTATGAGCACAATTCGTGGAGAACACTGATATCATTTGCGATATGCAAAATATACATGGCTACTTTGGACATTTGACCTTGAAGGTCAAAGTGAAATAATAAAATTATCACCATCAGAAAGACCAGACACATGACCTGTGTCTCAATGTTGTCTTTCTTGTCAGAGCTATGTACAAATTGAGTATTTTTTTCAACAAATATAGTCAGTTTGGAAACAAATTAATATGCATACACATACCCACTGTAGTAGCTCACCTTTGTGCCAGATTTGAATCAAAACCAATTATGCTTATTTATGCTGATGTTGAACAATCTTCATCATGTTTCATGGCAATTTATAGACAACTAATACCCTGTGATATTTTGTTAAAACAGATTACAGACACAATGAACACAGACTGATACCAATATATTACAATACAAACAACACACACACCCAGTATACACTAATTATAACATTTTTGTAATTAAGTGACAGAGGAATGGCAGATTTCCATTATTCAATGGGCTGCTATGGCAACAACCTGGCAATTAATAAACTGCATATGATACATGGACAGGATCTTTATGTATGACCACTGACCAGATCATAATCTATGCAGTGTTGTGCATATCATAACCATGTGTACAGGTTGACTATGTCTGTACACTGTGACTTTAATATACAATAATTCATAACATGTTCTTACGTTTAGGTTATAATAAGAAGTAAATGCAAAATTATACAATTCTATGGTCTCTGTGTCTTCCTAAGTTAAATGTTTCTTTCAAGATCTGTATGTACAAGTTTTTCTACAAACATGGTTACTGTTGTTGACTAGTTAATCTTGGTTGGAACAACCCCATCTACTACCAATATCAATGTTTTAATTATATTTTTTGAAAGACGCTTCTTCCTTCAGATGGAAGAATGAAAAGCGTTGCAGTACTTCTAGGACCAGCACATCTTTAACATGACATGACATGTATTTGTAACACGTTGACAAAAGCTTTCTGGACACAGGGTCAGACAAACACAAATATGTACAGATGGAAAGCTGCCAACTAGTACATATTGTTTCACCTGATACTGGATCCCATCATCATGCTAAAATTGGACTTTACGTATTATATTTCACTATTGGCTTCACTATCCATGTCACATTAAAGAATGGCCTGTTTAGTAACAAATATATATTGATTATATTAACAAATAGCAAGATGATAGCAATACAAATGTATTCTAATGAAATCATCCGTACAGAAAAAAAGAAGAGAAAATTGGCTGCATTAGAGTTTTGTTGTGTGTAAACAGTGAAATGAGATCACCATGACATGTTTATCTTTGAGTTGATTTGCAAGTTTTGTATTGAATACAATGCAGCTACTTAACATTGAGCTTTAGTTTTGAAAGCGTTACATGGATGCATTCATATACTGTATGTAATATGGGTATATTGAATGACTTACTAATTTTCTGCCTGACAGAGTGTTTTTAACATGAGGGTTACACATGTCAATGGTTCCAATATAAGTTTAGATGAACAATCCACTGTGAAAGGGGTTTGTATGTTTTCTATACGCACCATTTCTGCGCACTGATCCTTAGTTGTACTGTTGTATATGAAGAAAGGATAGGATTTGGGGAGTGGTGGGTAGACTTAGTCAGACTTTGAAGTTTGTCACACCAAATATATCTAATTTACACATCTTATCTATTCTACGCTTTATTTGCAAGGTACTTTATCTATACATGTACATCTGGATGGAAATTTAAAAGTCCATAATCCTCCCACAGCTATTATCTTTTAAATGGACTTGACTTGATGAGGGACTTGTACCTTACAAGAGAGAATCATAATGGTTATAAATTTTTACTTTTAAATTTTTTAGAACATTACATTATAATTGATCGCAAAATATATTCTACATGATGTCTGTGTAGTACGAAGTACCCCCTTCCCCACCAAATGTTTATCCTACTCGTTTTGGCCAGTAAATATGTACAGGAAAGACCATTCCACATCAGTCTCATTTTAAATAGACTTTCACCCCTAGGATATGTGTAACTATAAGTTAACATGCATGAACCAGGTTCAACAAAAAATATGGAATATACACAGCGCATTTATGTTATGACGACAACGCATATCTACGTATTCGAAATGAATCAAAATTTTAAAAATGGACATTCCTTTGCCCAATTTTTTTTATATTACTGGTGATGGTATAATTATATTATTCCTCACTGTTTTTCTTCATTCAGCTGGAAAATACTTCTCACCTAGGGGTTGTCGTGACTCGTAGTGACAAAGCCCCTATTGGTCACTCGTATTTTCCTTGACTGAGTGAAGAAAAAATATTGGGGTATAATATCTAAATGTCAATTTCCAAAACATAATTTGTATGATACATTTCATATACTCTGAGCAGTGATTGGCAGGGTCATACTTTGTATTTTGAAAAGCTCAAAGGAGCTGTGCAGCCATGGCCAGTAATTTGGTTGCTTCAGTTCAGATCTTGCAACGTGTAATAATTAATAGGTATCAAATCATGTTTTGTTGTTATTTGAGAACAAACAGCTGCTTTTCATATTAGGCTATTTTTTCCTTCACACATGGAGTGAAGATATACAATTTATATGGAGTTAATAACAAAAGCCTTTAGAGGGCTACACACCATTAATTTATTTCATCTTTCACTTCTACATTCATCTGATCCATGTAAACACAACTTGAAGAATACATTAAATGAAACAGCATTCTCCTATTTTCAGAATATTAATACACAGATCATTAAGCCAGTTATACATACTGACAGATTGGTTGTTTTTCACAATTACAAGACCTGCTTAACTAGGACCCCGTGCAGCTCTGATAATATTACCATCTCAAATTTAACAACATGTCCACACAGTTTTGTAGACTGGTATGAAAAACTATCACTTCTTCTTGTTACACAGGTACATAATGAGTATAAGGTTGTGGCAAACAATTGAGGTCAGGTCTTTCAGTTTTACTTGCCACTGAGAATATTATCACACATCACTCTTGATATTGGCATTCTGCCAATTCCATAGCATACTTTATACCATTAGAATTGTTACTATGTTCCTGTTTGCTTTCTATTTTATTGTTACATTCCTAACATTATATAACACAGAACTACTAATCCTTTACTGATCCTATCATCAAATTAGCATGTCTGAAAAAAAACCCACCAAGAATAGTTAAAAAATTGAAAAATTGAGAATATGCTGTCCACAATGAGATGATCATTTAGCAGATGAAATACAGAAGACAGGTTAGAATGTTTTGGTAATATGCCAGCTTATCATAGTCAGTTCAAGGTTTCACCATTCATTACAGTGTTGTGTTCAACTTCTTGGAATCATGCCAACTTGTGAAATAATTTATCTTTTTGGTAATAAATGGTAAAAACAAATAAATAATGCTGTACACCGTTGGAATTTGTAGTAAATACCCATCAATGACAGCTGTTTTCTATGAGAGCCACTAACTCATTCTGACCCCTGATAAATTTTACACAAACCTTTACTTACCAGGACAAACATTCTCCAGAATATACACCCCAAACACAAACACAGGCTGGAGAAACCAACAAAAAGTAATTATAGCAATACCATGATAAAAGTATTGTGTGTTAGCTAATGTACTTCAAGTGTGAAAGTGGTGTTGTACATAGAATGAAGTCTGTATTCTTTTCTTCACCATTTTTTTTCTGCTCTGGCGTTGCTGCAGGCCTTATAATCCTGTAATGGCTAGGCATGGCAGCTTTATGTCTTTCGGCTTAAATGGTTTTCATTTCTGTCTTCAGATTACTATGATAAATGTCCTGTATCTTAAATCTTTATTTACTACATGTTAACAACTATATCGTTAATAAAAAAAAAGAGAAGAGAGATAGACTGCAGATTCTTGGTACATATACAATGTACAGGTATCTGTTTTCTTGTGGATTTGTTAGTTTGGCATAGGAGTTAGTCAAACATGTTTTTTGATAAGTAGACAATACCATAGATATTATCTTTTAGAAATAACCTGCATTTGATATTGCAAAACAGACTGTTGGTTTTATAAAACTTGAATTTCCACATATCCAAGAACACATGCAGCACATGAAGCAATTCATTGCATGTAAAACATTGTACTATGGGGTGGTTATAAACCAGCAACGAATGTCAGTTGAATCACCTGTCCACTCTATCTATGTTGGGGTCATCACCTCCCTGCGGTAAACTAAATGGATTCAGTTTTTTCAAAGGTGTGGTCAATAATCAAATTCAATTAGTTAAACGATTTGAGTTTCTCAACGTCCAGTCTGTTCATGCTGAAGGACAAGAGAAACTCTGACTCAATGGTGATGGTCAGTGGGAATACCTTGTTTGAGCAGCTTTCAGATTGGAAATATCAAACATGGTACAGATCTTCAACCCGACTGACATGGACATGCAATCGCTTAGAATTGCATCATCAATTGCGACCAGAGTCAACTTCAATGTGTCCACAATCACAAATTAAAATCAGAGTAAAACTCAGTCCCGACTTCAACCACCCTCTCACACACCAACACTAACCTCACCCACCAGACACAGGGCTGACTTGCTATTAAACTGTTCACAATTGAATTTTAAGTCTAAGAAAGACAAAAAGAGACTCTACAGCAGCTCAAAGTGTGCAGTACGGTGAACCCATATATATTGGTGCAAAATTTACTTTGATTACGTGAAAGAGTAATGTTTGGAAATTTCAAAGCAATAATACTACAGTACAGCAACCAGAATAGTTCAACAAGCAACAAATCATACATTCTCACAAACCAGAGCATTTCGTCCATGACACTGTGAAAATCTGCGATGTGTTTTGGACGCTGCCGTAAAAGAGGCTGTGGATTACGACGATGCAAATTATAGGGGAAAACATAGTATGTGGCGGCTGTTGCTACTTGCAGGAAATCTGATTTTCTGGAATAAGCCAGGTCACTGAGGTGACATGTACAGCTATGCGATTATGAATTTGCACAAGACAGGTGAAGGTTTCAGAAGCACTCTGTCATATTTGATGAGTTGCTATTCTCTCCCTCGTTGCTGTCACATGTGTAACCACATCATTACATGTACAAATATGCACTGCTACATTTATCTGACCACAGTCTGGAGGCTATTTGTAGCATCAAATCTAACGATCTCTCTTAATCTCAAGATCTCTCTTCCCCTCAATCAGAAACCCTGAACCAAAAGTTGTTCAAGCAAATGAGTGAACCCCAACAGTAAAATTATGTAAACAATGTATAGGTTGTCCCCTGATCAGACAAATGTACATGTACCATATTTTGACATAATCTACATGTAACTGTCCCAAATGTCCCAAATAAACACCAACTTACTATTGGGCTGAATTCTGTGATTGATTGACAAAGACATGATTGGTGTTAATGAGTGTGTGGATGGCTCATTTGAATTTGAAATTTCATCCCAGCATCTCATTCAGCTAGACAGGAAACGAGATTCAAAGCCATAGATAGCCTCTAGACTAGACTGACCAAGCCATGTCAGTCCAGTCACATTTTGTATTAACTAAAATATAAGATGAAGGCCAACATCTGACATATTTGTCAACTGAACAGGAATCTTTTCTTGCAAGTTTCAACACAACTTAGAATGCCGATACCAAATCTGTAGAAAAAGACAACTATACGAGGAACTTGAGCTGAACAACACGGATTCCTATTTACATCAAAGCATTGCATTATACCATGACACAGGAGAAGTTTCCTGTATATGGGCATCACAATGACAGTCATTCATTCAATATTTTCTACCAGAACTTCAGAGGGACTTTTCCAGGAAATACCTATCTGCCAGTCAAAGGCAACTCCAACTTGAGCACACAGTCATGTACAAGTATAAATTATGTATTTGGTTGGTCATGTATGATGCTGTTCTCAGTCAGAGATTTAGGCTTCATTAACATGCCACACACAAGACCACCTGGGGTCTCTGTCAATGTAGAGGTCATCCACTATCTAAAACATACTATATGCAAATTTAGGCTTAATTACCATATTAAACAAGAACATCTGAGACTTTCATCAGTCTGATAAGATCAACACCCCAAGAGGTCATGCACCACTTCAAATATACTACCAGTATGTGCAAGGGTCCACATTTCCTTACTATATTACAAATAGGAAACTGAAAATCTAGGGTATGAAATGAGGATTAGGAATGTCCATACCATGACAGAGTAGACCAAGTACACCAAACGATTTGGTATAACATTATCAATACAATTAATTATAAACCAAACATCTGGAATATTTGTATAATCAGGCTTGAGTGATCAATTCCACCAGTTGCAAGTGTAATAGTTCACAAACACTGTCACAAAGGAATTCCTATACAAGTGGCAAAGGTGCATTTGAGAACATAAATTCTTCAAAGGAACCAAACTGCACCTTTCCAACCTTTCTAACCTAGATACGCAAATGAAGGTGATATTTTTATTACATTAGGTGTAATATTAATCATCACATACACCCTAATATTCCCAGTGAGACGTCAAAGTAAAGTAAAATAAAATTGATATATTTTCACAATACTACACTGATGTCAGACGTATTAGTACTAGTAACTTACGTCAGAACTACATTTGTACTTTCAGTTTGTCATACTGTACCAGCCAAGCATGAACTACATGCATGGCGATGATGTTAATATGTAAATTAAAATTGGGATTCAAAATATCACATTTTTTTTGGTTTTCACAACATGGTTTCCTTTCCTATCCATGGGTTATGAATATCGGACATCCTTGTCAGTCAAAGTAAACAGTAAACAAGCACAGCTTGTACTGTCACATTGCTTTCTATGCAACCATCATCCGTGTCAACAACAACACTTTCATCCTTACATTATAATTCGAACACACTGTTGCCAGCATCAAGCAGCCATGACTGTAGCTCGCACAGCAGCAGCAATGTGTACCTGGGCAACGATGGATAACTGACTGCATATTGAACATAACCATTATAGATTTTGCTGGCACAGCGAGCAAATTAAATTGTAGTACATCTCAGAATGCAGTGGTATGATCCACTGATATCACTGCCGTCAGCTGGAGCCCCTTCACTTTATTATGAAATAAGTGTATGATCAAAACAAAATAATTTCAATTTTAGCACAAAAATGAAGATTATCATCAAAATGAAGGCAATTATTGTCTGTGTATATGATAACAAAATAATCTCCTGATATTTCTGATTTGTTTGACATCAGTTCGGACGAGAGTTTTTTTTTCGAAGCTACATGTATATCCTTCCTCGCCCACATGTATCCGTTGGCGCAGAGGGATAAGGGAGAAAAACTCATCCTCAATGATGTTACACTCATCCAAAAAACAGTGTGTTTGATCAAATAACAATGATTACTAGAAATAATCCCCAGAAAGTGTTTATTTGGAAAGTAATCATGGTGTTTCTGTCCATCCTGTCATGTCACAATAGCAAATAAATATTATTATAAAAATATTATTATTATTATATTACAGACAGAAAAACAGGAGTAAAACTGAATGATGAGTATGCAAATTTAAAGTCCTGAGAATAATATTGACAATACATTGATTTATTTGAACAAGTTGTGCAGGGTACAAATTCCCCTCCCTTCCTTCCAAAGTTCCTACTATAAACAAAATATGATTTTTTTTATCAACCACCCTCACATGGGATGCTACTCAAGCTCAAAATGTAATATAGCCTCACTTGAGAATAAAATCATGGTTTCTTGACAAAAGTGAACATTTCAACAAGTTTTGTTGGTGAAGTAAGTGAAGTCACAAGAACACTGTGACCAGTAGTAGCCTCACAAACACAAACACAAACACAAACACAAACACAAACACAATCACAAACAAAAACACAAACACAAACACAAACACAGGTTTGAAATAAGTATTTGACATTTTGAAAACATCTCTATGTAATGTAATCAATAAGTAGCTCCTAAAAATTGACTACATGATTTAGCGTTTTCAATTATTAACGTTTTTTCAAGAAGTGTCTGCCTGAAAACACAGGACATATATTTCTAACAAAAAAAACATAAATTATTACACTTCTCTATAATTATATCATGATGTATTGACTTTGCATGTACATGTACACATTTGTATGACCTTTCAGATCAAGGCAAAGGTCAACAGGAATATTTTGATCAAGAAGAACAATATCTGGATTTGCTGCATCTACTAGAGCAAAATTCTATCATAACTCATCATACTCTACAAATATTTCAGTATTTTTGTTGTTGTTTTTACAAATTTAGTCAAACTGGATTCCAACAAGGTGCAAATAGCCATTAGCCACTGTAAGTCATATTGCTATGAGACCTGTCTGATCATATAGATTGATCAGCTGTGCACGGCAAAATAACAGAGGAATAAGTCAGACAAACTTCAAATGATAGGATAACCAATTTTGATATATCTCCTCCACAAATTTCCATCAGCTGCAAACACTGACTAATACAGAGAAGTTATACTTATGACCCACAGGTACATGTACATAAAATTTGTATATACTACCACTACCCATTGTGAAACAACTCAATATGGCGACATAAAATGAACTATGACTTCATCGCGTTGAGATACCATTTTCAAAGCTTATAAAATAATGACTGTAACCTTTTCACAAAGTAGATAAACTGCCTATTATTGCATGATCATCATTTCATCTTATATACATGTAAGTTCATTTGAAAGCAAGAAACTAGGACAAATAAACTCCATGCACACAAACAAAACTCATTTGCAGGTAATTTATATCATTACATTTGTCAATTCTGAAATATTCAATAAATAGCATACACTTTTACAGCCCACGACATGATAATATTACTTGGCTGAAAATTTTCGTGTTTATTTATGCTATAACAATGGTACTGTAACAGTTTGAATGAAGATATATTTTTAGGCTATTAAAACCAACAGAAAGACAACCACTTTATATTATATACACGAACTGATACTGAGATTTTAATTTTACAAATTTACAAGACCTTCTGTTTATAATTTCCCATTAATATACCAGGTAATATCCTGGGCACTGGATGGTTATCTACATACTTGTATCTGACTTATACCATGTAACAATTTGGTGGCACACACCTCTATAATTCCTCCACCTTTGTCTTGAATCATTTGTTATACAAATCTGGTGATTTTGAGGGAAGAGGGATAATTTTCTTGTACATCATAACTAATTGCTGATGAAAAATGTGACTGATTTGAATGGAAATAAGACTAAAATTGGTATACATACAATACCTACAACATAACTATCAGTTATCAACTGGTTTATGCAAAAACACAGAACAATGCTGGGCTGTGGTTGCAACTTCTTTTTATTTCATTCACATTTTCCCAGTGTCTGCAGAGTAACCAACACATACAAAACCATTGAATTTACTCAGGCCTTTCAAAGTGCCCTACCTTGATTTCTATAAGTTGACAAAGAAAATACATCCACACTGGACAAGCATAAAGTATATTTGTTATCATAGCTACCACCTCATGCCCCTGGAAAACTTGGGTAAAACAAAATGGCTGATGGGGTGTGAACCTGCACGTATTTTACTATTAGACAAGGCCTAAAAACCGCAAAATCAATATCTACAAAGAGTTGTGGAGTCCAATTTCAACAATGCATTAGGTTGCCGGCCACATTGTGGTTACCAAAGTGGTAATTGATTGTTGTAATTCTTACACACATCCTTGATAAGTACAGGATGAAAATATACCCACATGCTTCTACATGACTGAAACTCCTACAAAGAAATGGGGAAAGGGAGGAGTTACACATTTAACACACTCATGAGCATTACCTAGCATGACAAAATGTGGTTACCATTTTGAAAACTGATCTGAGCACATTTTACACACCTATTGGGTTATTTACTATTCTAGTGACATGATCTTGATCAGCAAGATCGAACAGTTTTATATCACTCCTTGAAAGAGAAAGAATACCACTAACAAACACATCATTATGAGTGGAAAATGTATGTTAGTATAAATATGCCAAATGTTGTAATGCTGTTACCAACTTGGTTACATCCTGAATCACTACAAATGTTACATAATGCTACAGTAACACAGTCAAAAGTATGGGATCATGCCATGGAGAGGGGGGGTTTGGGGGTTGGGTTATTCAACATTATTCAAAATTTTGTCACGCTGTGCCAGTTTCACAGGCTTTCAGAATGGTGTACACTGTCCAAACAAAATGCATGGTGGCAAACACATTAACAGCAACAACATCCATGTAAGCCATACATGTAAGCTACAACATACTGAATTCACACTCAGCAGAGAAACAGACACATAATCTTCATTGCAAAAACCCAACCACACAGTGGTGTCTTCTTTCTCCATTGTTTAGTTATGATGTTGTAACATGTGAGCAAACTTTCAGAACGGTCTGAAAATAAGACTAGAGTACAATATACTGCTGTAAATCATACCACCAGTTTTTACAATTTCAAATATATTTCTCAAAGAACCACACCTAAAATTTAGGAAATCACACGATGCTAGTACTTCAAGAAACATAATAATTTCAATTCCGATTCCAAATCATTTTGGAATTCACAAACGCATGCATGTATACATGTAGGTCTTGCTTATTTTTTCTTTTCTAAAAACCTCACTAATACAGAATGATTAACTGACTTGGTTCATCATACCCTGCAAATCAGACTTGTCTGCAATGAAAGGCTTTAAATAGTCATTCATGTTTTGGTTGAAGGAGCATGTACATGTAACATGTGGATGTTTCTGTGTGAAAGGTTTGCAACATATGGCCAACAGGAAATTTACATGTTTCTGTGACTTGTTCTCAGCTAAGTTGGTGTATTCAAATATTTTAATTTGTCAGCACTAATTCCTAACCAGGGTTGTGGCCTACTAAAAGCTATTATGTGTGGTAAAATAAAAACGATGGCAAAGACTATCAAAAGAGACAGAGAAAAGCAGTTGAGAAGAAAGCTATACAAAAGTTACTCTTATCCAAACTAGCAATACACTGACTGGCAGCCTACATGTACTGTAATGTGTGAGGTAAAAATATTACTTGGTGATATATTTCATCACAACTGAGTTGGGGATGTTAGGTGTATTCATAATAAAGAAACCAGATTCAGTAGGGTAAATCATCCAGCCAGATGATTGTGACTTGATGTTAGGCAATCATGGACATTTTCAAATAATTACACGTCAGCCAAACATGTGCTTGCCATGAAGCCCTTCAATGTCATTCAGACCAATCCTATTTAAAATGATTTGTTGGAACATTTCATGTACAGCATTCCTTTATCTACCTCGTCCCACTGTTTTTTCTGATGCAAACTCACAAATTTCTTGAGTACCAAACAATGTAACTAACATTTCAGGATTTATAGCAAAAAGTAATCAACAATCTTCAGATAATCATATTCATAATGATCGAGATATTCATTTTTCAACATCCATTTGATAGGAAGGTACATGTATCATCAGAATGTCATGTGAAATGAAAACAACAACGAGACCCCGATTCCAACCAGCTCAAGACCAGTTTTATGTCAAAGTACGGTGATGACAGCAACTGAGCTACATGGGTAGACACCACTTTGAAAGTCACTAGCAGGAATACAACTCATGATAACCAAGGTCATTTGTGCAGCAACATGCCAATGACAAAAACTTCTTATGTAGTTTATCTATTCCACATAATCTTACTATTACTTATAATCCCACACTCAACAGAGTTACAACAGTAATACAACAGAAAGGCACTGTTATATAACTGTAGCGTAAAAGCCGAACATGCATGAAGTTTGCAAACTGAAGTCTTTGGAATCATCAAATCTTATAAATGATCCAGGGTGTACCTTAACCATTTTCTTTACTCAAGTATTTCACTGTTCCAATGTCACCAGGCATTATTTTTGCATAGGTACTCCTAACTTAGGAGAACTTGCACGATTTTCATAATTTGAAAAGAGGTTATTGTGTTAGGTAATACTACTATGTCTATTGTCTGTGTCTTGATACTGTAAACACAAAAGAGTTCTATTTAGTATTTAAAGCTGTGTGATGATTGTTTCATTCAAATGTGGAACACAGTTACACTTATGGTATCAGTCACAAAATAAATGGATTTCATTTTGAATGGTGACAGGCGTTCATTGCTTCAACATTTCAACAACTTTGCAGGTATGATAAAGAAACATATTATATGGTAAAAATTAAAACTGCCATATGCTGCATCATCGGAAGTTCTCGAAGTTCTATAAATTATATTTGGATTTTTGCAATTTGATAAATGAACAGCTTGAAATATAAAAGACATTTTTACATCTGCACCATTAATAAACACTGTATTGTTTAACTACATTATTTGTGTACAATTTCATAATCTTTCATACCATTATTTTGCATAACATAACAGTCACAGAAATAATTCATGCTAAGGCCTAAAAAAGATAATTGTTTGGTTCCGGTTACCCGACCCCACCTAGCTTTTCACTGCCGACCCTAAACTTTTTCGAGAAAAAAATAATAAAATCGCAAAAATCAACTTTAAAATATAAAAATGTTCTTCCAATCTGTAATGGCTGTACATCTGATAGGAAGAAATAAACAACACAGAGACCATTTTGAAAACAATGAAAAACCTAAACTAGACACACATGAAAAAAAATATAATAAAATAAAAAATCTACCTACCCCACCTATTCTACAATTGAGTGTAATAGGAACCACACAATTTTTTTATTAGGCCTAATGAAGAAAGATGATTTTAAAACCTTTCACATTCCTACTCCTTAAAAAATCAGATTTGCCCCTGGATTAAATGGGTCCCTGGGACACCAAGAACCTTGGGACAAGAGTCTCTAGGGAGACTACATCTCAACACCAATTCTCAACCAATACCACCAACATGTCATTACAGTAAAGTCTGTTACATGTTATCTGATGCAGGATAAAATTAAACAAACTGTGTAACAGATTGACTGCCTTACTGCCAGACAAGACTTCTTGTGCTGTGCTACAAATGCTACATTTTGTTTGATAAGAGATAGATAGTGAAAAAGTGAGTCTCTGTGCCATTCTACCTTACATAATATTAGGGGAGTCTCACAAGGACCCAATTTCATTTACTTGTGTTGCATTTGCATACCTCACTTTGGTCACTGCAAATGATAGTGGGGTTTTTTTTTGTATTAGTTCCGAACTTAAAATAATTTACCAAGTAATAGTAGTATAAAGGTTAGTGTTGATTCCATTGTTTACAAGCTGACACTAACAATCAGTATACAATTGCATACAACTTATTCCTACATGTAATCTTTTGTACATATGTTATGAAATTATTTAAGTATATAAGCAAGGAATCACCCTGGGGAAATCAATAAACTACAATGCGTTCTAACTTCTACAGCCAAGTCATTTCGTATTTTTCTAACAAAATGACGACTATATAGTTAGCATACATATCGGTTTAATGCCTATGATCTTGGTTTCCAGATGGCTGCAGATCAATGGATGACAATATTATGATAAACAAATATGCAACTTCATCAGAAATGCAACAAAAACGTTTATGTACAAAATGAAGTTACTGTAGTATATTACTTTACAGCTTGTATCATCTTTAATTCAAATGGCACTTTCTACTTTTTCCTCAACACAATAACCATCGTTTTAAATGACATTCCGTAAAATCACAACAAAATTAGTTTTAATGTTGAAAAACAGGCAATATTTCACTCCAGGAGAGAAAACCTTTCAATAAAACAAGTCACACTCAGATTTGATACCTCCCATAATTTCACGTTGATGGAGGACCATTTGACAACGAGTGCTTATGAGGGCGGGTTGAATAGAACGAACGACAGACCAAAGCGTAGAAATTTTTAGAAGCACCTCAGAAATTTCAATGGAGAGAAAGAAAAATATGTTTCTTTTCAAAATCGAAACCAGTTGTACAGATATATTCAACAGAATAAAAAATTACACATAACTGAAATTACTATTATGAAATGTTTCACTTCAAATCGTTCATTCTTATAGAAATCGCCGCGATCGGGTACTTATTTCTCCACTAAATATTGAAATTTTATTATTTTTATCACATGGCACCAGTTTAAAAAGAATTTGGTGCCAAATGGCACAAGAAGCTATAACTTTATGGGGGTCTCTCAGGAAATCTCTAAATTCTTCGGAAAACGAGAGAAAAATTGGGTATAGTTTGGGGATTACAACATAGAAATCAGTCAAAATGGCGACTGAAATTCAATGCAAAGAATGGCAATATTGGCATGATGCTTACCTTTGTTGAAACTTGGCGACGTTGGACTACGCCTCTCGGGCGATGTTCTGAGGTCTGGTGAACGTCTGTGTTTCACCCTATGAGTATCCGAGGCCCATAACGGCGTCGGCGATGAGGTAGGGCTGGATCGACGACCGTTACTCCGCGTTGGACTGCCTTGTCGTAGCGAAATCGGCACCAAGGTAGCTTTCATCGGCGGAGGCTTTGTTGCCGAAGGAGAAGCATTTCTCCTCGGCCTCTGAGGCGGTTGTGAGGCCATGATTATCACAAAACTAAAAAGCGAGGTAGTCTTTATGGTAAATGTCCACTTGGCAAAGTCTCAAGCTTGTAGGATAATAAGACACGCATAAAATAAAGTATTTTTCAAGCAATTTCACATACAGGCTATCTCTTCTTACTGCATCCGCCAAATGCGAGGAACAAAATATTTCTCCTGCATGCAGTATCATGTGATAGATCGTTGCGATTCCATTGGTCCCCAATCTATACATATTCATTTTTTATGCTAATACATAGAAACCCAGTGACCAGGAATCACCCTCCTGAATGACGTTACCAAGGATCTTCCTATTTTGATTGGTTGTTGCTGGCAAAGGGTCTACACTTTATTACGAGCGCTGCATAACTCTTTTACTATAGCAATATCGCGGCATAGCGTGAAGTCCGTTCCCATCGCACCTAATTTGATTTAACTAATCATCCTACGTCCTTCGGTTGTATGCGTGCGCCCTATTTTCAAATGTGCCGACTGCTTTCAATGATGTCGAAGTATACTTTATTTTTTTCCAACGTGTTTCTGTTTTATTATTCACGATAATATCATATTCTTGCCCTGGTTTAGATAATAAGATTGCAACAATTAGTTTTTTCAATAACCATTACATAATTTGGATGTAGCGAATGTATGTTGACCGTGTTTTGTTTCATGCCTTTTGGTTTTACATCAACAACGATCAATAAGAAAGTTCCGTTTGCACGTAAACTGCAGTTGACAGGAAGTTAGTCCCTACAAAAAAAGTTGCTGAGTGTGCTGTTCATGATCATACGAGACAGTAGTTTGGCACCGTGCCAATGTAGTACAAACACACAGTTTCATGACGCGAAAGCAAGTTGGCAAAATGCCAGGAATTATGAATAGGTTACACAGATATATTATTAAAATGGATGTTACTGATATATAAATGCACCGCATAATAAAATTCGCTATCGACCATTGTTATCAGAAGAAATTAAGCTGTCCACCAAACGTTCGTTATCATTTTTGCGCCTATAGAATTTGAAGTCAGGCAAATAATAAGTTCCAGGGTTGAATATTTATGACATATTTTGTCGGGTTATCTCCAAATAAGCTTATCTCTGAGAGACGGGTGATGGGATCCACCGACTCCATGGCGTTGAAACGTCGACAAAATAGTGCACTTGTTCAAAAAGTGATGGCCAAAACGTGTACTAAACTTTGCCTGTATACAGTTGTTGTTTTTAAATGCGATCCATTGGTAGGCACAGAATGTCATTTTTTTTACAAAATGTTACCAATTCATTTAAAAATCTTAAAATACTTGACTTCAACATTCTAACTATAAGTATAGTATCACAAGGTAAAAAATACCAAATGATGATATGAGTAACAGCAAAAGAAAAATAAAAAAAATAAAAGAGAGAGAGAGAGAGAAGAGAGAGAAGAGAGAGAGAGAGAGAGAGAGAGAGAGAGAGAGAGAGAGAGAGAGAGAGAGAGAGAGAGAGAGAGAGAGAGAGAGAGAGAGAGAGAGAGAGAGAGAGAGAGAGAGAGATGACAAGGCACATGAGTTCTAGTATAATTGTAATCGAAAATTACGCCTATCTATGGCCACTATCGACATCTATACTAGTATGACTACTGTCTCGGGCTGTCCAGGCAAAGTGTGGCAACCATGTCTAATTTACATGACGTACGCTCATATACACATATTCCGTAAAATGAGTGCATAAAGAAGCGAAATCAAATTATGATATGAATAACACCCAGCATCGTATGAAGTGTTGTCAATCAACTGCAGAATGTACAGGTAACACGAGCTACAGAAGCAAATATGACCTTTCACCCTGACATCGATGTCATCCGCTTAGAATCTCACATAATAATAGAGATGACATTTCGTATCATTCGGCACGATATTTTTATCCGCAAATACAAATATATTTTCGTCTTGTTTCACCATCAGCAGACAATTCTACAGGAGACAAGATGTGTATTGGCAACTTTAAGTGTTGGCGTGCAATACATCCACATTTTTTTTAAAATTTAAACTTTTTGTATAAACTTAATTCATTTTATTTTAATTAATTTTCCATTTTAGCTCTATGACCTTAAAGTAATTCCGCTGGGAAGTATTACGTGTTCGAATAAAATTCATCAATATGATGCAAATAGACCTATACCTCCAAACTATGACCACCATGAAAAAAAATGACAAGCATGCATGCAGAACTGGTAAAAGTTGTATGTATGTATGTATGTATGTATGTATGTATGTATGTATGTATGTATGTATGTATGTATGTATGTATGTATGTATGTATGTATGTATGTATGTATGTATGTATGTATGTATGTATGTATGTATGTATGTATGTATGTATGTATGTATGTATGTATGTATGTATGTATGTATGTGTGTGTGTGTGTGTGTGTGTGTGTGTGTGTGTGTGTGTATGTATGTGTGTGTGGGGGGGGGGACATGATATGGCAATTTCATGGACCGATGACTGATATTGCATGCGTGTAATTAGTCTTTGTGGACATGGTTATTAATTTTCACAAAGCTATTTTAACACATTTTAATTTGTACTTTACACCATATAGACATTGGAGACCTCTCTCCAATATCGCATATGATTTCGTCTTTTGGTCGCCCTGACAACTAAGAAATTATGCCCACGTAACTCAACTATGATATGTGTTAGTGATGATGATGACAATTAATAAAACTGTGCGAAGGTCAGTCTATGTTTGGTTCGATGAACTCAAGACATCGGCGAGTAATTATTCTCAGCGGATCATAGTATTAAAGTTTATGTAAACTTACATGTTTGTTCTATCACGTGAGTACACGTTTGTATTTCATCAAGCCTTGTCGGACACTGAATGATTTACTGCCACGCCTTGCACGCCTTGATACTGTACAGTAACAACGCCATGCCAGTGTGTCAAAGTTGCAAATATATAGAACATCAAAACTTTTGTGGACAGTGTCAATTTTTTAAAGATATCCTTGCAATAGCTATCTTGTGTTCATTTTTATTGGATAATTATATAGAATAAATACAATACATCTGTATCCTGACCTCATGTACAGGCTAGGGCGAACATAAAGCTAGTTTGATTTTTTAAAAACCCTTTGAGTTGCGTTTTGTTGAGACCATCCAGTTTCATTTGTGTACATGTATATACGTGTACTACATTTTGGGTTGGGGTGGTAACTCGTTTTAAGAACTCGAGGCAATGCTAAAGTTAAAAAAAAATTAAGGTGACTCTATGATTATACATTTTCATTACAAAATGAACCAATTTTACATTTTCGAATGTATATATATGACATGAGTATACGCAATATAAGCTTACCACTGTAGCAGGCAAAAATACAGCGTGACATCGAATGTAAATATTTCCAGGTAGCGTTGCCATGTTCCCGTATGGTAATGAGGTACATTTGTATACAAACAGGGAAAAGATTGTTACATTGTTGCAATTGTAACATCCTGCACATCATTTAATCGTTCTTTATTCTCCTTTCATACTTTTACATCAACAGGTATAAAATACTCTGAATTCCGACAAACGTCCTTGCCATCAACCATGGACTGTATGCTCCCCAGGGATTCGACGGTGATCATGTCAGGCCGTTGCGCCAATACAGGACTGTGCCAGGGGTAATACTAGTAATTGTACAGAGTTATAATTATGACATCTATTGTGGAATGCGCTTTACAAATGTCTACTATTATTACTGTTATTATATTTCCTAGAAATTGGAAACTATTACATTGACAAAGCAAGGTTTTAGGCAGTGTTAATCGTGGCGCCATGTATGATATTATATATACCTGTTTTTAAATTTATTACACTTTCTAGTAAATTACTTTAACAATTACATGATAGTGTTATCATATTCTTGCATGCAAGTCAGGTGCTTCTCGTGGATGACAAATTGATATTTATTTTGGATTTTTAATTCATAAAACAACTCTACTATGTTTTTTTTACTTGAAAAAAAAGTGTGAAACAACATATACTAAATCCTAAACATTAAATTTAAAAAAAAAAGTATTTACTATTGTATGTACAATAACAAACTTTTTTTACACTTTTTTTTAGCTTTTTGCAATTTATTAAGTTACAAACATGGATTTGGTTGATGTTGTTTCACATTATTTTTTTCGAGTAGAGTTGTCTTAAGAATTAAAAATAAATTAAAATAATTAATCATTATTCTATAGAACACTAGTAACCCACTCCACCCCATCCCAAAAGCAAGAATATATCACAAGACGTGTATATTAATTCCTAAACGACCAGCAAATATAATAGCTAGTTCTTGATATGAGCTATTCAGAGCTTGCAAATAGTGTGAACACGATGACTGCTACACGTACACAGTCAGAAATATCACATCAGTTTCATGTATGGCCAGCCCTGTTTCTTGATTTAGTTTTACGCTGTCCTTTAAAAGTTCAGTTAAGCAAGGAACCTAAGTATTTTTTTTTTATAATCCTAAATTACAATTTTCATATTCTAACTCTCAAAAACTTCTTTTAGTTATGTTATTTATAAGTTAATCCTCGAAAGTTTACCATACTCGACATTTTCGATCCAACACACTACAATTTTCACATTATAGTTCGCGCGCAATAATCATATCACATTTAAGTTTATAACAGAATGGATGTATAATTTTCATATTCTAGTCCCCAAGAACATTTGTGCTTGGATTTTATAATACACACCATTGTGTTTATTTGGTGTGTAGTTCACTAAACGACCTGATATACGTACAAGGTTTGCTCTATGATATACTGTGTAGATCACTAAAAGACTGGGCATGTACAATTTCGTATAACTGAACAAAGAAACACAAGTCCACTTCATCGTCTTAAACCACAGCCTCTGAATGAATGATGTATGTATGTATGTATGTATGTATGTATGTATGTATGTATGTATGTATGTATGTATGTATGTATGTATGTATGTATGTATGTATGTATGTGTGTGTATGTATATATGTGTGTGTATGTATGTATGTATGTATGTATGTATGTATGTATGTATACATGTATGTATGTATGTATGTATGTATGTATGTATGTATGTATGCATGTATGTATGTATGCATGTATGTATGTATGTATGTATGTATGTGTGTGTATGTATATATGTGTGTATATATGTATGTATGTATGTGTGTGTGTACAATGTATGTATGTATGTATGTGTGTGTGTGTGTATGTATGTATGTATGTATGTATGTATGTATGTATGTATGTGTGTATGTGTGTGTGTGTGTGTGTGTGTGTGTGTGTGTGTGTGTGTGCCATCATGCATGTATGTACTGTGATATACTCAAACTGTATCAGACACTGACTCAGTCCCCAACCCCTGCCTCTACAATCAGACAAAACCTACATTCAAATTCACAATAAGTCAGTTTAACCATTTTCCATATTTTATTGTGAACAATATCAAATCACAAACTGATAGGATAAAGGGTACTTTTTAATACTTCATTAGGAGCTTACACCCACAGATAAATATGCTAAATAATATCACGACGTTTTAACACTGATGAAATAACAGACTTATACAAGTTATAGTAAGTGGTTAGCTGTGACCTATATTAGGGTTGACCTTTACACTGATTGGAATATCTACAAGACAGGAAGTGCAAAATGCTTTATTACAATTTATTTCTAAATTGACTGAAAAAAAAGATACAGAAAGATAACTCCACATGTGAAAATACAATGTAAATATATCTTTGTGATGACATTATGAGAGAGTGGTTTTAATATTATTGTGCAGTGACAACATCCGTGAATATTGATAGTTTTACATCTGAACAGTCAACACAACACATATGGCAACTGCTTTGTATGAGCTGTACAGTAAACCATCCATTCTGACTCATACTCCTTTATATCTCATGCATGCCACATTGGATGCGCTTGAACAAAAAATATGGAATTTAAACCCTGGTTGTTCTACATCACAAAGATGTGTGTCTACATCATTGGTTCTGGGGTGCTGACAATGAAAGTCAAAACAATTCAAAATCACCATTATTTTCCCCTGATTTTTTCATACATAATGCCTGTGGAGGTATAATTATATTATTCCCCAAAATCTTTCTTCATTCAGCTGGAAAATACTCATGATCTAAAGAGTTTAGTTTTGTTACAACTTATCTTTTGACTTGTAGTGACAAGGCCCCTCATGTCACTTGTAATTTCCTTGGTTGAAGAAAGAAAATACTGGGAACAACATTAGATTATTATGTCACATGTTGTCTCCATAAACTTAGGAATACTGATATCTTCTAAAGGTTTGTGTATAGCACTTGATATGATGTAAGGGACGATTGTACAATGTCGCACAAGCTCAACAAATGAACATCATTCGTTTAGGTCAAAACCCCTTCCCCCTCCCCCTAAATGAGCGTTTAATATGATTCAAAATATGATTCAAACTATAGCGGTCACACCACTACGATCAATGTAGTGTAAAACATGATTGTAAACACATTAAAAGACTCAGTGCCAGAAACCCAGCACCATATCTCATATCAGAAGTAAATTTTTATCAATTTATCAACATCTCAGTAGTAAATACAGAAGCTGTTATCATTGAAGGCGCGAAAGTTTTTGAAATTTGGTTAGAAGTGCAAAAATTAAGTTCAGCAATTGCATTGACACCAGACCCCATCCCCCTAAAGAAAATAAGTTTGCTTATTGAGAATGTGTGACATTGTGCGATCATCCCTAAGGTAAATCCTAATAGTTCACAAATATTGCAGGCATTTAGTTTTCGAAAAGTCAACTTTTTACACCAATTATCATCAATGGAATTGATGAAATCATATGATGATGACAGAGAATAAAACTGTTTACTGCACTTTTACATTGTGTTTCTGTTTCTAAAGATAACTGAACAGTTCTTTGATAGGTTTGATTCAGTGTTTATTTCTACAGTGACAAAATAAAATGTAAGCATCATACTAATTTGTATATTACCTGCAACATGACATATTTTACAGTTCATGTTATCAAAGAGTGACAAAAAAAGACAATGATATTGTACAAAACAAGGTAGTCTAAAGTCACACTTTGTCCTAGCGTACTAATACTGAATCCCTAGTAAACAAAGCCCAGCAAAGTCTTTATTTTCTCAGATGCCTGAAAAAATTTGATGTGAGCCAAGATATTTTAGTCAATTTTTATCATTCAACTACTAAAAGTACTTTAATCAACTATCATTGTCTGGTTCAGGAACATTACGCTGGAGGAGTTAGCTTCATCTGCAGTGAAGAAAAAATCATTGGCACCAATCTGCGTTCACTTGACTCCATGTATCACTTGAGGACTGTCCACAAGGCAACATCCACA
Source organism: Glandiceps talaboti (assembly GCF_964340395.1). NCBI lineage: Eukaryota > Metazoa > Hemichordata > Enteropneusta > Spengelidae > Glandiceps > Glandiceps talaboti. The sequence continues at coordinate 17,615,988 of NC_135552.1, forward strand.
ACATCCATTACACAACATCCTACTCATTAACCTTTGTATGCTTTGGTCGGTACTATCATAGTATAAAGACATCCTCTGAATGTTTTAGCAAAAGCTTTTACCCTTCTGCAATTTGATTTTTAAATGAGTCCCAATTTTCACTTTTATCTTGGTTGTTTTTTATCTGTCCTTTTGTTCTCTTTTTTACCGTCTTTAGGAGTACTCGTGAATAGTTATATTCCAATATTTTAATACTTTTATGGCAATAAAGTATCTGAATCTGAAGCTGAATCTGAACATGCCTCCTTACACCAGTCTTAGTTCAGGTCAAAGTTCACATTCAGTACATAGTTATGAATTGTGGTAATCAGTATGTTTGTAATATTAAACATGACAAGATTTAGGTCATTTTTGTACTCATTACCACTATTATATCGGTTAAGAACAAACTGAATCCCTTTGGATCCAGCTTTACAGCATTTGAAGATTCAAAACCTTTTTTTTTTGTATTCCTTTACTGCTGATTTACAGAAGCAGAAAGTCTTATTTACATTCACAATACTGCATACTTCTATTTGACAGTAATAAAGAAACAGCACACAACTGTGTGTGGGGTGGGGGTGGGGGGTGGGGGAAGGGAGGTTTGAGTGACAGGGAATTGGAAAGGAGTTGTGTATTTGTAGGTGTGCTTGTGGCTATTATGGGTGGCAGTATTATATGGAAGCTCCAGAAAAAAAATGATGTGTCTTTTCAATCAAATGACATCAAGTTAGTATTCACATTGGTCCTACTGTAACTACTGTTTGTAGATTGTGAACCACTAGTCCATTGGGTAGATGTAGTTCTATCTAAGTTAGCTCCTGTATTATCCATACATGCTGTTTCTTTCATAACAGCTTTCTCACATGCAAAGTCATAGTGATACTGTGCTGAGTTAGTATGTGGTACTGATGGTACATACAACCAGCGACTGCCAAGTGTTGATACATTCGCTATCACTTCCATTTCGAGTGAAAGTTCAAATGGAATGTCATCAGCAGTAACCAAACTACTGAATCCAACTGTTTGTTTTCCATCACAATTACTCTGCATGGAGTGGTTACCATGACAACTTGTTGACATGTGTTGATTCTGTATATGAGAGCTCATTGGTTGCTGTCCTGTCACATGGCTACCTGGTAAACTCATTGGTTGGTAGACAGGATGTTGGTTAACATTACCAGATGTAGGAAGACTTCCTGTTTGGTGATAATCATAACTCATTGGTTGTTGATGAGGACTACCAGGTGTACGAAGACTTCCTGTTTGGTGGTAACTGTCATTTTCTCTGGCAGCAATGGCTTCATCAAATGATGGCAACCCAGTCTGAAACCATATAACAGAAACAAATAGAAGTTAAGTGCCATATAACATCATGTAAAATCACATTACTCAAAGACACTTTGAGCTAATAGTAGACTTCATAAGTACAGTACATCCATACTTGGAAGTTGTCAGTGACTGAGCAATTAGCTTATCATTATATATATTTATCAGTCACAATTTCAGCTATGATAAAAGTAACACTATCATGATATTGGCATCCATATATATAAAGTTTAAAAACGCATCTTTTCCGCAAAGCTTTTAATTAATTGTCTTTTAAGATGTATCAAGAGTTGTTTTAGTGTCAAGAGCTTTTTCTTTTTTTTAGATTTGTGAACCGTTTAGAGCATTTTAAAAATAAATATTAAAAAATAAATATTATCATTATATTATTCTATTGTTTTCTTATGTCGTTGATTATTTTCAGCAGTTTCTGCCCCAAAACAAGAAAGTTTACATCTCTTAGTTGTCAAATCTTCACCAAAAATCCAATATAAATATGACTCAAAGTGCCCCCCCCCCCTCCTCCCAAACACTCAAAGTTTGCTTCATTTTCAGGACTTCAACATCATTGACAATACAACATTTTTGTTTTGATCAGAAAGCAGGTAACATATTTCTGAGTTCACCGTGTATTTTACCAGGGTTCCCCACAAAACAAGCCAATCAATCAACTATGTGGTTAAAAATTAGCTGTTGATCATATCACATAGGTCAAGCAATTACTTGAAAATTCCATGAAATTTGATATTTTTATGATAAGTTTGACTGACTATGATTTATCAGTAAATGAATTGATTGATTGATTGACTACGATTTTAACTGATAGTTACAGACACAGGCATTGATAATTTGATATATAGTTCAATAAGTCTACATTTGAAAACATACTCCCAATGAGTAAAACCTCAAAAGGACAACTTGCAATCTGATTTTGAAAATGAAGGGCATGGTCAAAAGTCACTGCTTGCATGATTGTACAGCTTACCTGTAACAATAAGGGTTTAGATACATGCATGTGTCTCAACATACAAAACTTACCAAGCTGGTTGAGGAAAGTGTCATTGGACCTTGAAGAAGAAGGTCAAGGTCAAAAGTCAGTACCTGATTATGCAGCTCACCTCTAACAATATGGGTTTAGATACTTGATTGGTGTCTCAATATGCAAAACTTCTAAAACCTTTGAACAAATCGCTATTAGACCTTGAAGATGACTGCCAGCTAAGGTAAAAAGTCAAGTCGAATCTTATTTATGATAATATGGCATAGACACTTGAATGGAATCTGTGTATTCAACTGAATGGTTGAAAAGGTTAATGTTTACAACAAACATGATTACTGTTCATCTATACTGGTCAACATCACAAAATATTAAGTGCTGTGCATATAACAGTTAGTGTTTGATATTTGTGCCAGGTTTGGTTGAAATCTAATTGTGGGTGTTAGAGATATGGCTGTACAAGAATGGATGTGTAAACAGACAGATGGAAGGCTGAACAGACAGGCATTTGTACAGCTCCCTCTTGGGGGTTAATTTTAAACTGCAATGTCACTTGTCTGTCAATCTGTATTGTTATCTGTGTTTGTCTTTCTAAAATGCTCCCATTTTTTTTTTCATACATTCTAATTGCATGCTACAAATCTTAGTATTGACTTATAACTGCATGGAATCATTTACAGGCTACTAACTATTACTAAATGACAGAGCTACATTGCATCCCGCCCACCCTAAAAGTCTTTCCATGTCATTCAATTGAGTACCCTGGAGTCATACAGGCATGATATCCATCTTCACAGGTAATCATTTCTCTCTCTCTCTTGTCAACAAATTTCCCAAGTTGGACCATAGGTAACAAGGACTGCAGGAAACTGTCTTCAAGGTCCATCCCTGCAGCTAATACTAATAGTTTGCATACTGAGAATCCTGATATATACCCACTGTATATGTACACTGAATACAGTAAAGGTCAAAGCATCACGTCATTTCTTGGAAAACTACTCAGTCTTCAGTGAAGATACTGTACATCTAAAGGCCAAATAAATGTGGTGGGACTCTTACTGTCATTGAAATCACAGTGGGCAAACATACATATAGATATTGGATTTCAAACCAGATTTAGTTATTGCCTAAATATCAAAATATGCCAACACAGCCAGTTTGTATTTTTCTAATACATTACTGTGAATATGTTCATTATATGAATGGTTATGCTATACAGCGAAATGGTGCTTTGATATTAATCACTTGTTATCATTGATTTGGTCTGATTGTTATATTTCATAAGTGACGGAGAGCCAAAATGAGTTCAGTAAGTAAAACTGACTGTAAAAAATGGCTTTTAATAATAATAATAATATTAATATTTTATTCATATAGTGTCAATATTCACTGTTCAAAAGCCTGATCACAGTATATGTGAAACCAAAAACAACAATGTCTGCATGAAAATGAGTAAAAGGCCATAATAAAACATATGACAAAAAAAAAGTTAGGCCAAATAAAAAAAAAAGTTATCTGGTTCTGGTTACCTGACCCCACCTAGTTTTTCACACCGACCCTAGACGTTTTTTTTTTTTTTATATATTCGACAAAAATAATAATAAAATTGTGAAGTCTCGCAAGAAATAGTGGGTGCAGAAACTGACATCAACTTACTAATAAAAAGACAATATAAAACTATTCTTCCAATCTGTAATGGCTGTACATCTGTAATGTAATCGGAACTACACAATTTTTTTAACGCCTCTAATAGTAAAAAGCTATTCTAAAAAGGTGAGTTGTTTAAGTTCAGATTTAAAAATTGACAGGCTTGGCAAAAGCTGGATTTTGAGAGAGAGAGGTTGTTGTAACAATGTTATACATGTAGTTATACAGAATGGGGGTCACTCCACTAAAAGCATGATCACCATCTTATTAGAATATAGAACATAGAAACAGGGTGAAAGTGAGAATAGCAAGATGTGAGAGATAAACATGACTGACTTGTAAACGTACACATCTTACTTCTAGGACTTTCCTAAGGGTCTCTGAAACATGAATACCGATTTAATGTCTCCAAAACATAATTGGGCCCACTATTCTGCACATGTTCCATTGAATATACTTCAAATAATTCACAAGCTTTCCAGTTAAGGCCCTACTATCAAGCAATGCACATATTAGAATACGCCGCAGTAATTTGCTGTCATGTTGGTTTAGTCTTCCATGTCAGTTGCAGGAAACCTTGATTGTTACATATCATGTATCTTTGAAAAGGTCATGACCTTTGACTGTGATGTTGATTTCCTGTGGGAACGAGCTATATTATATTAAATACGAACACAGATGACCCTTCATTTTAATGACCAGACCTTTATCTGTGTGTAACTAAGTGGAATAAAACCATTGAAATTTCAATGAAAGCTGACTTTTCAATTATCAATTGGTGACAATGGCACTGAAGCAAAGTTGACCATGAAAGGGTATCTGTCAATTATTATTACAGCAGTGTAGATTATAACATGGTGACTATAATAATTCATTGAAAATGTATGCTATAAACTAATATAAACATTGCGTATATACATGTATTCATGTATGTATAAACTTAAAATAAATCATCACAATCTATATCATGGTGTTCCCATGATAAGTGATCAATTTTAACATAGTGATATTAATGCACATTTTTTTTTTTCACAGTACCTTCCAACAATTAGAAGCTTTCAAAGTGCTATGATACAAATACTAACTCTGGCACAGACCTATCGTGTTATAACACTTTCAACTTTCTGCTGAGCTAGCAATCCATGCTACCACTATGAGCACATATAACCATCAACCAAGCCATTTTCATAATCTCCATCCTGCCAGGTACCCATTCTACAGCCAGACTGGCTGAGATACAAATATAGTTGAAATCTCACTAAAGGACTAGAACCAATCAGAAAGAAATAGTAAATACCACTGTGTAGATTTCAAGTCAGTTCGCCTTAGTATTAGTAGCCAATCTACCATTATGACTTCAATTCAGTTTAACATGTAGTTGTATTTTTTGATAATCTCTTTTCTGTATAAGTGACTGACTGTTTTGTTTGAAATATCATAGTTTTTGATTAATAAATACTAGTCTGGTCTATTACAGGGTGAGATACATGTGACCTTTGTATCATAGTCACAATTGACATGAAAACCCTTACATCTACACTCTTGCTACATTTATGTTGAAGAGACAATACTAGGATGTACTCTACTATTACGGTCTACTATCAGTCGTTTCATTACCTTACACATTTTTTGCAAAAACATAATATTATAATTATGCCTAGAGTATATATCCATCATGCACAGAAACTGTACAAAAATTTGCACAGAAAATATCAATCACCTAACATTTTTTTTAGATGTAACTCGCCTGTAACTTATCGAATCATTTTACCCTGAAGTAAAATTTCCTCACAAAATAGTAAACATCAAAACTAAGCAACATGACAATACAACTGGCCCGAGGGGATTTATTCCACAAAAACACAGATGGTAGTACTGTTATCAATTTCACTAAAAATGCAAAGTATAAAATCTGAGAGTTGATTTTTATCTTTGCATTTCATTTCATTTCATTTCCTTTCCCAGCATAAGCTAGCAAGTACAGATCTCTTGGGATACATATTGTATAAAGTATGACATCATTCCTACTTTACAAATTGCATAATATCACATGGGAGACAGATCTATCATTATCAATTTTCCCACTTACACACAAAAAAATTCATTAAAACACAGGAACTCAACTGATTGCTTCCTTTTGATAACATATTCTGTAGACAAAGAGAATACTATCTACAGACTGATAAATAGATATGTGAAAGATGATGTGAGATGAAAAGTAATATGAGCCGACTTTTGGACAGGAAACTCTCCGCGTGGTGGATTTATTGGTCTTCTATCTATACTTGTCGCAAATAGAAAACTTAGGACGATAGTCGTCTCAGATTTTTAAACATAATACATATCTCCCATTTGTTTACAACCAAAACTAAGCTTTCATGACGAACACGATTTGAGGACATATGCACCTTTTTGAAAAAGCCTGTAATAACATGTAATGCAAAGATGTGCATTTGTCTTGAGTGTTATCCATATTATTTTAAAACTAATACCTTAGTATATCCTGTAATTCAAAGAGAAGTGTACCTGGTTGATAACCAATACATATAGGTATTGTGTTGCTGAATGTGGTAGTACTTACTCCTGGTCCGGGTTGATATTCAATGACTTATTGGGTTACATTACCTGAGAACTATGGCTTACTTGGCTTAAAAATCCAATAGTTTCTGTAAGGTGTATTTAATGTTGTTTCTTGAAATGGAAAGTTCCCCTGGTTGATAACTATAGTGTCTGGATGTTCTCTCTGATTCATAGGTTGGTGATACACCTGGTTTATAACTAATAATAATGTCTTAGTCTTGTTTTACAGATAATTCATATATGATGTACACCTTTTTTATAATGAGTAACATCCGAGTGTCATGCCACTCATGATTCATAGGGTGGTGGTGCACGTGGTTTATAACCAATAAGATCTAAATGTCATGTTACCTGTGATTCTTAGGTTGGTAGTACACCTGGTTTATAACCAATAAGATCTAAATGTCATGTTACCTGTGATTCATAGGGTGGTGGTGCACGTGGTTTATAACCAATAAGATCTAAATGTCATGTTACCTGTGATTCTTAGGTTGGTAGTACACCTGGTTTATAACCAATAACATCTAAATGTCATGCCACTCATGATTCATAGGGTGGTGGTGCACGTGGTTTATAACCAATAAGATCTAAATGTCATGTTACCTGTGATTCTTAGGTTGGTAGTACACCTGGTTTATAACCAATAAGATCTAAATGTCATGTTACCTGTGATTCTTAGGTTGGTAGTACACCTGGTTTATAACCAATAAGATCTAAATGTCATGTTACCTGTGATTCATAGGTTGGTGGTACACCTGGTTTATAACCAATAACATCTAAATGTCATGTTACCTGTGATTCTTAGGTTGGTGGTACACCTGGTTTATAACCAATAAGATCTAAATGTCATGTTACCTGTGATTCATAGGTTGGTAGTACACCTGGTTTATAACCAATAAGATCTAAATGTCATGTTACCTGTGATTCTTAGGTTGGTGGTACACCTGGTTTATAACCAATAAGATCTAAATGTCATGTTACCTGTGATTCATAGGTTGGTGGTACACCTGGTTTATAACCAATAACATCTAAATGTCATGTTACCTGTGATTCTTAGGGTGGTGGTACACCTGGTTTATAACCAATAAGATCTAAATGTTATGTTACCTGTGATTCATAGGTTGGTGGTACACCTGGTTTATAACCAATAAGATCTAAATGTCATGTTACCTGTGATTCATAGGTTGGTGGTACACCTGGTTTATAACCAATAAGATCTAAATGTCATGTTACCTGTGATTCATAGGTTGGTGGTACACCTGGTTTATAACCAATAACATCTAAATGTGATGTTACCTGTGATTCATAGGTTGGTAGTACACCTGGTTTATAACCAATAAGATCTAAATGTCATGTTACCTGTGATTCATAGGAAGGTAGTACACCTGGTTTATAACCAATAACATCTAAATGTCATGTTACCTGTGATTCATAGGTTGGTAGTACACCTGGTTTATAACCAATAAGATCTAAATGTGATGTTACCTGTGATTCATAGGTTGGTAGTACACCTGGTTTATAACCAATAACATCTAAATGTCATGTTACCTGTGATTCATAGGTTGGTGGTACACCTGGTTTATAACCAATAAGATCTAAATGTCATGTTACCTGTGATTCATAGGGTGGTGGTACACCTGGTTTATAACCAATAAGATCTAAATGTCATGTTACCTGTGATTCATAGGGTGGTGGTACACCTGGTTTATAACCAATAAGATCTAAATGTCATGTTACCTGTGATTCATAGGTTGGTGATACACCTGGTTTATAACCAATAAGATCTAAATGTCATGTTACCTGTGATTCATAGGTTGGTGATACACCTGGTTTATAACCAATAAGATCTAAATGTCATGTTACCTGTGATTCATAGGGTGGTGGTGCACATGGTTTATAACCAATAACATCTAAATGTCATGTTACCTGTGATTCATAGGTTGGTAGTACACCTGGTTTATAACCAATAACATCTAAATGTCATGTTACCTGTGATGCATAAGTTGGTGGTGCATCTGGTTGATAATCTGAATCTCTTGTGTTTCTTTCTGAGTGAGTATTTCCAAGAAACACAAAGCCATCCTCTTCTCTCTCACCAGATCTTTGTTGTTGTTGTGGTGATGTTGACGGCTGTGAATTTCCTCTCCTTCTACCCAAACTACCAAAGAAAGATGATATTGTGTCTACCATAGCTGTTCTATCAACAGGGTATCAGGTTCCTCAGTTTTTGTGTCTAGATTATGTATGGAAAAAAAGACAATAGAAGTTCTATAAGTTATTGTCTCTATGAAAGTGAATTATGCTATGATGTTGACTTTTTAACTCTGCCATAGAACATGTCTCTGTCTTAGTTAACCCCAATACGGAATGATTGGATTGAGGTATACTTCTTTTTTTTAAAGCCAGCGAACAGTTGGTGTGAAAGGATGGTTGAAATGTTATACATATGTTTGATATATTTTATTAGTCTAGTTCCAGACAGGGACAGGATTACATATTAAATACTTCATCTTAATCCCAGTCTAGTCAAGGTCCCCAACGAAAGTTGTCAAGTGTGTTTGAATGTCATAGTGAGCGAAGAACGAACGGCGAATATCAGTAGTAATCCATCACAAATTGACAGGCTGTCGTCATCGCTCATTAATACATTTGATACAACTGTTTTTACCATGTTTTCATAGGATGTGTTCTAAATGTGAATGTTATCATTATCAAATGTTATCATTATCAAAATCAATTTAAGAAGAAATGGGAATAAGTCTGTGCTTTTAATTTTTTTCTTCAAAATATAGTCAACATGGTCGTTACCCTTCAAAATCCAGAATATGTTGCAGTGACATTTAAAAGAAAGCTTTCTCCTTGTTGTCCATTTACACATGAAAAGGTATACAAAACTACTTGTCTTGTTGATCCCCATGACGATACATATAGACATAATAGATATCTCCTGTGGGAGGCAAAGTAGGTTATACTTGACTTGAATCATAGACTAGGCAAAATCAAAAAAAATATTTGTTTCCGATAACATGACTTTAGAAAATAGGGTAAGACATGCAGGTTGGGATTTTATATTTTACTTTCAAATTTTAAACATTACTTTGACACCAAGGTAAGATACTCGGTCACAATACGTCCATGTGCATTTGATGAGGTGTAAAAGAATTAAATGAAGACATAGTTAAGTAGATGAACATGTTACGCAGACTGTACTGTTATAGTCTAAAAAGACTTGATTTCTCTAGATGTTAAGAGTGACAACAGATGAGACAAAACCATGAAGATGTACACAGAAACAGAAGTAAATTGTTACCATTTTGCATGCAAGAAAATGTTTAGGGTCGGTCAGATTATCAGAAACACACTTATTTTTTATATGGCCCTACCTGTGGAGATAATCTGTAGATATAAATCAATGCAATAGTATAAATCACTGATGTGATAAACACTTTTTATGAATCTTTTACTTGCCCTAGAGATGTCATTATTATTCAAGACTACCTGGAGTCAAACTCCCACATGTATTAACATCACAGACAAAACAAAGCAAGTTTTGCACTCAACTGATTTCTGTACATTTTTAGGTTTAAAATGTGCACTTATATATATATATATATATATATATATATATATATATATATATATATATATATATATATATATATATATATATATATATATATATATATATATATATATATATATATATATATATATATATATATATATATAATGCATATGGAACTTGTATGTAAATAGATGTAAAATCAGACGTTTCGAATAAAATTTCTTTATCAAGGTATCAAGGTATCAAGCTTCAGACATGTTAGGTAAACAACTGAACATATCTGAATGTTATGGAACAGAACGACAACCACACATGATTAACGGTTATACATGTGAAAAGTTCTAATATATATATATATATTAACTGGTGACATCTAATAAGTTACACTTCATTTTCTTCTAAGGCGTATAGAATAGATATATTTCCTTTCTCATAAAATCCATCATAAATTATTGTACACCACAATGATAAAAGAAACGACATGTATGACAAAAGAGTTGAGTACAGTCCAGAGTCTCAAAGTGTTTGTCAAGTCAAAAAAAAAAAAGTTGTGGAACGCCCACTGACTCACTGTCAATTAGAGGTAGGAAGACTAATACTAAGTATTCAGTATTTGTAATCAAAAAAATGAAACAATTATGGTTTTATGGATTTATTACAGTTAGTCTTATTATGAAAAATAGCAGGTAAGGAGACAAAAGTCTTGGTCAGTTGGGTAAGGTCTAATTCAGAGTCAACAAAAGTACAATTATAATTATATATATATATATATATATATATATATATATATATATATATATATATATATATATATATATATATATATATATATATATATATATATATATGACTTTCAAAATGGCTGCGAACTCAATCTCCTTTTTTTTAGTGTTGAGATTTTTTCCTTAATTTTCTTGAATGAAATACTATTGTTAGATTTAACTGTTAATAAGTGTTATCATTTGAGAATGGATGCACACATTGGGAAGTATGTCATCTATTAAGATAGCTATTATACATTCACGTCTTGTTCGCCAGAGCACAGACTAGACCCTGGAGCCAGACCAATAATTTTATTTGTACTGTACTCTCCTAGTCCTGCTTGCATACGGAGTAATATGGGACTCGATTCTGACAACTGTCCCTCCCTTCTGAGGTCGTACACCGTCTGCAAGCAGGACTAATACTCCCAGATAAAATCATTCACACAAACACAATCGACAACGAAACAAATGAGGCATGTAGTTTTCTGCAATACAATTACATTACCCAATGGTTCGTGATCAGGTTTGATAAAATAGTAAACAACTGAAAACGATCGAAAATGTCAATGATACAAAAACAACGTTAATATTAAATAGTCGTTACCTTCTAGGCCCAGGCTTCAACGGTACACAGTGTGTAATTTACAAATAGATAAATAATGAAATACGTGTACACCATGAAATTTGACGCGATGGGGACTTTGATGACCTCTACAGTATAAACCATGTATTTTCACTGATTAATCAAAGAAGTATTGTCAACCGGGGAATATTCCTACCTGCCAGCAAACTTTTTCTTCAGCATAACAATCACACAACTATGCGTCATCTCACTTCGCAATGCAGCAATGTTTGGCTTCCATCTTGTTCGTGATGTAGGTCATGGAAAGGTCAAATATATTGTCCATCAACTAAATATTATTTTTGAAGCATTTCAATAACATCTTCCTTTCGTATTTTTGTTTTGAAATATTTAGAACTAAACTTTTTTATAAAAAGTTAAATATACATTATCCTAAATAATGAATCAAATACCACAAGTATCAATAAAATATTTACATTTCAACAAAATATACCTGTACGAGGATGTTTCTACGCATGCGCCATAACTACGCGCCAATTTCGCACGTTGATTTGGATACGTTGATTAGGTCAGCAACGTATTTTTGTGGCTTCATCAGTTTTTGACATAACGATGGCGTCTATTGACAGTCCCAGACCAAGAGTAAACGCATCTATGCTACCTCAGAATCAGGGGAAATTTGTTTGCCTCTTAGGAAAGGTGAAAAACGTAAGTACATGTATATTATAATAAAAACTCACAATAAAGCTAGGTTATCATTGACATTGCAAGTTGAATATTCATATAACATTTATTTACATGTAACAATTGGTATCTTTTGTGTATCACTGTGTCACAGTCCCTCTATCACATGGATGTGTGTTTTACAAATAGTTTATTTGTTAAAGTATTATTCTAATCATTTGATATTATTATGCTATGGCCATCATCAAATACATAACACTAAAATTGAATAATAATGTTGTAAATTGTAATGATGTGTGGTAAAATGCGATGATATTGTAGAAAGTAGATAGACTCAGAACTATATAATGTTATATATAATGCCTTATATATTGTCTAATACATACCCCGGGTTGTGTAAAATTCTGTGTAGTATTAGAAGTGTTCTGACTGAGAGATGAATGACAACACTACATTCCCTTGCCTGCACAGTAAATAATACACATCACCATATCATGTAAACATATTATTTCTTCTTTCACTGTCCATTGTTTTAGGTTGATCCTGATCAGACTGCTTTTGTTATGACAACAAGTGATCAGCAAGATGTCAGAGTTTTTCTTCCGGAACCGGTGGGTATCAATATTCCTTGTCCTGTTTGCAAACAGTGTATGGGACATGATTTTGACAATGTGAAAAGGGAGGGACATTGTCAGAATCAAGTCCCGACTGCAGGTAGTACTACAATATTCCTCTATATTACTAGTATAAGGAATTATGGAGTACTCTATTGTTGTGAAATATCTAAGGCAATATATTGTTCAAAATTTCATCTTAAAAATGTGAGACTTGGTCTAAGTATTGGAACGGAAGAGAAATGAGAATTGGTCAAAGTGGTGGCCTAAGAAGTGTTTCTATGTAAAGCATATTCACGATATCCCTAGCAACTATGAATAAATAAACATATCCATAGCAACATGAACACTTAAATCTTTACAGCAAAACAATCAGTACCTTAATGGGCATTGCGGATGTGATAGATATCTCAAGCATACATAATAGCAAAACTAAAGTCTTTCTAGAGAATAAAAATGGAGCTTTTTCTTTTCAAGGGAATGAATGAGTGCTCCTAAAATGTAGAAATTAAAAGAAAAGTTCCATACTGACCATAGCAATACTGCAAATAAAAATGAAGTGTTTTGGGATGACATAACTCTGTTTACAAATATCCAAGGACATGGACATTTTAAAAATAATAATAGCAATTATCAATTCAGACAATTACACCTTTGCAACAGGAAAACGTTGTAGTACTGGTATATTCATCATGTAGTTTGATGAGTTTCAATATTTAACAGTTACAGCTCACTAAATTGGTGGCAATTATCCCTTTGAATAGTTGTACCTTAGCAATAGCAAATATGTGCAGTATTTCGATAATTTCAATATTTAACAGTTAAAACTGAATTGTCTTTCAGTGCCATTGTAACTGTTTATTTTCAATGCAGTTTTAATACATAGAATTGTGTAGTTCAGATATTGTCCACACTTGGCTGTAATAGAAGCACAAGCTTATCAGCTGTAATATGAATTAACTTACAACCTGGTTGTGTGTAACTGGAATCACTCATTTGAATCGAAGAAAACAAGGACATCGTTACACAGTCTGGGTTCCTTCAAAGATAGGTTGAGGAAGTGAAAGGATAAGTGGGCAAGTATCCCGGACAGAAGACAAAGCAAGCAAATTATACTGTCAAATGTCCAATTGTTTGGAAACCTTGAAGTCTCAAATTGCACAGAGAAGTAGTGAATACTTTGTGCTTCCCTAATAACAGATGCATTGGACATTCAGATTTGACCTAAACTAATTACAGTGTTTGTGCTGGTTTATTCATGTGTATACACACAAACATAGGCAGTATGATTCATGTCTGACAGAAGTCTGGTCTGTTTATTCAGGCTAAAAAATTGACTTGATGGTTTCGTTACTTCTCAGCTAAATGATGTTGTTGATGGAATAATTGAAGTGATCGGTGAAGTTGGTATGAACTGTGAAATCCAGTGTCATAATTATGTCAACTTTGGTGATACAGATTTTGGTAAGTTTCAGGTTTCAAATCGACAGACACTTTCTCTGAAGGGCTCTCGTTTCCTTTTTTGTTATCCTGTCTTTAACTCATTATTTTTGCCAGACTAGGTCCCTTTCATCCTTATTGATCTTTTCTTTAGAAATTTATTTTCAGCATCTGCCAGAAACAAAGATTTAGTTACCTTGTTGGGGTTTCTTTCTATCACTATTTTGTTAGCGTAGGAGAACACTATTAAAACACAAAGTTATATTTTAAGATTCAGTCATGATTTTTTCATTTTATGGCCCACATTTACAACTTTATACAAGTGACTTTCCGTAAAAATCAGGAAACAGAGATTTAGTTACTTTGTTGAACATCGAGTCTCAAACTAGTTGATAACTTTTTGTTGACCACACAGATAACTTCTGAACCAGTACTGTAATCATTAACTTCATCACATGTTCTAATGTACAGGTGATAGCCTTTCCAAAAGAAAATTTTAGTTTTAAACTTTTTCAACAAATGTACTGCAACTATCCCTAATGGTAAGTAATTGAACTGTGCAGATTTCAACTCATGTTTCTCTACATGAATTATTTCTTAATCTTTGAGAGAGAGTAAACATAGCCAAAGGCAAGCAAGAGAACATCCTTTCAATGTAAAAGAAATCATGATTACTTAACTGAATAGCTTGAAACTAAATACTAGCATCCATATTTTATTTCCAGATATGACCTTATATGATGAAGCCATCAAAATGATCACAGACTATCCGGAATACCATCAACTGGCAGAAGGCTAAGCAACTACAGATTATAGGAAATCTCATGATAGAAGAACCAGAGCATATCAGTTAATATCTACGCTGTCAGTAACCACAGACAATCTATTGATAGTCTACTGACATGTATTTGATGTATATATGTACACCTACTGTGTATTCCACACAGGCAGCCATACTACACATCATGGCCAGCTGGAATGACAGATTAAACTGTACAAGGCACATGTACATGTAGTAGCCATGGAATTAATGAAGCATACCTTCCTTCTGTAACACTTTGGGTTGATGTTTCATTTGCTTTTTATTTGTGTATGTGACTGGAATATATTTTCAAAATAAACTGAATTTTATTTAAAATTTAAGATAGTGTTCCTTATAAATGAGCCTGGGTATGTGTGCGTGTGTCATGTATGTATGTATGTATGTATGTATGTATGTATGTATGTATGTGTGTGTGTATATATATGTGTGTGTATGTGTGTATGTATGTATGTATGTATGTATGTATGTGTGTGTGTGTGTATGTATGTATGTATATGTATATGTGTATGTACGTGTGTCATGCATGTATATGAATATGTGTGTGTGTCATGTATGTATATGGGTATGTGTGTGTGTCATGTATGCATTCATAGATGTATTTGTGACAATCTTTCTGACTAGGAAAACAACAGGATCATACACATATGCTATAACACTGGTTATATTTTCGTAACTACCTGGGCCAAATTTACCCACATTTGCCTCCCATAACAAACAAGGAATTTCTGTTGCATCATTACAGCACATGCGCCCACCTAGGAGCACACCCATACCAGTGTGGTTTTTTTTCGTAGCGTGGGCAGTTGGGTGCAGTTCCATGTTGGCAATTAAACCACAGTAAAATAGTCGTGGGCAGTACTCAATTATAGTCTAGCATGTAGACATCATCCATGACTGTACTTTATAAGACTACTATTATGTCAAAATACCTGAATTAATTGACCCAAGACTTTATATTGCTCAATAACTAGTTTTATTGAAAAACCATTGGTCATAGTTTCACATGCTGAAATTGATAGCAAAAAATTTACATACACATGATTGGGTAAATGTACCTCTAGAAGTCCTTGCTGGTATGCATATTATAATTATAAGTGTGTGCTTGGGGTAGTATAGTGCTTTGAGCAGTGAGCAGTTAAAGCTGTTTTGTATTGTCATATTTCTAGTTTGAGAATGAAACTGTCATCAGTAAAATACAAAGATCTGCTACCATTGAGAAAAGTACTGATATACATGTTCAGTTTCTATCTACAGTTGTCATGATATTCAGAAATCAACATCTTGATGGCCTATACATGATAGGTAATGAATGGTTTTACCTTTCATGATCTCTTCAAAGGTCAAAGATCGGGTCATAGGTCAACAATGAGTGTTCCAGGTAGAACAGCCTTCAATGAAACCAAACAGAAATTCAACCAACCTAAATTTCAACTTTCCCAATCAGTACTACTTTGAAATATCTACAGTAAATATACAATACATCTTGAACCAATAATATACTGGTAACAATTGAGAAATTTGCCACTTGTGTGAAACACTGTATTTTAACAGATGAAATCAAAACTGGATTAAAATACATGGCAAGTTTGAATACATTCAGAATGTGTTTTCATGAGACGAGTGGTGAGATGGTGGAAAGCATCCATGGAGTAATAATGTTGTCTGTTAAAGATTTAATTACAACTGGGAAGTACAGTTGATTGTTGCTAAGTGATGTAAAAGTCATCCCAAGGGGTAGCATTGAATTTCAACTTTCTATTCTCTATCAAGTGCTATTGAGATTTGTTTTGACTGGCAACTACTGCTTGACTGTGAGTTACATCTACTACAAATGTCACTGAACCTTCAAATCAAATCTCAGCATCTCACTTCTCTATTTTTCTGTTGATTCTTGATTTAATAGATTAGTTGCCTTGTTTTGTGTTTTTTAAAACCCAGACATTATTTCCCAAGGGTAGGAAGATGATACAGATTGTCTGTACTTGCAGGTAAAGAGATACAATGTATACACTCACTAATAATAAAGTAATTAACTTGTTACTTAGTAACAATAGTGTAACAAAGTTGATATTAGTTCTGGGTAGCTTAACAAGTCATTTCAAATTGCATTCTCATTGCAAAAGCTGTTTGGAAAATTTTTGAACATGCACTAGATGCAATTGGGACATATTTTTTTTTACCAAGTAACCAAAGATATATTCACTAAAAAGTCAGTTACTTATAAAAAGACATTATATCTGTGAGTTAGTGGTCAATATTATATGTAGGTAGTGTAGTGACAAGTTTAAATCTTGTGCAAAAGTTTGGTTTTGAAACTATCGCCATGTTAGAGCTGTGCTAGTTTTATAACGGGAGTATAATTTTTCGATCTGACTACCACAATATATATTCAGTGAAAATTGTCAAAGTACCAATAATTAGACATTGTACATGGTAATCAGTGGTCGGTATTATCCAAAAGTTAGTAGTACAGAAACAGGTTGAAATCACTGTCACTGCTGAGGTCGCTGATTTTTGGGTGCAGACCAAAAAACTCAATTTGATTTGATTTATCGTGTATATAGCTACAAAAAATAAGTTTATCCACTGGTGATGCAATACTGTTCAGGATGTACGATATTAAAAGTAAGGTATTGTACTTATTGAAACATTTTCAAAAACAAATTCCAGTTACAACTATTGCAGCTTTAACATGAATACTCTTTTTTTTCTGAAGCATTAAAATGTAATTTGATAATCTCAGCCAGCAAAACAACACTTGTGTATGCATTTATTCTCTTCATGCTCTTAGTAGTACTGACCAGGACAAGAAAACACTGTCTACACAACAGATTCTGCAAGCATCACCTAACCCATCAATACCCCATTACCTGACTACACTATGGAAACATTGAAGGTGGAACCATTCCTGGCCACAAGTCTAGTTGATAGTCACCATACACACATTGTTGTAAACATTGTACATGTACAGTCTGCATTATTTGCATATCATTATATTAAACCTGCATCCAGACGTAACATTAGTTTTGCCAACTGAATGATTGTTCAGACCATCTGCTCTATGATCAGAGAAATCCCTGGAGCATTAAGGTTACCTGTTCAAATCAATTATTTTTGCTCAGTGTATAAAAATAGAACAGGATATATGTGGTATTACCATGACTTATTACAATAAGTTGATCTGTTTTCCCCTGACACTCTCTTTTTTAATACTATACAAGCTACTTTAGGGATATTGAGTTTTTTGCTCTTCATCCAGTATTAGTAATGTGATATCACACTAGGAATCAGTCTTTATTTACAGTCATCTTTTTGTTTAATTAAGAAATCTATGGGAATATGGAGGTGGGGAGTTTTGGGATGGGACCTGGTGGTGGGTAGTTTGGGGATGGGGCCTGGTGGTGGGGAGTTTGGGGTAGGCAGGGACCTGGTGGGGGGGGGGGGAGGATTTGGGGTAGGGACCTGGTGGTGGGGAGTTTGGGGATGGGGCCTGGTGGTGGGGAGTTTGGGGTAGGTAGGGACCTGGTGGTGGGGAGTTTGGGGTAGGGACCTGGTGGTGGAGAGTTTGGGGTTGGTAGGGACCGGGTGGTTGGGAGTTTGGGGTAGGGACCTGGTGGTGGGGAATTTGGGGTAGGGACCTGGTGGTGGGGAATTTGGGATAGGGACCTGGTGGGGGGGGGGGGGGGGTAGGGCTTTGGAGTTTGGGGCTGGGACCTAGTAGTGGGGAGTTTGGGGTAGGACTTTGGAGTTTGGGGCTGGGACCTGTGGTGGAGCTTTGGAATAGGACCTGGTGGTGGAGAGTTTGCAGATGTGATCTGGAGGTGGGGAAGCTGTGGGATGGGATTGACAGTTCATACAATGTACAGTTATATATCATTAAATCTTGCATTATTGATACAATGGTAGAGGAAACTTTTTAACATTTAATTGTCGGCATTTATTATGTGTCAATGACAGATGACCTGTAATTGGTCAAGGAGACTGAAGGACCGTTCCATATCTAAGTAAAGCTGGCAATAAACGCTTAAAAGTAGGCCTTGTTGGCTGAATGCTATGAGTCGGTCTTCTTGGTTGAAGTGACTGTACTAACACCATCTAATGTCATACATTTACAATGACAGTTGGTGACAGGACACTCCCTATGTTTCCTGTAAATAGAAAATCAAAGTGCGATATTAGAGATACGGTATCAAAAGAGGAAAATGTCTTTAAATAAATTTGTCAAAAATGACAATTCCAATGGGTGGGTTAATGAGAAACTTGCACTCAATGATGACTTTTAAACTTTTTGTCATCTCAAAAATCACAATTTTCTGTGATCCAAGATTTGTAGCTACGGTAACAAGGCTTTACATCTGAACAGCATACATGTAGTTACAATAATGGTAGTTGGGTCATTAAATGTAAGTATCACATATTTTTTAAGGACTTAAAAAGTTCTTTTATGTAAGCCCTGTTTAGCAATATAATAAATTATGAAAACTAGATAAGGAAATTCAAATGAAATGTGCCTACTTGAACCATTGAGTCATGTGAACAGAATGGCCACCATGTCGACATGTCTGGCACCAAGTAAACCAATTGTTGAACTGACTACGTTTATAAGATGCTGAGTCTGTGAAAAAAACACAGTATATAATGAAATTGTGATTATTTGATGATTCATGTAGATGGCAACACGTTTGTGTTTTTATCTGTGCATGTGTGCATGCATGTGTATGTATGTTTATGTATGTTTATGTATGTGTGAGTGTACATGCAGGGACATCTGTCTGTTTATGTGTGTTTATGTATGTGTGAGTGTACATGCATGCACGTCTGTCTGTTTATGCGTGTTTATGTATATGTGAAGGTTAAAGGTCAATAACTTTTACTCTGTACCAATCTAAGGCATGTATGGAAGAATGATCTTGTAGTCGTACATAGCTTGTGGTGGAAATGTGACAGAAAAGAGACATGCAGTTCATCCCAAATATGTGAAAGTTGATAGCTATCTGATGTTACAATCATTTCACTGTCTACTACATGTATATCATGAACTTATGAGAATTCTGTACTGTCTCTTCACTGGTCTAATTAATACGTATCAAAACAGTGACAAACTACCAGAGAACATTAAGAATGAAATCATCTCAAATTAATACTGCTATGACATCTTTGATGGCCAAATCAATATGTATTACTGTAACTCCAAAATATTTCATTGTATTTAACAAAGAGATATCATCAATGAGAGTCACGTATAGGACCTTGTCACTTCATTTTGGTTTCTCCTCTTATACATGGTTCTAATACTTCAATTATTATCAGTAAGACCTGATAATTTTCAACTTTTTAAACAGTAAATCATATAGGTGTATCACAATCATAGAGATAATCTTTGTGCTAAGGCTCTTCCATCATTCGACCTAACAGCTGATAACTAAGCTTTGTGCTAAGGCTCTTCCATCATTCGATCTAACAGCTGATAACTAACCTTGAGTTTCATGAGTTTTAGTCGTGGAAGGTGGTGTAGATGGTGTTCCCATATTGATAAGACACAATGCACACCGAGGTAAAGGTTTCCGACAACCAGGACAGCTACTTATCTGTCAAACAATTACAAATATCATAGTTTAGAGATAAAGGTTTTTGGACTCTGTAAAACAATCACAAATCTGTGGATCAAACTACAACTTTCTTCTCTATCCATAACTTATATTCAGCTTATCTGCCAAGCTTTCTTTGTGTGCTGGTCACACACTGACATATGTTTTCACAATGAAATGTTGTGTTGAGTGTAACTAGACTATGTGCAGTTCTTACAGGTGAGAACTAGAACAGTAGAAGAGATATAATATGGACTGATCAGACATGAGGAGAGATACTGCTTAACCCATTCTGACCGTTGGTGGCGCTGTACCATGTAATTCGATCACTAGAACAGTTTGAATACATGAATACATGTACCTCAAGATGATATTTTGTTTAAATTTCACACAAGTGTGCAGCTGTAACAATTTTCATCATTTTTTTCATGAAATGACTAAACTGATGATACAACCTTTTATTATTCATAGCACAGTATTTCATTTTCATTTTTACTAGAAACATTTAAATATTCTTTGACAATTTTTTTCATCAATTCAAAATTTGAGCTATATGTTGAAACCTCCTTCAATGGAGACCCAACTGTAACAGTGGTGAAGGAATGTAAACAGTGCCACCAACATTTCAAGTGTGTACATGTTCCTGACTGGTATGCAAGTAAATACGTAACTGTCCTTCCAAGGGTAATAGTTATTAAGTAATGCCAAATATTACTACATAAAGATAAAAAGCTTATAATACAGAATAACACAGAAAATTGTGTAATGTTTGAGGTTGTGCCTCTTTTGGATGAACTTACCTTAGATTTATTAGACATTCCAGCACCAAAACCCGCTGTCATGAGTCTTGCTCTAGACGACCCTGTTAGCATATTGCTGGCTATTGATTTACCACAAAAATTACAACTGATAAAGACTTGCTGGGAAGGTCTACTGCTCTGATCACACTGACTTCTATATATATCAAACTTGGCCCTGGAATAAAAAAAAAGATTCAAGATTTTATGAGTGGTTTGTTATCATATTTGTAAGTGAAGACATATTTACAACTAAAATAACAAATATGCAAATTTACTCTTACAGCAAAACAAGTGCACAAATGCATCTATCCATCCATCCATCCATCCATCCATCCATCCATCCATCCATCCATCCATCCATCCACACATCCATCCATCCATCCATCCATCCATCCATCCATCCATCCATCCATCCATCCACACATCCATCCATCCATCCATCCATCCATCCATCCATCCATCCATCCATCCATCCATCCATCCATCCATCAATCCATCCACCCATCCACCCACCCACCCACCCATCCATCCATCCAAACATCCATCCATCCCTGCCCAAACACACACCCACTGAAGTTTCCATACTCACATGGTATAACTACATATACAATGTAGTACAAAACGTAGGCAGGCTTACCTCTCATGCCAAAGTCTCCATCTATCTAACAGACTTCTATAACAGTCCATCCAGTGTTGGACTCTTTCATCTTTGGATATATCACCTGGTAAGGCTTGTATCATCACTAAACTGGCAGTTTGTACATCACCACTCTGAAAACCAAGTACATTTATATATCAAAACAGGTAAGTTCTTTACAGAGTCTCCAATCAATGAAAGTTACCCCAGAGCATGACTGGAAAATAATGCCATACAATGTAACATTCATAATTACTTAGCATGATAAGTTAGTACTGTACAGATAATCAACACTAATCAATTCACAGTCACCATGAAATATTCTAAACATGGATTTTTTGAATACTAATTTCAAATGACAAATAGGCAATATCTTTATCACATACCGATACTGAAAAATAACAAATCTAACAAACCATGTGTAGTTTACATACACAAAACTGGTCACACTATTGCAATACTACACCAGAACATATCATACATGTGTGTCTTTTCATTATCAAAAGAAATGTGGCATACAGTTCACTAATTTTCTGTGCAAAAGTAGAGAAAACTGAATGATTGCAGTGCTAGTGTAGTCTTACTTACCATATCTACATATTTGGCCATCAAATCTACACCATCTTTAGTTAGTCCAGTCAATAACATGCCTTCTAAATTACCATCGTTTATCATTTGTTTGGTTAAAACATCAATATAGTCAGATAACTGCCCATCAGATAAAAACAAACAGGCAAAGGAAACTCGGTCTTCCACCTTCATTCCAGACTCACTCTGTAAGGTACGGGGTAGATATGGATTTAGAGGTGTTTAATAAGTTTTTACAAACTAGTCATACCACACTGTAATCTTTCAATATTGACCAACCAATCAGACTGCATGCAAGTTTCTTGCTGAACCAATCACATTGTATGCAAATCTCTAGTCTGAATACTGACCAATCAGATTGCATACAACTTTCTTGCCTGACCAATCAGATTGTATGCAAGTTTTTTGTCTGACCAATAAGATTGCATACAATTTTATTGCTCAACCACTCACATGCTATGCAAGTTTCTAGTCTACATACTGACCACTCAAATAATTTGGCTAGTTTCTAATCACTGACCAATCAGAGTCGATGTAGCTTAAAATCTGTATACTGACCAATCAGAATCACTATACTAAACTCACCAAGACAAGTTCATAGCGATCACTATCACTTGTTAAGAATGCAAACATCGCTCTGAGGTAGGGGTTCTTTAGTTGCATACAAAGAGTACCACACATCTCTCTCCATAGAGTATTTTTGTCATCTGTGTATCCAGACAGTGCCATGGCAACCACGTTGAGATTGAGGTCCCCCTCTGTTGAGAGACAAAATGACATTACATACGTTAGAAGATATTTGTGGAGCAATGGAGTGAGAGACAAGTGTATTTAAGGCATGAACTTACCTTCCTTGTCATTGGTAGATTTAGCCCTTGTATTCAATACCAAAGGTATCAACTAACATTTACTGTCACTGGTAGATTTAGCACTTCTATTCAATACCAAAGGCATCAACTAACCTTCCTCGTCATTGGTAGATTTAGCACTTCTATTCAATAGCAAAGCCATTGTCATTGGCAGATTTCACCCTTCTATTACCAAAGCCATGAACTAACCTTTCTTATCATTGGTAGATTTAGCACTTCTATTCAATATATCGATAGTTTTTCTAAGTTTTAGATTAAACAATGCTATAGCTGCAGCTCGTTCAAATTCTCCATTTTCTTCTAATCTGTAAATAATGAAAAACATACTTCAAGTTATTACCATCAAGAGTTGAAGATAATTACATATTATTCTCCAATATTTTTCTTTGTTCAGTAAAGGAAACATCAGTGACCTAAGGGGCTTTGTTACTACAAGTCGTGAGACGAGTAGTGACAAAACCCTTAGGTAATGAGTATTTTGTGGCTGAATGAAGAAAAATATTGGAGAATAACATAATTATACCAGTGCCAGTAAATATCAAAGAAAAGTCGGATAAATTAATGGCAATTTTGACTCTTATTTCGAACACAGCAGAACCAGTGACATAGTTGTGGGTTGTTGTGACATAGATGTACGTTATTGTGACGTAGAATGGCCAGAGTATAAATTCCATATTTTTTTGTTCAACTTGGCTTGTGTATGGTATAACAAAGTATATATTTGCAAAAAAAAAAGAAAAAAAAAGAAGCAATAAACGTCTTGTCTAAAATTAAAAAATGTATATATTTATGAAATTGACTTTAAAACAAAAGGGGGAAATGAAAGACATGATAGCTACTGCTTTTCTGTCACTGACAAGACTGGTTGGACTCTATGAAATCAATGGGTACTCTACATTTTATTGTCTGACAAGCATTGCTGTTGCAATTTCAACCCACAGCATTTATGGTATACATATTTCTTTCAAATTACTTTTGACCAGAAGTCTTAATACATTTTAAAATTATGTTCATCTGAATACTCTTCCCTTTGTCCTTGATGCAATCTGCCTCTCTACAAATCATCAACTTTTGTTTGATTGATTAATGATTGAATAATGATTGATCATTATTTTTTGAATGTTTCTGTTTGAGTACTTTTTAAATATAGGGTACTAGATAGGTAAATTTTTAAAAAAATGAAAAATTTGAAATTTATAGTTACACATAATACCTTACATGTAATCACAATTAAAACAAAGCAACACTTACTCATTTAAGAAGCCTTCAAGGTCATTGTCAAAATTCCAGCCACAAAGATGTAATATACGTGTTCTAGAAAGAAGAGATGTTGATATTGTACTGAGAATAGTAAGAAGACTTAGTTATCATCAACGTTGGTTCTATATCACTGAGAATACAACAATGTACTTGATATAATATAGAGCTAACAAACATGAAGGTACACGGTGGAACTGCAACAGAACCAAACTTTGAAATGAACATACTTAATTTAACATTCATAAAGGTAAAAGGAGTCACTCTAAATGTGTTCTGTTCTGTCCTGATTTACTATGATGGTCTTTGAAAATGTACACAGGTTGCCTTGCACTTGACTTTCGCACCATAAACCTTAAACCATATTCACAAGGCATCCTACCGAAGCACTCCACATACCAAACTCTGGATACACAATTTTTGATTTATGCATAGTTTAGTATCAATAATAGAGTCACATGTGAATGAACATAGCGCAAGTTTAGAACTTCAGGAGGAGCATTTGCCCAGTGGTGTCAAATATATGAGGACAGTCTTAGATGAGGGCAAGAAGTCTGTATAATTACATTGATCTAATACTACCATGCCTTGTATCCATGGTACACGATACAAAAATGTTTGGTGCCCCTATAAATTGAAACTATTTACACTACTACGGCAAGACTGGAGGATCCTAACGAATGACATCACACAAACTGGATAAACAAAGCTAACATTATAATCTTTGACTAACCTGTCTTCACTCCTATAAACCAATGATTCCAATGGCCAATCCAATCCCTCCCAAGACACCGATCCTACATCGCTTTTCAAACACAAACCAGTACTGTTTAAGTCACCATTTATCATAGATTTCACACCAGGTAATTTGATGACACTCTTTCCAGTATTTCTTATCTTACCCTCATCTCTCAGACTCTTCACCTGTGAGGCAGTGTTAAGGTAAAGTTGCACTCTCATCATATCAAGACATAATGAAATATTACATACTCTGCATGGTTAAATAGTTCAAAAGATAGCCGATTACCTGCAGATATGACTGGCTGAAATTGCCGACATTTCCAATGTTGTTAGAAAATTCTTACCGATTACCTGCAGATATGACTGGCTGAAATTGCCGACATTTCCAATGTTGTTAGAAAATTCTTACCAAATAGTCATACATAATGAGTTTAGACAAATTACATATGATATATAACAATCCTATGTTACATAACAAGGCCTTGGAGAAACTCATTATTTCAGATTCTAGGTGGTCATTATTCGGAATAATTGGTATCCAATGCCCTAATAACCCTACAGAAGAAAATCATCAACAGATAAGCATTTACAAGTGGAACTTGTTACATACAGGGAAAGTAAACATATGAATTGGATTAATAACACTTGGCACAGCATGTTGGAAATACAGAGAGACAAGAATAACATGCCATCACTTTATAAGAACAGTTTTATGGCCACCATACATGATAGTTCAGTTCACAAATAAATTTGCAGTTCCTCTGGCATTTCATATACACTTAAAGTGGCCATAAAACTATTCTTATCAAAGCATGACATGTAATACAAATCTCTGTACTTCCAACATGCTGTGCTAAGTGTTATTAATCAAATTCATGTGTTTACTTTCCCTGTTTGTAACAGGTTCTGTTCGTCAATGCTTTGATGTCGACAGTTGTATTTTCATAATATATCACCATGGAACAACAGTCTCTCTCATGTGTGTGTTTAATCACATGGTCACTAAAGTGTAACAACCTAGGTAGGCTTTTACATCAAAGGATATCAGCAAGCCATGACCATAGAGTTGCTAGTTTACTATCGCCTGTCATTTCACCATTCTCACTAAGTGAATCAACATTTAGTCCGTATCCTGCTTTGGCACGCTGTTTTATCTTGATAGAGATATCATCGTCATCCACGGTTTGATTATCCAGTCCATGAAAACCTTGTAATAGTTTCTTTCCACAGGACCATGTCACACTGGCTTGTGGAGACCATGCCTGTATGTAAGATTGAGATAAATTAGTTACTGAACGCTACAATTTACACTTTGAGATACAACCACCAATGCCTCCCGACAGTTAATGTTAGAACACCAATACTTACCAATGCAATCCTTTCAAACAATGCCAGTGAGTGAACACCAATGCTTAACTGTGCAATCCTTTCAAATATTGTAATATCTTTAATAGCGCCCCTACTGTTATTGTTAGAACACCAATACTTACCAATGCAATCCTTTCAAATATTGTAATATCTTTAATAGCGCCCCCTACAGTTAATGTTAGAACACCAATACTTACCAATGCAATCCTTTCAAATACTGTAATATCTTTAATAGCGCCCCCTACAGTTAATGTTAGAACACCAATACTTACCAATGCAATCCTTTCAAATATTGTAATATCTTTAATAGCGTCCCCTACAGTTAATGTTAGAACACCAATACTTACCAACGCAATCCTTTCAAATACTGTAATATCTTTAATAGCGCCCCCTACAGTTATTGACAACATTCTGTTTTCATGAGTAGGATGCCAGGCAAATGAAGACACAATATGGTTACCAAGAAATGCTGAAAGTAAAAAGAAAATTGGTGAAACTGTGCTCAGAATTTTGCATTTGAGTACAAATATTGTCAACTGTTTTGCTAGTTGTCTCACGACTTTTACTGTATCTACCTGATGTGTTCATCACAAACAACACAGATTTGGCAATAATTAAATTCTTTTATGTGAATTCTTCTACAATATTTCATTTTGGATATTTTTCACAATTTACCATTTTGGCGAACATTTCTAACATCCTAAAAACTTTGATGAGGCAATGATCTATATTTAGTACTGACTGAAACTCAAATAGAATATGAAGTATATTTAGATGGTTAACGTTATCATACATGTACAAGAATCTCACTTACGAAACTAAATTGAAATAATTTAAGTTTGAAATGAAAACCTAAAAACACAAGATAACAGCCAGAGTATGTCTGCTAACTACTGTTTTTTTGTTTTCTTTTCTTACGTTGAACTGTTCTTTCTATTATAGCAGGTTCTACATCTTCGCCACCTAGTAATAACAAAGATGTGTAATTAGAAAGATTATGGAAAGCGAAAAACAACCACTTGTAAAATAAAATTATATATGAGACTGTTTTACGTATGGTTGGCAAGAAGACTACAACAGCAACATGACAGGAAGGGTATTCCCCAAAAGTAGTTAGCAAAGGTCATCAACATCCCATACTCACAAAATGTAACCCTATTGTTTCTGTAATAAGTGACATCTTCTGATGCTTATTGGTGACCAACTAGAATTCCTTTGGGCTTGAACCTTGGACATGTAACATTCACATTGCACGTTTTACTGCATACTTTGCAGCCATTGATGTGTGTACACGTTTTACAGCATACTTTGCAGACATTGATGTGTGTACATAGTATGACATTACAAAGGATTACAGTAAAAAAGTAAATATAAATACTTACTAAATGTTGTATGTTGTACATCATAGAGATTAACAACAGGACTATCTTTACAAAGTACAGCTAGTAGACCGAGTCTGGTTGGACACCAGGATAATCTGTTTATAGGTCTAGTTTCATTCACTGTCACAACGTTGCCATGGTTAAGGTAAATTTACGATACACTTATTCATTCTTACAGTGTAGAAAGTTGTCCTTTTGACGACAGACTACTTATAAATGTTCCTCTACTTTTTAAACATTACCCAGTTCATCTTCAGATTTAGTGAAGTTCTTCAAAGATTTCCTTACAACATGACAAGTTTCAAAAGCACTGATTGCCATGAACACAGCAAGATGCCATTGACATTCACAAATCAATGTTGAAATACTTTATCTACAACAACAGACATCAGACTATTGATGAACGGAACCTGTTACAAACAGGGAAAGTAAACAAACGAATTGGATTAATAACACTTGGCTCAGCATGTTGGAACAGCAGAGACTTGTACTACACACCATGGTCTGATAAGAACAGTTTTATGGCCTCTTTATGTGTACATGAAATGTCAGGGGAACTGGAAATTTGTTTGTGAACATGAACTATTATGGAAAGAGGCCACAAAACTGTTCTTATGAAATGATGGAAGGTAATACAAGTCCAACATGCTGTGCCTAGTGTTATTAATCCAATTCAGTTCTTTACTTTCTCTGTTTGTAACAGATTCCGTCCGTCGATGGTCTGATGTCGACAACAAGGTCTAGTAAGAAATTCATAACTTACTGACATCTACCACTTCAAATTTTTTTTTGAGGGTTGTGATTTGAGAAAATGACTTTAGTAGTATATACTGTGATAACTGTTAAAAGAATTTATAGTCTGCTGCAAACTTTGAAAGTATAAATGACTATAGAACAGTGTTCAATAACAAATAATGGCACATGACTACAACACTCTAAGGATATAGGTTTTTCAAAGTTCCTGAGATCCCATATAGTGACTTGTCCTTCACTATATGATGCCAGTCTAGCAGCTGAGTGTTGGTCAGCTGTTAAACCATACACTGCCTTGGTGATTGCCACCTTAGTTGGCCTGGATGGATCTACAAAACAGAATAAGAGAATTCAGTTAAAGTTCATGGATGATCAACTTTGGCGTTAAATCATTACGATAATAACTCCATGGTGTATGGTGTAAAATTATGCAGAAATACTTGCATTTATTGACTGAGTATTTTAACTCAAAACTTGGATATAGTTCATTTCTTAGCTTGAGACAGCTTCATCTGATATTTTCACTACTACAAAACTTTGTGATTTTACAGTCTTCAGGAAGTTCTCAAACTTCCAAAGACCAATTTTCTCTAATTACCAGACTGGCAAATTGTATTCATGTGCAAGAAGGCATTTTTGTCAGTACTTATTTTTGTGTTTGTGTTTTCCGGCGAACTTAGTGAGTGAAAATAACTCTTTTGTGAAAATTTCCATGTTTACAGTAATATGTAATTTCCTCTACGATTAACTTCCTACATACATTGTAGAAAATGTTCAATCACACACAGCATGAGGAGTGTAAAGTTTCAATACTATACAAAAGTCTCTACGGAAAGACTATAAAAGTATGTCAATATGTACAGTGTTTTTTGTTAAGAGTTCTCTAGTCATTTTACAGAGATTCCCTACCAAAATTATGGTACAACATATTGGAAACTATGCCAGTTTTACCACATTGCCCTTTTTGTTTCTGAGCTTCCCCAACTTGAGCAAAAATACTGTAAATTAGTAAATCTTGATGACAGCATTTTTAATTTATTGTATTGTTAGCAGTGATGATTAAACACTCCTTTCTGATACCTTAAACCTAGATATTTTTGCTACTAAAAACGTTTACAATTTTACACTCTTCAGCTAGTTCTCAAAGACTAATATTTACTAATTACCAGACTGGTTACATTTGTGTTCAAGGCAGCACTTATTTTTGTGTTTTTGTTTTCCAGTGAAATTAGCGAAAATAAGTTTTTAGCGAAAATTTCCCAGTTTACAGTATGACGCCTACATGTTAGCCTTGAAACAATCTAAAAACATGGACAGACTTTCAACTAAGCATGATTGACGATATGAGCAATGAAATGATAATGAGGCTATCTTGAGACAAGATATTAAGATATTAAGATATTAAGAGAAATAGAACAAGAAGGCCCTTTCCCTTATTCCATAGTACTTATGGCAACTTCAAAACACACACTCAAAATATATACATAAAATTCAAAATTTGAGGAGAGATACAAATAAACGATATTACCTCGTAGGTCGAAGACTCGTAGATATTTGTTATTCATTCCAGTAATAAATGTATTTGGATCGTGATAGGACCAGGCTATTGAGGTTGTGGTCTCAGAAAGACCTGTCAAAAAAATAAAACAAATACATCAATATTTTTAAACATAATTATCAACTTGATTACAATGTCATTAAATGCTGGACAACAAAACAAATATATCTGTACAAGTTTCGGGAAAATTTCAGAAACTAAACAGACAGCTGAAACAAAAGAGTGATTTCAACAGTTACACATTGTCAACAGAATTTCTCTGTCTGTAATGTGCTATGACATTGACATTGACAAAAAACTTCCCTAACTCCACTTGAACTTATCTGGTGACATGAAGGACTTACCTAACTCCACTAATGGTTTGATTGCTGATGAAGGACTACCTAACTCTACCAGTGGTTTGGTCACTGAAGGACTTACCTAACTCTATTAATGGTTTGGTCACGGAAGACGGACTCTCAGAATATCCCATGGTCCTAGTTCTTTCAGGTGTGGAACTCAAATCCACTGCTGTGATAGAAATGTGATGAAAATGCAATCATGGAATATTATCATTTTGAAAAGCAATGTGATTTAGATACACTTGGCAAGTGGCCACACTGTAGGTAGCTACATAGAATAAACAGACCAATCTTGACAAGAGTGACCTTTGACCCAATCAGGTCACTATCAATTGTCTAATGGCAACAATTAACTATTGAAGGGGTTGGGAGGGGAGGAAGTGGGGCCTGGAATTAATGGAATGACAGACTTTGAATAAATTTACCGACAGTTGCCTTTCATTATAGTGGCACAATTGTATCAATATTTTCATCTCAAAGATTGTCACTATTTTACTATGTTAGGCAAACTTCAAACTAGACAGACTAAAGGTCTTGCTGAATAAATATATCATGTGTAAAATTGCATATCACCACAACAAGTCCTAACAAATTTGAAATCTGCATAGCAACATATTGTACTTTGATATGTAATTATTACAATGTTGAAAGCACATGGCTTGATGATTTCTGAATTGATAACAAAATGCCACTGAACTTACTTGGTTTAGTATTGATATCCCAGATCAATATAGAATAATCAGTTCTCGACTTCTCACCAAAACCAGCAGCCAACTAGAAAATAAAAATAAAAATTTTGAATTAATTTAATAATCAGCATAAAAAGTAAGTCCACCTTTAATTGCCGAGTTCAAACACACTTTTTGATGTAAATAATACTAAATAGAAGAAAATCTTGATGTACTTTGACACTACATTGATGTTTTGTTCTGTATCTTAGAAAAGACATTACAATTGAATAAAACTCTCCTACATTCCCACATTTATTCACAGTCAAAACAAGTGAGAAAAACTCATTGCCATTACACAATATTTGTCATACACAACAAAAACGAAGACTGATAAACAAATAAAACCATATTTTCTGTCTGACTGATTGGTTTACTGATTGATTCATTCATTGACAGACTGGCTGACTGAGACTGATTGATAGATTGATTGACTGACTATTGATTGATTGATTGATTAATTGACTATTAATTATTTGATTGATTGATTGGTTGATTGATTGATCGATTGATTGATTGATTGAGACTACTTGACTGACTGGGAGATAGACTGATTGACTGACTATTGATTGATTGATTGATTGATTGATTGATTGACTATTAATTATTTGATTGATTGATTGATTGATTGATCGATTGATTGATTGACAGACTACTTGACTGACTGGGAGATAGACTGATTGACTGACTATTAATTAATTGATTAATTGATTAATTGATTGATTGATAGATTGATTGATTGATTCACTGGTTGACTGACTGATTGATTCATTGAAATACTACTTGACTGACTGAGAGATAGACTGATGGATAGATTGATAGATTGATTGATTGATTGATTGATTGATTGACTGATTGATTGATTGATTGATTGATTGATTGATTGATTGATTGATTGATTGATTGATTGATTGATAGATTGACAGATACTGACTTACTGTCACAAGTTTTCTATGTTAAATCTGTAGTACTCTGGTAAGTTTTGAACTGTATAAATGTAATATTACAACTTACCAGGTTAGAATTGAGAGGATTCCATACCAAACTAGTACAAGTTCTGCCATGTTTTGGTACAAACACTTTACCAATTAATCCCTGTGGATCTCCTTCCTGACCAAAACTAGTCAAAACAACTCTTCCATGATTTAAACCAACCGCTAGTAGATTCTCTGGCTCTGGTTTGGGGTACCATGCAACACACTGGATTACAAAAACAAATGACATCTACATGTAGCTTATTGATTCATATCATTCAATAAATTATTCAGCTATTTGTATAAACAAAGTGATGTTTTGATGATCAACATTATTGCATCTTAATTTTTGCAAAAATTGATTGATTGATTGATTGATAGATTGACCCAACAGCATAATGAGTTATTACACCAATGCAGTAAATCATCCATCTAGTATAGACACCCAGGGGATAAAACCTAGATGGTAATACCTAGGGGATAAACACCCACATAATATAGACACCAAGACAGTGAATACATCCTGCAGATACACATCCAAACGGGGTATAGTATACCAATAGAGTCAGACTATACAAGCATACAGTGGGTATACCACTTACCATTTCACAGTCACTACATATGGGGATTACACTGTCACATGAAATATACATACTCATTACTGAATTAACACACAGTAGGGTTCAAGGGATATACACACTGTGACACAGTGACAGTGGTACACATTCAGGGAAGCCTGGGTTTCCTCTGGCATTTTTGGTACATTTACTAATTGGGTCCAAAATGTTGTGCTAAATACACTTAGAACTAATTTTTTAATTTCTCCAAACCTTTGTAAATTTACAAAAAAAAACAAGTGATAGCAGAAATACAGCTGGCATACATTCCTTGATCTGCCATTACCTTCATATTATACTGGTTATCAGTATTGACTGATAGTAAATTTGCAAACATATCATCAGCAATGGTTTGGCCTTGTGACTTGGATACATTGCCTTCTGATATCTTCTGTACTCCATATAAAGTTAGATCAGTTCCAAACGTCAAAAACTTATCAGGGTGGACTGGTGACCACAGAATCTCAAATCTGGTACTGCTTGACATCGTTACTATTTGGTATCAGGAAATAGGAATATTGAAATAATCTGGTAGAATCTGAGAAGAGTAATAAAATCATTGGATACCTTTAGTTAATAAAATCATTGGATACCTTTAGTCTACTAGTTTGACTTATTTCTTTGTCACAGAAAGTGAAATGTTAGTACATTTTGTACATATAATAAATATATACATGTATAAATATATAAGAAACATAATTTCATATGACTCATTTGGTTCTTAATAGTAACTCTACGTGTACTTCTTGTAGAATAGGAATTCACATGTACTTTTGTTGACATGCATGCATTGATGGATGGATGGATGAAAGTGTACTGACACTGCTGGGGAAAGAAAACAGACATCAAGACGACAAAGAATTTCTTATCTTTTTGTTTTAAATGTTTAAAAAATGTATAAGGTCAGTGGCTTATTAAAACTAGGGTAATTTTTAAAAAAATGAATTACCATCAACATCACCCTCATCATTTTCGTTTCCTATAAATCATTCATTTTATCATATAGAGATAGCAATAATACTAACCAGTAATATTCACTTCTAAAAACACTTTTCCTTAAAACAGTATCCCCATTTATGTAATTATGTGATTTAGTTACATCATATTACTGGATACTTTAATTTTCAGTTTCGATTTCACACCTGACTTTATGGCAAAAAACAAGGCTAATACACTTATTAAACTTATCATATAAAATATTTGCAGCTAGTTATCAATGTCTGCACTGCACTTCATAAAATCTGACCAACCTCCAGTGTACTCTACTGCACTTGATCTATATTCAACAAGCCGTGTGCTGCCAGAATGGAGTCACCAACATACTGTTGGCAACCTTTCTAGAAGAAGGCGTATCGACATTAGCGTTTCTCAGACCTGTTCGTTCCTACGCTTCCTGATCCTGCTGTACAGTCCAAAACGAGGTTGGAGAAACATACACGTTTTGCGGCATATCTAACGGCAATACTTTTACATCTATTTCATATATTATAATAACTTTGAAGAGAGCAACATTTTTAAGAATATGTTTTCCTTTACCGTGATATATTACTACAACTATTTAGCTATTGTTTGGTTGAGTTGAGTCAAACTTTTACGTCTACCGTTAAACAGTACATTATTATTAACCTTGCACGCGAGAAGTGCCCCAACCTTTGACCTCATCGAATACACACTATACAGTACTTCCACAAGACCTCTTCTGATTGGCCAAGTGGGTAAACCACTTAAAACTATTTATGAATAATATTCTTTATTATAGAATGATAGTTTAAGATAATGCTACCTATAGAATATAAGATGACGTATTACTTATTTTCTTGCCTAACATAAAATTTACGGCTTTTTTGATAAAAACAGGAACATGTGAAACCAACAATTAGTTCTAATATTAGCCAATCAGAGCTCGGTTAATAAGTGGGCTTTGTAAACAAGATTGCACTCACTTCCGTGTTTGTCTCGCTCGTGTAACTTCAAAATAGGAGCTGAAAGCCTGCGATTATTCACCGACCAGGTAAGAATTTTGATGTATTGGACAGGAGGGCATGGTTTAGGTTTTATGAAGTGTTGTCTAATGCA
This sequence comes from Glandiceps talaboti, assembly GCF_964340395.1. NCBI lineage: Eukaryota > Metazoa > Hemichordata > Enteropneusta > Spengelidae > Glandiceps > Glandiceps talaboti. Next base: position 17,651,309 of record NC_135552.1, read on the forward strand.
TTATAACTGCGAAAAGATTGGACGGTTAGCGCAACGTAAAATAGGAAATTCCAAACATGATGGCTGACATCACGCACTACGACAGATCAGACTGGACATGATATATCACATAGCACATTAATATCCGGACCTACCGTACAATTATGCTATGAAAGTGTAGACGTCGAAATGTTTTATGTAGGAGATTGTTAACTCGATTTCTGTTCGAGAAACAACAACTCGCGATCGTGATATGACTAATATTGGGGTTCTCAATAATGAAAGTGAAAGTTGATAAAAAATCAACAAAAACATAAAAATACATATGTATAAATAATACGAAAACATGATCTGAATAAATGAAAGGGAACGGATTAATTTGGACATGTAAATGTTTCATCTGCCATTTTTTAACACATATATGTTTCATTATGTTATTCATTGACACATTTGTCAAATCCTGACACATATTTGCTTGCATATATGTACACAACATTCAGGAACTAGAATTAAATGCACCCACTTACCCACCCCCTTATGAACAAAACACACTTGCATGAAAATCCACTGTACTTGGCAACCACAATAACGCTTTTGTTGTAGTTTTTCTGAAAGATTATATAATTTCCTATTTTAAAACTGATTTTCAATATTGATATAAGCCAAAGCCTCATGTCGAATGGTACTATTAGAAAGGTTTCTGAGAATGTTTGGATACAAAAAATAAAGATCTAATAACCTTGACAATGTCTTCGACTTTTGATCAAAAAAAGGTCATGTGATCAGTGAGTTGCCCATCTCCTACTTGTTACTACCTCGGATTATCATGCACGCCACCTACTTTCATTAAAGTCTAAGTTATTTTAATATAACTAGGGTTGACAGTGCCACATCAAGTTAAACTTGTATCTGTGTTTGCCAGTGTACATGAGTCCTTCTTCCTCAAAGGGAATGAAAATTGCACTCTGCATTTTTTCATTGGTTGCAATATATTCTTCAAGTATTTTTCAGGTTGATGAAATCACTGTAAATGTACTAATAGAACTGACAACACATGTTATAGCATTCAAAACGACAAAACATGTACAATTTGCTAATGATAATCCATTTTCTTGAGTGCTACTTTTGTAGATGTGATTCAGTAAACATGATAATTTCATTATCTGAGTCAACTGACATGTTTTGAATAGACTCTGATGTTAACTCAAGCTTTAAGTTGCAAAATGAGGTAATTTTTATCAGCGCTTTATGTGTAGTGTTGTATACTTCAACAGTCTTCATAGTAGTTACCATTAAATTGTGTTATTTTTTTATCAAAGTTATAAACTGTTGATGATTTGTAGTCTCGGCCATTTAGCTATGACGATTTGTTGTCACTGTTGTTATTTCTCTTTTTCTCCAGAAATACGGAATTGAAAATGTTATCACGATCCAAATGTCGTGGTGAGTCATACAGAGTATTGAGTGGTTACTGTCCTGATGATCACTGCAAAACTAAACTCTACTTCCCAGCCTGGGACACCAGTATAGAATGCACTGGTTGTGGACAAAGGCATGAAAAATCAGCCATATTAAACATAGAACAGGTCACTGATCCAGAGGTTGCACTTCACAATATGGTTCGAAATGTTTTGCTTGGTAATGTTGTACCAAAGAAAGGTTCAGACTCTATACGTGTACTTGGACTGTCTAATTATCACTGTAAATTACTGGCACCGATACTCACAACACATGGAATGGATAAAGCTGGAAAGGCGAAACCCTTGCCAAGTCTCAACCAGGGTGACATATTTGATTGCTCAATTCTTGGTGATAGAGCATTCCAAATTAATCCAGAGCATATCAATATAACAGGATATGGACGTGATCAGACAGGAAGTGTCAACTACCTGGAGAAGACCATAGAAATGATACATCGCTTTAACAAAGACCATGGTGAGGTTTTGATACCGCTACATGCTGACGGTGATGGCCATTGTTTAGTACATGCTGTATCTAGAGCACTTGTAGGAAGAGAGTTCTTTTGGCATGCTTTACGTGTCAATCTACGGAATCACTTTGAATCCACCCTGGATAGATACAAGGCGTTGTTCCATGATTTCATAGATGTAGACGAATGGATCACGATTATAGCTGAATGTGATCCAGAGTTTATACCATATGATGGTGAGGCTCTAGGACTGCGTAATATACATATCTTTGGTCTGGCCAATGTCTTACACCGTCCTATTATTCTGTTGGATTCACTTGGTGGCTTGCAGAGTTCAGCTGACTATTCTGGTAAGGATTTCTATTATTGCCATCTCTGTTTTCTTATAATCAGTTATTGCAGCATATCAGTGTTAGCAGTGTTAAAACAGAAAAAATGTGTGTCAAAGTTGATTTTATGTGTCGTGTACAGAGATCCTAAAAATGATTGAATGTCAGTGTGCGCACATTTTTTTTGATATTCAGAGATACACAAAAATAGCATTCCCATATAACTCTTGTCGTCTTATATTTGGTTATAGACAATGACAATGACAATGACATTGTCTATGGTTTGGTATATACCAGCATATACAGATAAGTCAGCTATAGTAAACACGGAACACTTCTAAATTTAATGATATAAGTTCCCTTCTTAATTTTCCATATCATTAGTTGGATTAGAATCATTTTTATCACAACTTAGAAACTCAAAGCTTTCATTATTTCTCAAATACCTTTGATAGGTGTGTTTTTGCCAGCGCTTGTACCAGTAGAGAAGTGCAAAGGAAAAGATGGAACACTACACAAACCTCTATGTATCGCATGGAGCAGTTCTGGAAGAAACCATTATATTCCAATGGTGGGGGTAAAGGGTAGGTGTAAAAGGAACCATTATATTCCATTGTTGGGGGGAAATGGTCTGATTGCCTTAGATGATTTGTCAGTGTAAAGACATGTTGTTTCATTTATGGTAAACTTTCTGGCATTGAAGGAAGACTAAATATTGCCATTGAAGATCTTTTGTCACAGAGTATGATCATGTGGCAGATAGATCCATATTAATTACCCTTGGAAATGTCATCTTTAGTAACTCCCCCATGTAGACATGTTACAATGAATGAAGGAATATTTGTTTTTGACAATGAATTTCTTGTTTCAGACAGTCGGAGTTTTCTTCAGTGAATGTGTACAAAAAAAATGTCCAAATTGTTCAAATGTTATACTGTTCCTGGGATATGAGATAGAATAAGATATACCCTTTGATTGTCCATCAAACATGGAAATTTGCCTATCAAGAAGTCATGAATCACAGACAAGTGTATTTGTTGCACTATTTACTTTTAAATTATGGACAAACATTCACAAATTATTAAGTTAAAATGTGTGTGACTAGAAAGACTAGAAATGTATTCACTATTCAGCTTCTACTGTGACATTGAAATCAATCAGTGGCCATATACTAGTATGTAGATGATTACGATATGTTTGATGTATTTCCAGGACGACCATTACCCAAGATTCCAAGATGGATGATGGCGAAGGCATGGGGTCTGCCTCAAGAGTCAATGAATCAATATGTAGAGTTTGATACTGATAACTTGTGTACTATTGGTGGAGAAAGAACACTTGGGGTAAGGAATGAGTCAGTAGATTTCATTGGTAGTTGTAATAGCTAGGATTTGATTGCTATTGGTGGAGAAAGAACACTTGGGGTAAGGAATGAGTCAGTAGAATTCATTGGTTGTTATAATAGCTAGGATTTGATTGCTATTGGTGGAGAGAGAAGTCTTTGTGTATTTCCTTGGGTGTGGTAGTTACATAAGTTACATATTATGATCAAACAACAACAATGATGATCTTATATTTTTACATAGGACTCATACAGCTGTATATTTCTGCCAAATTTTTGAGATGATCCACATACTATAACAATTATCAACACCCCTGAGGGTCGTCAGGGTATTTGTTACTCAACACCCCTGGGGGTCATCAGGGTCATTGTTACTGTAATGCTATCACTTCTTTTGTTGTAGGATAAATACATCCAGAAATTGGCCACAGCAATGGAGGAAGTTTTCCAAGACAAATACAAAGTACATCCATTACTTGTGGCTGATATGTATCAATATGTCTATAAAAGATCAGGTGAGAAACTTTGCACCAAAATTGGAATTACAAATATCTTTAAAATGTGCAGCATGGATATTTTGATAGCAGTGTTCAAAGCCCACACACACTTTTCGTTGGCATAATAGACCAGAAGAGGGCAGCTAGGTTGCTTTGATGCAAAAATAATGTTTGGAGTATAATTGTCATTCTATCTAGAGAGTACTTTGAATTTACAAAGAGAACTTGCTGCTTTTATGACATTATTTAGTGATAGATGGACTGTGTTCAGAGCAGTGATCCATATCTCTTTGTTTTACCTAATTTATGTATCGGGATTTGAATAATATAATGGTAGCATATATACGGTACAACAACCAAGAAAATCCCCAGTCTTCTGAAGTATTGGGGGGGGGGGGGGGGTATGACTTTGTATAGAGTTAGGGGTGTTTAAAAACTGAACAAAGACAACCTGTTGTATACTTTGTGTGTAGGTATTGTTGGCATATTGCCAGAAGAAGTGACTGAAGCAGCGCAGAGGGCAGTAGATGAAAACAGATTGTATAGATGTCAAACTTGTGATGCTATCACAGAGTTCAGTATATCTCCTGATTGGTTTACTAGAGGGGGTATGTTGTATTCCCTAGCTGAAACCACACATGGTAAATTACAACATACCAAGAAGTATTCATTCCCAATGCATGGTGAGTGAGTTTAACATGCTTTTGTATGCTTTATTACCATTAGTCTGTAAGGCATGACATGACAGGGCGCCCTCACACATTGGTCAACCTCTTTCATAGATAGAACCAGCCAGTGAGGGCAGAGTGACACAAAGTATACTACAACTTATGTTACCATCCTTCTGTTACCATGTTTTGATCTCAATTTAGTCCTGCTATTTTTGCTGATCAATTTACCTATCAATCATATTAAAACAGGAACACAACAGAAATTAAAACATTGTTCCATGCAATGATGTTGGATCTGTGTCTGATTTCAACAACGGTCGATATTTCAAACCTGTACTTTAATATCGAACTCTTGCATCCATTTTAGGTTTGATATGTTCCTATGATCCATTAAAAGATGAATTAGTTCCAGACATGTCACATAGTGGATTGACTCAGTGTACATGGTGTCAGGGGTAAGTGACAAGCTCCTACACATTGATATCCCATAATATATCACTGGCAGCAATGTTTGATTTCTGTCTTTTGTGACTGGCTGCTTGCAATAATTTGTAAACAAGATGGCAGCCTGCATCCATGTCCAATTGCACAGTGTAGTGTAGTGAAGCAAGTGAGTGGTTGAACTCAATGTGTATAGGTTCCTTAGAAATAACACATAATGTATCAAGAAAGACAGTTATAGTAAAGCAAGTTGATATAGTGATTTGAAGACTAGTAAAACTTTACCACAACGTGTAGCTACCAGTGTTTGGATGTAAAGTGAATAATTACATTTGATTTGTTTTGACAGGAATTCATTGCGTTTAGTGAAAGGTGATGGTACAATTGTGTACACTAATGGAGACAGAACTAAGACTTCAGCTCCTACTACTAGATGCAATTGTGGCTTCAAACATTACTGGGATGGTAAGGAGTACGACAACCTACCAGAAACGTAAGTTTGTACGTAATGTGTTGCCACATACATGTATAGCTCGTTGCAGACATCAAAGGCAAAGTTAGTCACAATGAAATTGATATAAACTGTCATAACAAATTTGGGAATGATTTTTTATGACCCAAAGTTAAGATAACTTGTTCAGGTAAACCATTGATAAACAAATAGATTATGGCCTAAAACAAATATCGGTTGCATGGTATTATTTTGACCATAGAAATATGAGTTTCAAGTTATTTTTATTTTATGTGTTGAAACACACACTATGACACATACATGCATGTACACATACACACACATACTCACAGACATGTATAGTTTAAGTGCCCATTCACATGCACACACACACACACACACACACACACACACACACACACACACACACACACATGCACGCACATGCTCACAGACATGTATAAATGCCCATATTCACATGCACACACAGACACACACACATGCACACACACACACACACACACACACACACACACACACACACAGACAGACAGACACACACACACAGACATGCACATACACATTCTAAAAAAACATGTCTAAGTGCCCATTCACATGCATACACTAACTTGTACACATAGTGAACACACCAGGTATTTACTTCACCATAGTTTCTTATGGCTTTTAAAGAGATATTGCATAAGAAAAAACTATATTGTCTTAAGTGGAAATAAATAACATGGTAATTATGTTTCAGCATACCTGTGGAGTTGTCGTGGGGTGGTAAATCTGTGAAAGAAACAGTTTATTGGTTTCAATATGAAAGTATACCAGCTATGAATAGTAATGCCTATGAAATTGCTTCAGATCTAACACAAAAACATTTCCCTGGTGAGTTTGGAAGTGAAAGATTAATTCAAAGTGTTGCCAATTCTATACTCACAAGGGTAAGTTATATTTTAATGGTTTTATTCCATCCATCAATCAATCAGTCTGTCTGTCTGTCTGTCTGTCTGTCTGTCTGTCAGTCAGTCAATCAATCAAATAGTCAGTCAACCAACCAACTAACCAACCAACCAATCAGTCAGTCAATCAATCAATCAATCAATCAATCAATCAATCAATCAATCAATCAATCAATCAATCAATCAATCAAACAAACAAACAGGAATGTCCAGAAATGAGATAAGGTGCCAGAAAAAAGTTTCTTGCTGGATCAGTTAGTAGTGGGTAGATGGCATATTTTAAAATGTTAACTTATTCACTAGAAGTTCTGTCCTTTGTCTGACTTCAGGTTGTGATAGTTTGACATGTATTTTGTACAGTTTCTGAATAAAGACAATCATTATAGCAAAATTTCATGAAAGTTCCATCCTCTTGTAAAAAAAAATGTTGTTAGAAGTGAATAAGTACTGTTTTACAAAAAGATTCCAAATAGTGAAGAACTTCAGTTGAAGTTATCACACCCCCCCCCCCCCCCAAGTGATCAGCAGGTTGATGTTTCCAATTATAAGTGACAATTTTGATAACTCGAGGATTAAATGTGATGTTTGTATTGACTGTTTTCATCTAGACTGCTAAGAAAGAGGAAGACTACAAACCCATCACATTGGCAGGAATGCAGGCACCAGAAACACCATTTGTGTCAGAGGTCAGTACATCAAGGGGTCCAACAAGTCCACGAAGATCAGAGTCATCATCTGGTCCAACAAGCCCTAGGAGATCAGATTCCTCACCAGGTCCTTCCTCACCAAGAACTCCAGTTGAACAGTCTCCAACTAAAATGATACTGACTGGCTTCAAGGTATTAAATAATGGTTATTATTCTGTTCATAGATGATATCTGTGTCAGTCGTGTTACAGTTTTCTTTGTAACATTTTAGCCCCCAACATGCAAAGTCCAAATGGTACTACTACAATAAGGTTACCTCCTTCTGTCTGTCTGTCTGTCTGTCTGTCTGTCTGTCTGTCTGTCTGTCTGTCTGTCTGTCTGTCTGTCTGTCTGTCTGTCTGTCTGTCTGTCTGTCTGTCCGTCCATCTACTTGGGGAACCAGTAAGACCGTCCATAGTTGTCAGTTTTAAACAAGGAAAAGAGCATCTATGGTCTTTGCTATGATACCATTTTTGCACTGGTCTTTGAGAACTTGCTGAATATTGTAAAATCACAACATTTTGTAGTAGTGAAAATATCTAGGTTACAGTATCTAGGTATGTTCATCCAGAACTGGGGGTGGTATTTACTACATTCATGTCCAGGACTCAAAATTAACCATTTTCTTTGGTAGTCCTAGTGGGCTACCAATTTTAGAAAGTGGTAGCCCAAGGATAGTGACCAGTAGTCCTATATTCCTGAACTGAAAACAAAGTTCCTCTATTGGAAATATGTGTTATTAAAATGCTTTTGTGTCCATAAATCTTTCATCCTCGCATAATCAGTGATAGCCTGAGTGGGCTACCAGCTGCAAATTATGGGAACCCCCGTGACAAGAATTAGTAGTCTTTGGACATGGGACTACTGATAATGTTGAGCCCTGAATGTCATCACATCAATGTTACTCATCCACAGAGTACAACGTTTCACAAAGAAGAACTGAATATGAGTGAGAAAGAGAGGCAGATCAAAGAGAGAGTGGAAACTCAAGCTCCATTGCAGCAGAAAAGAGCAACTCTAGTAGAAGAAAGACGAAAACACAGAGATGAGTGGAAGAAACGACAGGAACAAGATATGAAAAAAGAAGCCTCAACATCAAAACAAACAGAGATTTCAGGAGGTAATAAAACTAATGTACAGCCACCAAAACCAACAGGAAAGAAAATCAGATTGTCAACGTCAGATGGACGACAGGTAACTACACAACTAACTCTTTATATTACAAGTTCTTGGGATATATTGCCCTTGGATTTATTAACCCTCTTCAGGTCAAGTTCATGTAAAAGATAATGGTCGTGGCAGTGTTAATAGTAATCTCCTATCCACACTGTGTAGTTTTATCTTGATTAATTTAGTAGTGGAGTGGTTGAGGGTCCTATAATGAGAAGATGTGTTGACATGACCTCATACATCTTGCACATTAACAGTTTAGATCAGTAATAAAAGGACTATTCTATATAAAAAACTAGGGTAGGTAGAAAGGTGCTTGCTGTCCTATTTTGCTCTCATAAATCATACTTGATACAACTTTGTGGGCCTCTATGTGAGTTACCTTATGCATATTCATATTTTGGGTAGCCAATCACTACTCAGTGTTGATAGTAGTTACAGTGACTGTAGTTTTAGACTGTCATAAAACATAGCTAGCTGGGGGTGTGCCATGAACTGTACTCTAGTCAGAACCTAAACATAGCTAGCTGGGGGTATGTCATGAACTGTACTCTAGTCAGAACCTAAACATAGCTAGCTGGGGGTATGTCATGAACTGTACTCTAGTCAGAACCAAACCATAGCTAGCTGGGGGTGTGCCATGAACTGTACTCTAGTCAGAACCAAACCATAGCTAGCTGGGGGTATGTCATGAACTGTACTCTAGTCAGAACCAAACCATAGCTAGCTGGGGGTGTGCCATGAACTGTACTCTAGTCAGAACCTAAACATAGCTAGCTGGGGGTGTGCCATGAACTGTACTCTAGTCAGAACCTAAACATAGCTAGCTGGGGGTGTGCCATGAACTGTACTCTAGTCAGAACCAAAACGTAGCTAGATGGGAGTGTGCCATGAACTGTACTCTAGTCAGAACCTAAACATAGCTAGCTGGGGGTGTGCCATGAACTGTACTGTAGTCAGAACCAAAACGTAGCTAGATGGGTGTGTGCCATGAACTGTACTCTAGTCAGAACCTAAACATAGCTAGCTGGGGGTGTGCCATGAACTGTACTCTAGTCAGAACCTAAACATAGCTAGCTGGGGGTGTGCCATGAACTGTACTCTAGTCAGAACCTAGGCATAGCTAGCTGGGGGTGTGCCATGAACTGTACTCTAGTCAGAACCTAAACATAGGTAGCTGGGGGTGTGCCATGAACTGTACTCTAGTCAGAACCTAAACATAGCTAGCTGGGGGTGTGCCATGAACTGTACTCTAGTCAGAACCTAAACATAGCTAGCTGGGGGTGTGCCATGAACTGTACTCTAGTCAGAACCTAAACATAGCTAGCTGGGGGTGTGCCATGAACTGTACTCTAGTCAGAACCTAAACATAGCTAGCTGGGGGTGTGCCATGAACTGTACTCTAGTCAGAACCTAGGCTTATATTAGTCATGATTATGATATAATTTTTAGGTTCCCTAAAATTTAAAACTGAAAAATTGAGAAGACACCATTGTGGGTACTAATTGCCACATTATCAATACTGTTTTGAAGTAAGTTCTATTAGTATATTGTATATTTGTCTTATTTGGCCTCAGACTGTGCTACGTTTAAGAAAAAACAGATAATATATATTTGTAAAATTTGAAATTATTGACAATCATAGCAAATTAAATTTGTGTTTGTGTTTTAATCTAGTTGATGATGTCACTGGAGACCGCCATCACATACAAAGACTTACAAACCAAAATAGAGAGCGAACTACATGTTCCAACTGATCGACAGAAAATTAAATTTGGATTCCCGCCAAAAGAATTAAAACCCCCAGAAGACGGTAAAGAAGATGAACCCATTCCATTGCAACATGGTGATAAAGTGGTTGTAGAGATTTTACCAGATCCAAACCAACCCAAAGGTATGTTGTACAATGTTTGGATTTGTGCAACATGTTCCAGTTACTCACTTTGCAGCCACTTTTCAAAGAAGTGTCACAAGAGGGCGCCCCCTCATTAAGAAAAATAAAGGTTATAACTTTGATCATGTGTGCCAACCCACATGACAATACAAAAAGCTGAAACCGACAATAAAACACACAAAATAACACTCCTAGTTTCTCCAAATGAGGTCTTCAATACCAAAATATTCCTGGGTTCTGAATCAATATTTTCGATTTCAGTTATATTTATCGTTCAGTACAAGAACACTGTGAATCTTTGACTAGTTCCAGTTGTCTTATTGTGACATTTTTTTGTTTTTATCCACCTCAGAGCAACCCATGGAAACTCAGTCTTATGAGCCGACATCCCAACCAAGGCAGGCATGGAGTAGTTCTGCAGAACAAGAGTCAGCTAGTGAACAGATGCAAGGAATGGAACAATTAGCTCAAGATCAAGGTCAAATGTCAATTTCATAATCTATGTCTCCATCAGTACTTTTACAGTATAACATGAAATTTCTAGTTTGCATGAGCCAAGTGAATATTTTAAACTGTTATTTGTTGGTCACAAGAACACAAAGATTTGTCATTTGCTGGTCACAACAGCATAGAGACTTGTCATTTGCTGGTCACAACAGCACACCAAATTGTTGTCAGTATTGTACAACTGGAAGCTGGCAGCAGTGAAATGTTGAAGTTATTCAAATTTGAAATATTTGTTTCCATGCAACATTTCTAGAACATTTTGGATATAAGAGATTTCTATATTAGAATAACCTTATCTAGCCAGACTTGTTGATAAACATCTTATGAGACACATGCATGTGTACTCAAGGTATAATTGTCACTATCATACAAAGATACTAATTCATATCACAACTTTTGGATTTGTAGGAGCAGAGTTAGATTTACAAATTTCATCCATGGCTTTGATGGCTACAATTACTGGATCGGATTTATGGAACTATGTCCAAAATATGCCACAACTGTTTGTCAGGAATGGACTGTTTTATAGACAAGTAGAGAGAGATCTGGGTCTGGCTGATAACAAGCATTTCACATTACCAACATTACCAAATAAGGTAAGAAGTATAGCAATACCAAATAAGGTAATAAATATGGCAATACCAAATAAGGTAAGAAGTATAACAATACCAAATAAGGTAAGAAATATAGCAATACCAAATAAGGTAAGAAGTATAGCAATACCAAATAAGTTAAGAAATATAGCAATACCAAATAAGGTAAGAAATATAGCAATACCAAATAAGGTAAGAAGGTAAGAAATACCAAATAAGGTAAGAAGTGTAGCATATCAACTGAGGAGAAATGACAATATTACCAAATAAGATAAAAATGACAACATTGCCTACAACAAAATGTCGAAGTGCCAAGAGAAAATATTGTTTAGTCATGAGTGCGTGTGTGATATATACCTTGTTTGAAAAGCCACCAAGTAATTATAAAGTAGGATTTGTGAATTTTGGATCATGTAGAAGTTAGGTTTACATTGTACATGTATTGCCAATGGAATCTACTACTGAACTTATTACTAGTTTGATTACAAATGTCATATTCCATGCAGTATTTTCATCTGTTGTTCTTATCAAATTTTTTGTTGTAGTACTTCAGTGAAACTTTGATCTAAGACATTTTATTTCCATGTTGTACTTGTTGCAGACCTTTCGGTACAGTGCTGCAACAGACAGTTTGGAGTTATGTCTAGAGCCTCTTGGTCATTTCCCTGTCGGCCCAGGAGTGGATGATCCTGCCAATTTATCAAAACTTGCAAGTGAAAAAATTGCTGGAGCTGGAGCTGGTGCTACAGGTGGTGTTGCGACTCAAGACAGTGAACAGGATAGTATGTATGGTAGATTAGCAGCTGGTGCCAGTGGTGTTATTAAACCTGGCATGAGTAGAGACAGAACAACCAGACTAGCTTTCACTGGACAAGCTCATACATTATCTGAAAGCAGTTCACAGTCTGAAGTGTTCACTGGACAAGCCCATACATTGTCGGAAAGCAGTACGTCAGCACAATCTGTAGCTTTCACTGGACAGGCCCACACTTTGTCTGAAAGACGTTCGCAGTCTGAAGCTTTTGGTGGACAGGCCCATACGTTATCTGCAAGCACTTCATCTGCAGTAAGTGATGGTACAACTCCACAGGTGAAATCACAGAAAACTGAACAGGTTCCATTTCAGGTGGATAAGGAGACAGAAGGAACCAACTCAGAAAATGTTGAAATTAAAGACAGCAGTCATGGTGTGCAAGAATCTCCCACTGAAATTTGTGATTTGAAATTGGAGGATCTAGAAAAACAAGACTCAGAAGTGAAGGACACAACATCTGATGATGTCATTGCTGTTGAAAGTACAGCTTTTGATGACATCACAGAGGTCAAAGGCACAACAATTGGTGATGTTGTGGGTGAAAAGAGCACAGCATTTGATGATGACATGGACACCAGTGCAGAACCAAATATTCCTATATCACCCATGCAAGTTGACAGTACTGGACCTAATTTACTGACTGGGCATACTTCACAAAATCAAGTGTGTGAGTCAATGTCTGAATCTGAATCTAAATCTGAGTTTGCTAATCCTTGCCTGGACTCTGATCCAGCGGGTGCATCCAATGCCAATGTACCTGCCCTAGTAAGGACTGACACTCAACCGTTTACTCTTACTAGTGACACAGATAACAGGTCCCAAGAAGTTACTGGTGCTGGAGATCGTCTTGTTGCCAAGAAAGTTGGACCAGGATATACTATACTGACTAGAGAGACAACAGAGAAAGTCGATAAACAAAGTAAACCAGCAGAGCTTATGGAAGACAGTTGATTCCTACAACGACATTTAGAGGACTTCCCATAATATAACATTATCAGCATTATGTTGGTCTTTGAACAAAAAGGTTAGCCAAGATAAAATGTGGAATTCCAAATTGAGAGACTGATCAAAGTAAATGGTTGCCAATATTTCATCTAGAATAATTATTTTAATGAT